>NC_092041.1:69212207-69525674 GCF_003086295.3 Arachis hypogaea | reverse complement strand
GGGAAATGTAAATTGCAAGGAATTGAAATGACTGAATCTTAAATTGCGAGAATTAAAGTGCGAGAAGTTAAATTGCTGAAATTAAAAGGGAATTGGGGTGATTGCATAAATTGAAATTGCAGAATGTAAATGGAAAAGGTAGATCAGAGAGAGAAGTTCATTGGGTGTTAGGAGATATTGAGATCTCCGAATCAAAACATTTTTATCTCTTCCTCAACCAATGCATTCATTGAATTTTGCTTGGCAATCTTATATGATTGGATCCCAATCCCTTGGCTCACCAATTCTCTCTAAAAACAAACAAATTCCCAATCCCTTGGTTTAAATGTTCATAAGAAGAGATGAAGCTTGATCACTGATTATACCACACAGCTTCATGGACCACAATTTGGTAGGATTACATGTCACAATATCCATCCAAACCCCAATCCAATTCACTGTGAGAAAGCTTCTCTAGCATGAATCCTCCATTCCTTTCCCAAGGTTCCGAAGGATTCCAATTATGGGTAATTTCTTTCCCAAGACAATTACCCAATGGAATTAGATCGAGAAGCTTTCTAACGAAATTCAAGAGAAAAAATTGAAGAAGAAGATAAAACTATTATTGATCCATTGAATTACAATAGAGCTCCCTAACCCAATGAAAGGGGTTTAGTGAATCATAGCTCTGAATTCAATTACAAAGTATGAAAAATGCTAAAGTGTCAAAAGCTTCCAACTAACTTCAATTCTATCCTTTTTATACACTTTCTAAATTGAGCTTCTGTTGTGTTTCTTGGGCTTTGAGGCCTTTCCTTGATTTCCTTTTGCTTTAGGCTTGTGGTCCATAATCTTGATGAGGCTGTGATCCAATTCTGTAACATTCATTGAGCAAACTTAGTGATAAACAAGTAATGACACCAGACTCAACAATTTGAAGTTCCAGACTCATCAATTTTTCAGGCCCAATCCCATAAACCATGATATTCAATTGGGTTTCATGCCATAATCAGTTTAAGTTAATCTTTGTGCTCAATTGCTAACTTGAACTTCAATATAATTGGCCCAGAAACCTTTTCAAATGGTGGTGTTTAAGTTTAAGTTTAAGTTTCAGTTTAAGGTCAAACTAAAACTTAAACGTGGAATTGGAAGAAAGCAACCCAGGGGTGTTCATTGTCGAGCACGTTTAACCTCCAGTTTAAGGTTAAACTGGAGGTTAAACTTGGAAATGAAGAAAGCACACCCTGGAGGCAATTTGGGTCGACCACGTTTAACCTCCAGTTTGAGGTTAAACTGGAGGTTAAACTTGGAAATGAAGAAAACACCCTGGAGGAGAAAAGCCATCGAACACGTTTAACCTCCAGTTTGAGGTCAAACTGGAGGTTAAACGTGGAATGAAGAAATCACACCCTGGAGGCAGAAAATGGTCGAACACGTTTAACCTCCAGTTTGAGGTCAAACTGGAGGTTAAACGTGGAAACACTTCCCTTTCTTGAGTCGTCACTTTGTTCTCTTGTCAACCTTGCCAATTTGATGCCAAATATGGACTATTATACCTCGTTGGAAAGCTATGGATGTCTACTTTCCAATGCAACTGGAAGCGCATCATTTGGAGTTCTACAACTCGAGTTATACTCCATGGAAGGTGAAGAGGTCAGCTGGCCTGATTGCATGTTGGTATTATGCTCTTCTATGCACATTACGGGGCTGTTTTCTCCCTCAATTTTTAGTATCCACCATGCATGCCATATATGCTTGGAAAGCTCTAGATGTCTTCTTTCCAATGCATTTTGAATCACCTCATTTGGAGTTTTGTAGCTCAAGTTATTTATGTTTGAAGAAGGCATGGTCAAGCTGTTCCATATAACACGTTTAAGCTCCAGTTTAAGGTTAAACTGGAGCTTAAACGTGGAAATGCTCCTGGTGCCTTTCTTACTTCTGGCGTTTAACCTCCAGTTTGAGGTCAAACTGGAGGTTAAACGTGGAAATGCTTCTTGGTAAGGAGAAAGTGTCGAACACGTTTAACCTCCAGTTTGAGGTCAAACTGGAGGTTAAACGTGGAATGCTCCCTTTGTTCAAATCATCATTCTGGCGTTTAACCTCCAGTTTGAGGTCAAACTGGAGGTTAAACGTGGAATGCTTCTTAGTGCCCTTTCTCATTCTGGCGTTTAACTTCCAGTTTGAGGTCAAACTGGAGGTTAAACGCCAGTTACAGCATTCCCTCTCTTCTCATGATTTTGGCGTTTAAGCTCCAGTTTTACCTTAAACTGGAGCTTAAACGTCCCATTTGATTCTTAAACTTCCTTTATTGATCTTTGTTGCTTCCTTTCCTAGCCTCTTCTTCCCTGAAATCATCCAAACAATTGCATCAAAGTCTTGCAAAATTTCATGAGAAATCATCCATTCATAGCATTCAAGTAATAACACTAAAAACTCATGGAATTTGCATCAAAATCATAATGTTTGGATGATTCATTGCTTGTTGTTCATTTAACCATTCTTGGTTACTTTAAGCTCAAGAAAATGCATAAAACAACTAAAACTAACAGAAAATGCTAGTGAAACTAGCCTAAGATGCCTTGGCATCACAACACCAAACTTAATACTTGCTTGTCCCTAAGCAAGTCCTGAGTTATTTGAGAAGAAAGTATGAAACAAAAGGCAATTACATTGGCTATATTAATAAGCATTTGAAGCTCATCAGAAGGGTTTTATGCAGAAAGTTGCAGCATCACTTTTTCATACTTATCAAGTAGGATTATCACTTTTTCATTGCATCCATCAAACACTGCTATGGCCTCTTGTTATTCTTATGTCCTTGGCACTTTTTCCTTTCTATGTTTTTCTTTTTCTTAGAGCTCTTTGCTCCTTGTTTGCTCAGTGTCATGTGTAGCACAAGCCTTTGGCATTTTTCTTTTTCTTATCAGTGCATTACACATATCCACTACAGGCATTTTAGTTCACATTTCTTCTTGAGACATTGGTGCCCAACACCTCTTTGTGTAACTAACTGTTTTGTAGCTAGGTTGCTCTTGATAATGGACTTTTGGTTGATAATCCCGGGTTAGTTAACCCAAGTTACCAAGTGTTGAAACACTCCACAGAACCTATTCATCCAAGCAGATCCTAGTACATAAACACCACAGGCATATGTCTCAGAAGTTCAAACCATTGGTGCCTAGCTTATTTTCTCAACTTTTTTGCTTTTTGCTTTTTGATTGCCCTTTTCAGTGGCTTTTTCTTCTTCTTTTTCTTTCTTTCTCATGGCCAAAGACATTTATTCATCAAGATCCATAGACAGTATTCAACTTCTACACAAAAATGATGATTCTACACTAAATTTCCAGTGAGCTAACTAAACAATCAAGCATGCATACCACCACATAATTCTACTTGATTTGTTACTAATTGAGCCAAGTTACCTTTGTTCAAACTTTTCTTTTATTTTTGGAAACAGAACAAGCATGGCAAGCAATTTGTTTAAGGAGGTAGAGTTATATCCAAACATCTAGGCATTCACTTTATTCAAAGCAGTAAACCAACACTCCTACAAAATGACTTCACATTCCAGAAAGATTCAACAATTACAGTTTAAACCAGAACAAGCATGCTTTTGTTTGCCCTTTTAAAGAATGGTCAAGGAACAACACCACCTTGTGAAATTTCTTGTTTTCTCCTTGTTGCCAGGAAACAATTTGATTTCTCCTTCTTCTCCTAGTTGTTGCTTCATGTTCTTTCTGAGATCCTTGTTTCCTTTCCTGCAAAGAGTGATGAAGTTGCTTGCTTCTCAAGCACTTGAGTGGTTAGCTCAACTATGTATGGGCAAGTGTCTGAGTCTTAAGTTGGTGTGTGAACACCAAACTTAATCTCCTACTTACTCTTCTGCTCTTTGAATCCTTGAATTCTTCTTGGAATGAAGTTGCTGCTAAGGATTTTAAGCATTTCTGTGATTGCTTAGAATGGTTATTCCTTTCATATAATTCAAAGGTTGTTGTGTTCAGTTGATCTTTATGGTGGAACACCAAACTTAGAGTTACACATTCCCCTTTGAATTATTGATCCACGAATTCATTGTTTGGTGTGAAACACCAAACTTAATTCTTTGCAATGCACAGAAACTACTTCACCTTTTTATTGGAACAATTAAAAGAAACAGCAAAAGAGTATTACCTCAGGTTGGGTTGCCTCCCAACAAGCGCTTCTTTAACGTCATTAGCTTAACGGTTGTCCTTTGTTAGGGTGGATTGTAGTGCTTGATGTCCTCTACTCTCACCATGAAAACGTCCCCATTTGATTCCTTCATGATTTCCAAATGTTCCATAGAAAGAACTTTCCTGATTGTGAACACTTGAGGGAGCTGGGAAGGAATGGGTTTGAGGCCAGGTGGGATTGGCAGATAATGACTTGATATCACTTTATCTCCCGGAGAGAAACCTTCAGTGGGAATTTTCTTGTTTCTCCACCCTCTTGGCAATTTCTTTACAATTCTTCCCTCTTTCTTGAGGATTTCTTCATTGACCCTTATGCCAGGAGGATCCTTCTGATCTGTTTCTATTGATTCTTGTGGCTTTAACTCTTGCAATTCTTGTTTGCCTTCCAAGGACTGTTTCAGAGTTTCAGCTGCTGGATTGCTTTCCTCCAAACACAGATGGCTACTATCATCCTTAGGCTTTTCAGATTCTGGTTCAGGCTCAGATGCAGGTTTGAAAACATGGAAAATGAGCTGTTCATCATGTATTCTCAAAATTAGCTCTCCTTGTTCTACATCTATAAGCGCTCTGGCAGTGGCTAGAAATGGCCTTCCCAGAATGATAGGGTGTAGGTAGCTTTCCTCCATGTCCAAAATGACAAAGTCTGTGGGGAAGAAATAATTTCCCACTTTCACCAGCACATTCTCAACTACCCCTTCAGCTTTCTTCTGAGTTTTGTCAGCCAGTTGTATGATTACATCAGTGGATCTCACCTCATTCAGTTGTAGCCTCTTCATAAGAGTCAGAGGCATCACATTTATGCTAGCTCCTAGATCACAAAATCCTCTGTCAATTTTTGTTTCCCCTATGATGCAGGGGATATGAAAACTTCCTGGGTCTGTTTTCTTAGAGATCATATCCTTCTTGATGAGTGCACTGCACTCTTTGTTCATTATTACAGTCTGTCCTCCCTTCAAAACCCTTTTCTTGCTCAGCAATTCCTTCAAATACTTGATATGTGTAGGCATCTGCTGGAGAATCTCAAGAAAGGGAATATTGATGTGGAGAGACTTAAATGTCTCTAAGAACCTAGAATATGTTTTCCCTTTTTCACCTCCTCCTAACCTCTGAGGAAATGGTGCTTTTGGTTGGTATGTTCCCAGCATGCCTTCCTTTTGCAATTCTTTGGCTTGCTCCATTCCACTTTCCTGCTTAGCTTCTTCCACACTGTCTTTCAGGATTTCTGTCTCCTTTTCTGATGGTCTGATTCCTTCTTCTTCTGAGACTTCCTTCAACATGGTGATGGCCTTGCATTCTTCCCATCTCACTCCCTTTTGTTCCCCCTTAGGATTCTTTTCAGTGTCACTAGGGAACACTGCAGTTGACTTGGGAGCTTGTTGAGATAGCTCTCCTACTCAAGACTCCATCCACTTGAGTTTTTCACCATGACTCCTTAAGGTCGATCTCACATCTTCCTTAAAGCTTTTCAATTCAGTTATATCTTGACTCATGGTTGCAAGCCTTCCTTCTATCCTGTTTAATTGATCTTGAAATTGTTGGTTCGGATTGGATTGGGCAGGTTGGTTATTTTGGCCATGATATGGTGGTTGGGAGTAAGTGTTTTGTGTGGTTTGGTATGATCTTTGGTTGGAATTTTGGTATGTGGAATTGTTGTGTTGGTTGTGGTTGTAAGGTTTGTGGTTTTGTGGTTGGCTTTGCTGGTTTGCCCACCCAAAATTTGGGTGGTTTTTCCATCCTGGGTTGTAAGTGTTGGAGTGTGGATCATATGATTGCCTTTGTTGGTTTCCCACATAGTTGGCCTCTTCCCAATCACCTCCTTCAATGCTTACCTCTTCTTGATCTTGTGTGTGTATTGCAGCCACTTGCTTTGTGTCTAACTTCCTGGTAAGCTCTGCTAGTTGCTTGGCAAACACCTTGTTTTGGGCTAGAATTGCATCAACATGGTTCAGCTCCATGACTCCCTTAGTGTTGTGTCTCTCTGAAGCATAGTAGTACTCATTCTCAGCCACTGTCTCAATCACTTCAATGGCTTCTTCCACAGTCTTTTTCCTGTTCAATGAACCTCCTGATGAATGGTCTACAGCCTTCCTGGATTCATAGGAAAGCCCATAATAGAAAATATGCAATTGCACCCAGTCAGGGAACATGTTTGGTGGGCATTTCCTTGTCAACTCTTTGAACCTCTCCCATGCCTCGTAGAGCGTCTCACCATCTTGTTGTCTAAAAGTCTGAACCTCAGATCGAAGCCTATTGACCTTTTGTGGGGGGTAGAAACGTGCCAGAAACTTGCTCTCCACCTCATCCCAGGTTGTTAGGCTGTCCCTTGGGAATGATTCCAGCCACTTAGCTGCCTTGTCCCTAAGTGAAAATGGGAACAAGAGCAGTTTATAGGCATCATCCTGGACTCCATTAGACTTCACAGTGTCGCAAATTCTCAAGAATTTGGTGAGATGTTGGTTTGGATCTTCATTAGCACTCCCACCAAATGAACAATGGTTTTCCACCAGTGAGATTAGCTGTGGTTTGAGTTCAAAATTGTTGGCCTGAATGGGTGGTTTCTGAATGCTACTACCACAATTCCCAGAGGTTGGGTTTATGTATGAACCAAGAACCCTCCTCTCAGGAATGGCATTGTTTCCATCATCCCTCTCATGGTTGTGAAATTCTCTATCCATGTTGAGATCTAGAGCTTCCTCAAAATTGTCCTCAGATTCTCCCTCAGATTCTTCTTCTCCCAGTACTCTCTTCCTTCTTGCTTCCCTTCTAAGTTTATGAAGGGTCCTCTCTGGTTCGGTATATGGAGGAGTTGATGTCTCTCCTCTCCTACCTGTCATACAAGAACACACCACAAGTAACAAACAAGTTGAATACTCTTGGTTACTGGAAGGGTATTGGTTAGAGCAGTTGAGGAATTAATTCAAATAATTAGTGGGTTAGTGAGTTAGTTGCTTGAAAGGAAAGGCATAAAGAAAGAAAAAGCAAATAACAGAGTGCAGGAATTAAAATCAACAAGTAACTTGAACTAAATTAACAAAACAAGAAAAATGCTCAATCTAGTTAACTTCCAATTTGAGAATTGTCAATCGAAAACCAATCCCCGGCAACGGCGCCATAAACTTGATGTGCTATAACTGGGTATAGCTACGATTAAGGAAAATTGCACGAACGGCAAAATTCCTTCCGGCAAGTGCACCGGTTATCGTCAAGTAAAAACTCACAATAGAGTGAGGTCGAATCCCACAAGGATTGGTTGAATGAGCAATTCGAATTAGAAGTTTGATTAGTTGAGCGGAATCAAGAATTGGGTGTGAATTGCATAAAGTAAATTGGCGGGAAATGTAAATTGCAAGGAATTGAAATGACTGAATCTTAAATTGCGAGAATTAAAGTGCGAGAAGTTAAATTGCTGAAATTAAAAGGGAATTGGGGTGATTGCATAAATTGAAATTGCAGAATGTAAATGGAAAAGGTAGATCAGAGAGAGAAGTTCATTGGGTGTTAGGAGATATTGAGATCTCCGAATCAAAACATTTTTATCTCTTCCTCAACCAATGCATTCATTGAATTTTGCTTGGCAATCTTATATGATTGGATCCCAATCCCTTGGCTCACCAATTCTCTCTAAAAACAAACAAATTCCCAATCCCTTGGTTTAAATGTTCATAAGAAGAGATGAAGCTTGATCACTGATTATACCACACAGCTTCATGGACCACAATTTGGTAGGATTACATGTCACAATATCCATCCAAACCCCAATCCAATTCACTGTGAGAAAGCTTCTCTAGCATGAATCCTCCATTCCTTTCCCAAGGTTCCGAAGGATTCCAATTATGGGTAATTTCTTTCCCAAGACAATTACCCAATGGAATTAGATCGAGAAGCTTTCTAACGAAATTCAAGAGAAAAAATTGAAGAAGAAGATAAAACTATTATTGATCCATTGAATTACAATAGAGCTCCCTAACCCAATGAAAGGGGTTTAGTGAATCATAGCTCTGAATTCAATTACAAAGTATGAAAAATGCTAAAGTGTCAAAAGCTTCCAACTAACTTCAATTCTATCCTTTTTATACACTTTCTAAATTGAGCTTCTGTTGTGTTTCTTGGGCTTTGAGGCCTTTCCTTGATTTCCTTTTGCTTTAGGCTTGTGGTCCATAATCTTGATGAGGCTGTGATCCAATTCTGTAACATTCATTGAGCAAACTTAGTGATAAACAAGTAATGACACCAGACTCAACAATTTGAAGTTCCAGACTCATCAATTTTTCAGGCCCAATCCCATAAACCATGATATTCAATTGGGTTTCATGCCATAATCAGTTTAAGTTAATCTTTGTGCTCAATTGCTAACTTGAACTTCAATATAATTGGCCCAGAAACCTTTTCAAATGGTGGTGTTTAAGTTTAAGTTTAAGTTTCAGTTTAAGGTCAAACTAAAACTTAAACGTGGAATTGGAAGAAAGCAACCCAGGGGTGTTCATTGTCGAGCACGTTTAACCTCCAGTTTAAGGTTAAACTGGAGGTTAAACTTGGAAATGAAGAAAGCACACCCTGGAGGCAATTTGGGTCGACCACGTTTAACCTCCAGTTTGAGGTTAAACTGGAGGTTAAACTTGGAAATGAAGAAAACACCCTGGAGGAGAAAAGCCATCGAACACGTTTAACCTCCAGTTTGAGGTCAAACTGGAGGTTAAACGTGGAATGAAGAAATCACACCCTGGAGGCAGAAAATGGTCGAACACGTTTAACCTCCAGTTTGAGGTCAAACTGGAGGTTAAACGTGGAAACACTTCCCTTTCTTGAGTCGTCACTTTGTTCTCTTGTCAACCTTGCCAATTTGATGCCAAATATGGACTATTATACCTCGTTGGAAAGCTATGGATGTCTACTTTCCAATGCAACTGGAAGCGCATCATTTGGAGTTCTACAACTCGAGTTATACTCCATGGAAGGTGAAGAGGTCAGCTGGCCTGATTGCATGTTGGTATTATGCTCTTCTATGCACATTACGGGGCTGTTTTCTCCCTCAATTTTTAGTATCCACCATGCATGCCATATATGCTTGGAAAGCTCTAGATGTCTTCTTTCCAATGCATTTTGAATCACCTCATTTGGAGTTTTGTAGCTCAAGTTATTTATGTTTGAAGAAGGCATGGTCAAGCTGTTCCATATAACACGTTTAAGCTCCAGTTTAAGGTTAAACTGGAGCTTAAACGTGGAAATGCTCCTGGTGCCTTTCTTACTTCTGGCGTTTAACCTCCAGTTTGAGGTCAAACTGGAGGTTAAACGTGGAAATGCTTCTTGGTGAGGAGAAAGTGTCGAACACGTTTAACCTCCAGTTTGAGGTCAAACTGGAGGTTAAACGTGGAATGCTCCCTTTGTTCAAATCATCATTCTGGCGTTTAACCTCCAGTTTGAGGTCAAACTGGAGGTTAAACGTGGAATGCTTCTTAGTGCCCTTTCTCATTCTGGCGTTTAACTTCCAGTTTGAGGTCAAACTGGAGGTTAAACGCCAGTTACAGCATTCCCTCTCTTCTCATGATTTTGGCGTTTAAGCTCCAGTTTAACCTTAAACTGGAGCTTAAACGTCCCATTTGATTCTTAAACTTCCTTTATTGATCTTTGTTGCTTCCTTGCCTAGCCTCTTCTTCCCTGAAATCATCCAAACAATTGCATCAAAGTCTTGCAAAATTTCATGAGAAATCATCCATTCATAGCATTCAAGTAATAACACTAAAAACTCATGGAATTTGCATCAAAATCATAATGTTTGGATGATTCATTGCTTGTTGTTCATTTAACCATTCTTGGTTACTTTAAGCTCAAGAAAATGCATAAAACAACTAAAACTAACAGAAAATGCTAGTGAAACTAGCCTAAGATGCCTTGGCATCATTACCACACCAAACTTAGAAGGTTTGCTCGTCCTCGAGCAAAAGAAGAAAGAAGAGAGTAGAAGAAAAAGAAATAGAGGAGATGGAGGTGGCTTTGTGTTTCGGCTAAGGGGGAAGAAGTAGTGTTTAGGTTGTGTGAAAATGAGGTGGTGAAGATGGGTTTATATAGGGGTGGAGAGAGGGGTAGGGTTCGGTCATGTATGGGTGGGTTTGGGAGGGAAAGTGGTTTGAATTTGAATGGTAAGGTAGGTGGGGTTTTATGAAGGATAGATATGAGTGGTGAAGAGAATGGTAGGATTTGATAGGTGAGGGGTTTCTGGGGAAGAGGTGTTGAGGTGATTGGTGAATGGGTGAAGAAGAGAGAGAGTGGTGGGGTAGGTGGGGATCCTGTGGGGTCCACAGATCCTGAGGTGTCAAGGATAATTCATCCCTGCACCAAGTGGTGAGCAAAATTGCTCTTTCTGCCAATGCTGGCATTAAACGCCAGGCTGGTGCCCATTTCTGGTGTTTAACGCCAGCTTGGTGCCCATTCCTGGCGATAAATGCCAGTCTGGTGCCCCTTTATGGCGTTAAACGCCCAGAATGGTGCCAGACTGGGCGTTAAACGCCCATTTGCTGCCCTTACTGGCGTTTAAACGCCAGCAAGGTTTTCCTCCTGGGTGTGCTATTTTTCTTTCTGTTTTTCATTCTGGTTTTGCGTTTTCAATTGATTTTGGGACTTCCCATGATCATCAACATACAGAAAACATAAAATAACAAAGGAAAACAGAGAGAGGCATGAGGTTTATGCTTGACCCTAGGTCACACAGGGCCTTTTCAAAGGTCATGGTGCCTATGGTACAAGGTGTTGAGAACTTCCCAAGGTCCTGTCTCTTTTGAGGTAATTTCTGCCTAGACAAGTCATCCAGTTCTTTGGTGAGAAAAGGGGGCTCATCCTCCCAAGTCTCATTACCAAATAACTTGTCATTTAGCTTCATGATTGCTCCAAGGTACTTGGCAACTTGCTCTTCAGTGACATCTTCATCCTCTTCAGAGAAAGAATACTCGTCAGAGCTCATGAATGGCAGAAGTAATTCCAATGGATTTTCTATGGTCTCAGTGTGAGCCTCAGATTCCCATGGTTCCTCATTAGGGAACTCATTGGAGGCCAGTGGACGTCCATTGAGGTCTTCCTCATTGGCGATCACTGCCTCTTCCTCCTCTCCAAATTCGAACATGTTGATGGCCTTGCACTCTCCTTTTGGATTCTCTTCTGTATTGCTTGGAAGAGTACTAGGAGGGAGTTCAATAACTTTCTTACTCATCTGACCCACTTGTGCCTCCAAATTTCTAATGGAGGACCTTGTTTCAGTCATGAAACTTTGAGTGGTTTTGATTAGATCACAGACCATGGTTTCTAAGTCAGAGTGGCTCTGCTTAGAATTCTCTGTCTGTTGCTGAGAAGATGATGGAAAAGGCTTGCCATTGCCAAACCTGTTTCTTCCACCATTATTGTTGTTGAAACCTTGTTGAGGTCTCTGTTGATCCTTCCATGAGAGATTTGGATGATTTCTCCATGAAGGATTATAGGTGTTTCCATAGGGTTCTCCCATGTAATTCACCTCTTCCATTGAAGGGTTCTCAGGATCATAAGCTTCTTCTTCAGATGAAGCGTCCTTAGTACTACCTGGTGCAGCTTGCATTCCAGACAGACTTTGAGAGATCATATTGACTTGCTGAGTCAATATTTTGTTCTTTGCCAATATGGCATTCAGAGTATCAATCTCAAGAACTCCTTTCTTTTGATTCATCCCATTATACACAGGATTCCTTTCAGAAGTGTACATAAATTGGTTATTTGCAACCATTTCAATGAGTTCTTGAGCTTCTGCAGGCGTCTTCTTCAGATGAAGAGATCCTCCAGTAGAGCTGTCCAATGACATCTTGGACAGTTCAGACAGACCATCATAGAAGATACCTATGATGCTCCATTCAGAAAGGATGTCAGAAGGACACTTTTTGATCAATTGTTTGTATCTTTCCCAAGCTTCATAGAGGGATTCACCTTCTTTCTGTCTGAAGGTTTGGACTTCCACTCTAAGCTTACTCAATTTTTAAGGTGGAAAGAACTTTGCCAAGAAGGCATTGACTAGCTTTTCCCAAGAGTTCAGGCTTTCTTTAGGTTGTGAGTCCAACCACATCCTAGCTTTGTCTCTTACAGCAAAAGGGAATAGCATAAGTCTGTAGACGTCAGGGTCAACCCCATTAGTCTTGACAGTGTCACAGATTTGCAAGAATTCAGCTAAAAACTGATGAGGATCTTCCAATGGAAGTCCATCGAACTTGCAATTCTGTTGCATTAGAGAAACTAATTGAGGCTTAAGCTCAAAGTTGTTTACTCCAATGGCAGGGATAGAGATGCTTCTCTCATAGAAGTCGGGAGTAGGTGCAGTAAAGTCACCCAGCACCTTCCTTGTATTGTTGGCATTATTGTTGTTTTCGGCTGCCATGGGTTCTTCTTCTTTGAAGCTTTCTGTTAGGTCCTCTACAGAGAGTTGTGCTTTAGCTTCTCTTAGCTTTCACTTCAAGGTCCTTTCAGGTTTAGGGTCAGCCTCAACAAGAATGCTTTTGTCTTTGCTCCTGCTCATATGAAAGAGAAGAGAAAAAGAAAATATGGAATCCTCTATGTCACAGTATAGAGATTCCTTGAGGTGTCAGAGGAAAAGATAAATAGAAGGAAGAGGTAGAAGAATTCAAACTTATCAAGAAAGATAGAGTTTGAATTGTGCATTGAGGAGGAGTGTTAGTCCACAAATAAAAGGATGTGAGAAGAGGGGAAGAGATTTTCGAAAATAAATTAAAAACATTTTAAAAACATTTTGAAAAATTGAAGAATGATTTTCGAAAAATATGATTGGGAAAGAAATAAAGTGATTTTTGAAAAAGATTTTGAAATTATAAATCAAAAAGATATGATTGAAAACTATTTTGAAAAAGATGTGATTAAGAAGATATGATTGAAAAGTTATGGTTTTAAAAAGATATGATTGAAAAACAATTTGAAAAGATTTGATTTTGAAAATTAATGACTTGGCTATCAAGAAATTTAAAAGATATGATTCAGACATTAAACCTTTCTCAACAGAAAAGGCAACATACTTGAAATGTTGAATCAAATCATTAATTGTTAGCAAGTATTTTTGAAAATGGAAAGAAATTGATTTTGAAAATATATGATTGAAAGGATATGATTTGAAAAAGATTTGATTTTGAAAAATTATGAAAACTTGAAAAAAAATTTGAATTAAAAACAAAATCTTTCCTCTTGTGCCATCCTGCCGTTAAACGCCCAGAATGGTATACATTCTGGCGTTTAACGCCCAAAATGCTACCCTTTTAGGCGTTAAACGCCCAGCCAGGTACCCTGGCTGGCGTTTAAACGCCAGTTTTCCTTCTTCACAGGGCGTTTTGAACGCCCAGCTTTTTCTGTGTAATTTCTCTGCTATATGTTCTGAATCTTCATTTCTCTGTATTATTGACTTGAAAAGACATAAATTAAAAAAAATTTGAATTTTTAATGATGAGGAATAATCAAAATGCAACTAAAATCAAATAAACAATGCATGCAAGAGACCAAACTTAGAAGTTTGTATACTATTGACACTAACAATTTGAGAATGCATATGAGAGACAACAAAACACTCAAGACAAGGGAATTTAAAGATCAGAGCAAGGAAATCATCAAGTACAACTTGAAGATCAATGAAGAACATAATGCATGTAATTTTCAAAAATTAGAAGAATAAAGACATGCAATTGACACCAAACTTAAAATTAGACACTAGACTCAAACAAGAAACATAAAAATATTTTTGATTTAAGATTTTATAAATTTTTTTTTGGATTTTTTTCAAAAATTATGTGAAAAAAGAAAATAAGGATATTAAAATTCTTAATGAGAATTCCAGGAATCATGCAATGTTAGTCTAAAGCTTCAGTCTAAAAAAATTAGACATGGCTAGCCAAGCTTCAGCAGGACATTACATTCAAGAGCTAAATTGATGAGAATCAATCAGCTTTGGTGATGATAAAAACATCACCTTGAAACACTAGAATTCATTCTTAAGAACTCTAAAGAAAAATACATAATCTAAGCAACAAGATGAACCGTCAGTTGTCCAAACTCAAACAATCCCCGGCAACGGCGCCAAAAGCTTGGTGCACGAAATTGTGATCATCAATGGCGCCATCAACATGGTGCGCTCAATTGCAATCTCAACTCTTTATCACAACTTCGCACAACTAACCAGCAAGTGCACTGGGTCGTCCAAGTAATAAACCTTACGTGAGTAAGGGTCGATCCCACGGAGATTGTTGGTATGAAGCAAGCTATGGTCATCTTGTAAATCTCAGTCAGGCAGATTCAAATGGTTATGGATGATTTATGAATAAAGCATAAAATAATGATAGAGATACTTATGTAATTCATTGGTGAGAATTTCAGATAAGTGTATGGAGATGCTTTGTCCCTTCCGTCTCTCTGCTTTCCTACTGTCTTCATCCAATCTTTCTTACTCCTTTCCATGGAAAGCTGTATGTTGGGCATCACCATTGTCAGTGGCTACAGTCTTGTCCTCTCAGTGAAAATGTTCAATGTGCTCTGTCACAGCACGGTTAATCATCTGTCGGTTCTCAATCAGGTTAGAATAGAATCCAGTGATTCTTTTGCGTCTATCACTAACGCCCGGCCTTCAGGAGTTTGAAGCTCGTCACAGTCATTCAATCCTTGAATCCTTCTCAGAATACCACAGACAAGGTTTAGACCTTCCGGATTCTCTTGAATGCCGCCATCAATTCTATCTTATACCACAAAGATTCTGATTAAGGAATCAAAGAGATATCCACTCAATCTAAGGTAGAACGGAGGTGGTTGTCAGGCACACGTTCATAGGTGAGAATGATGATGAGTGTCACGGATCATCACATTCATCAAGTTGAGGAACAAGTGATATCTTAGAACAAGAATAAGCCGAATTGAATAGAAGAACAATAGTAATTGCATTAATACTCGAGGTACAGCAGAGCTCCAGAAAATCCACTTTGAGTGCAGGGAGGTCAGAATCCAACAACATCTGTAGTCCTTTTCAGCCTCTGTATCAGATTTTTGCTCAGGTCCCTCAATTTCAGCCAGAAAATACCTGAAATCAAAGAAAAATACACAAACTCATAGTAAGGTCTAGAAAAGTGAATTTTAACTAAAAACTAATAAAAATATAATAAAAACTAACTAAAACATACTAAAAACACACTAAAAATAATGCCAAAAAGCGTATAAATTATCTGCTCATCAAAGCTCAATAACATAGACCTAAGCAATGAAACTTAAATGCATAATTGAAAATCCTAAGCTACCATGGAAGCATGTTCTATTTCATACATGATTTTCCTTATTTAAAGCTTTGAAAAGGAAAGTAAACTAAGGAGGAACTTTACCACCTTTCACTTGTTGGTATGCTCATTCTTCTTCTGCTCCCGTGGGTACTGAGATATGCTCATCCCCTGGGGTTGATTGGAATCCTGTAACACTATTGAAAGTTGCTTGTTCTCTAAGCACTTGGAACAGAGTTAGCATGCATGCCTATGTGTGAGCTTCTGGACTTGGCTTGGTGTGTGAACACCAAACTTAGTTCCTTGCTTACCTTGACAAATTGGATGTATGCAATAACTTTGTGTGCTTTTTATACTGAAACACTATGAGTTAAAAAGATCATCTATGTATTAGAGGCTAAGCCTTTGTCAAGTGAGTTCTCTAATTGCTAGAGTAATGCTTCATCATTAAGGGCTGCAAAGCACTCGTAGGCTGGGGTTTTGGTGGGACACCAAACTTAAAGCCCTATATTCACCCTTGTATTATTTTTGGTGTATAACACCAAACTTAGCTCTTCACACTATAGAGAACCCACTTTGACATTTTTATCAAATAAAACCTATGAAAAGGAAAATTACCTCAGGTTGGGTTGCCTCCCAACAAAGCGCTTTTTTTAGCGTCGCTAGCTCGACGATTGTCCCTTGTTAAGGTGGTTGATAGTGCTTGAAGTCCTCCCCTCTTGCAGTGAACCTATGTCCATTGGCCTTGTTGATAAGCTCCATATGTTCAAAGGACATAATTTTATTGATGGTATATACGGGGGGAAGCTGAGATGAAATAGTGGGGAGGTGAGGTGGTATAGATGGAAAGTATGTAGAAATCTCTTCATCACCTGGTGAGAAATTTTTTGTAGGGATTTTCTTATTTCTCCATCCCCTTGGAACCTTTTTCTTTGTTTCCATTGATGTTGTCTTATTTTCTATGGATTCTTTCTTTAGGGGATTCTTGTTATTGATCTTGCATGGTTCTGGTGGTTCTGGTTCCCTTTGGATTTCCTTTGAATGTGGTTCTTCTTGACTATATGGCTTCCCAACTAATGGGGCTTCTATTTGTATTGTCTCTGCTTTACTGCTTGTTTCTTTCATCAATACTTCCTTGGTTGTCTCTTCCATCAACTCTCTGTTATCATGATCTGATTCTTGTGAGGGTTTAAAGACATTGAAGGTGAGCTGCTCATCATGTATTCTCAACACTAACTCTCCTCGTTCTACATCTATGAGTGCTCTAACAGTGGCTAGGAAGGGTCTTCCTAGAATGATGGGGTAAATAGGATTCTCATCCATTTCCAGAACAACAAAATATGTGGGAAGATAGTAGATCCCAACTTTCACCAGCACATTTTCAACCACCCCTATTGCTTGTTTTTGAGTTTTGTCAGCCAATCTGATAATTATATCAGTAGGAGTTAGTTCATTGATTTGAAGCTTCTTCATGAGGGAGAGAGGCATTAGGTTGATGCTTGCTCCTAAGTCATAAAGCCCTTTGTCAATCATTGTTTCTCCTATGGCACAAGGAATGTGGAAACTCCCTGGATCCTCCTTCTTTGTGGGTGGCCCTGGTTGAATGAGAGTACTACAATCTCTGTTCATCTTGATTGTTTGTCCACCCTTCAATGGATTTTTTCTGGCTAGTAGCTCCTTTATATATTTGATGTAGAAGGGCATCTGTTGGAGGACTTTAATGAATGGTATATTTACATCTAGAGATGCAAACATATCAAGAAACCTTGAGTACATTCTCCCTGCTACACCACCTTTAAGCCTATGGGGAAAAGGTGCATATGGGTTCAATACCTCCTTCTTCTTTAGCTCTTCCTTAGATGTAAGCTGAGTTGCACAGCTTCCTTCCTCCTAGCTTTCCTTTTGGTTATTTTAGAGGTGTTCTTTTCCATTCATACTCCCCTCATCACTTGTGGTTATCATTTTGCATTCTTCCCATCTTACTTTCTTTGTTTCTCCTCTTGGATTCTTCTCTGTATCACCAGGGAATCCATCAATGGGTTTGGGAATTTGTTGAGATAGGTACCCTACTTGGGACTCCAATCTCTTGATGTTTTCTCCTTGGTTCTTGATATTAGCTCGCACTTCTTCCTTAAACACTTTGTTGTCTTGGACTTCTCTGCATATGTTTTCAAGTAGAGCCTCAATCTTTGAAAGCCTATCATCTGTTAATGATGGTGGGTTGAGGTTAAGTGGTTGAGAAGGTTGGTTAGATGGATGTTGATAGTATCTCTGTGAGGTGTTTTGATGAGTAGCATTGTTGTTGGAATTGAAGTTGGGGCGTCTCTGATCTTGCCCTTGGTCTTGTTGATTTTCCCATCCAAAGTTGGGGTGATTTCTCCATCCAGAGTTGTAAGTTTTGGAGTATGGATTATGGACTTGTCTAGATGAGTTTCCCACATAGTTGGCTTGCTCCCAGTCACCTTCTTCTCCTATGTTTACTCCTTCTTGAGTTGGTGATGAGGTGATGGCTACTGCAACTTGGTTCTCTTCCACCTTCTTGGTAAGATCTGCTAGTTGCTTGGTGATCATCTTGTTTTGAGCTAACAATGCATCCATGTGGTTCAGCTCCATTACTCCTCTAGTGTTACTTCTTTCAGAGGCATAGAAGTAGTCATTCTCAGCAACTGTTTCGATGACATCTATGGCTTCTTCAATGGTTTTCTTCTTGTTTAAAGAGCCTCCTGATGAATGATCCACAGCCTTCTTTGACTCATAGGAAAGACCTTCATAGAAGATGTGAAGTTGGACCTACTCATTAAACATCTCTGGTGGGCATCTCCTTGTTAGATCTTTGAACCTTTCCCAAGCTTCATAAAGTGCCTCCCCATCTTGCTATCTGAACGTCTGCACTTCAGTTCTCAGCTTATTGATCCTTTGAGGGGGGTAAAACCTTGCCAAAAACTTGTTCACTACCTCCTCCCAATTTGTTAGGCTTTCCTTTAGAAAGGATTCAAGCCACTTGGATGCCTTGTCCCTGAGTGAAAAAGGGAACAAGAGCAGCCTATAGACATCTGGGTGGACTCCATTGGACTTCACTGTGTCACAAATCCTCAAGAAGGTGGTCAAGTGTTGATTAGGATCTTCTTGAGCACCTCTTCCAAATGAAGAATTATTCTGCACTAGGGTGATGAGCTGAGGTTTTAGCTCGAAATTGTTGGCATGTATGGTGGGTTTCTGAATGCTGCTTCCACAGTTTCTTGGATTAGAATTGATATAGGATCCTAAGACCCTCCTTTCTTGCCCAGCCCGATTTGCATGGCCTTCTCTGGCATGATTGTGAGCTTCTTCTTCGTGATTGTTCTCCAAATTCTCTTCCGTGTTGGGTTCAAAGTATTCTTCCTCTTTTTCAGCACCAATAATTCTTTTTCCTCTTGCCTCCCTTCTTAGTCTCCAAAGGGTTCTTTCAGGTTCTGAATCAAAGGATGTTGAAACTCCTTCTCTTCTCCCTGTCATACAACAAACAGATTACACAACAGGAGGTATAGTGAAGGCTATTCTTGTTAGAGTAATTGTTAGTGTGAGTGATGCAATTTATCAAACAGATAGTGGGCTGAATTATGATCAACTAAAAAAAAGAACCGAAAATAGAGAGGGTATAGGGGATGAGGAAGAAATTAAAAATGAACTAAGGTAAATTGACTGAATGAAAAAAAAACGAATAATAAAATAAAAAAATGCTCAATCTAGTAATCTTCTAACTTGATCATTGTTGATTCAAAATCAATCCCCAACAATGACGCCATAAACTTGATGCATGAAAACTTGTCTCTCAACAAATTTCCCTTTGGCAAGTATACCGAATTGTCGTCAAGTAAAACTCACATAGAGTGAGGTCGAATCCCACAAGGATTGATTGGTCAAGCAACTTTAGTTAGAAGAATAGGCTAGTTGAGCTAAACAGAATTTAGATTGAGATGCAGAAATTTAAATGACTAGAAAGTAAATAACAGAATTTAAAGTGCAGAATCTTAAACAGGGAGTTGGGGTAAAGAGCAAGAAATTAAATGACAGAAAGTAAATAGAATGGGTAAGATCAGAAATGGGGAAATCATTCTCCGGATCAAGTTCATTCTCATCTCTTCCTCAATCAATGCATTCAATAATCTCCTTGGCAATCTTAAGTGATTGGATTCCAATTCCTTGGCAATCCAATCTCTCTAAGCTTAAACAATTGCCCAATTCCTTGATTTAATTGCTCATGGGAAGAGATGAAGTTTGGTCACTGATTATACCACATGTATTTCCAAATCAAAGTGTTGGGAGGATTAAATGTCACAATATCCATCCAAACCCCAATTCGGTCCAACATGAGAAAGCAATTCTAGCATGATCTCCTCATCCCTTTTCCAAGGTTCAAAGGAGATCCAATTATGGAGAGTTTCTTTTCCAAGACAACTAACCAATTGAATTAAGATCGAAAGCTTTCTAGTAAGATCAAGAGAAAAGAAAGAAGAAGAAGAATGAAAACTATAATTGATCCATCAAATTACAACAGACCTCCCTAACCCAATGAAAGGGGTTTAGCTGTTCATAGCTCTAGGAATGAAAAATAGCAGAAAAGAAGAATCCATGCTAGAAGTACAGAAAAGTAAATATGCAGAGAGTCGTTCCCAAAAGTGCTAATCCCTTCTCTAGTTCAAACTACTCCTATATATACTACTCCTCATGATCTTCTAGTGAGTTCCTCAAGTCTTGGATGTGGGTTATGGACCTTGAGTTGAAGCAATTCTCATCTTTAGTGGGCCCAGCTTGCAGAGGAATATGAATTAGGCTTGGGCATTTAGTGAGATTAACGTTGACTACATTTTGGGTGCGAGAACGTTAGTGGCATTCACTTTTTCCACTAACGTTCCACCCTTGTATACCCACGTTAGTCTCAACGTTAGAAATCTTAACGTGACTTCTAACGTTTCTTTCTCAATCCTTGTCCAACGTTAATGGGACTCACTTTTCCCATTAATGTTGCCTTGTGCCCCTTTTCGCAAACGTTAATAGGAATCACTTTTCCCATTAACGTTGCTTGCCTCTTTGCCCTTACGTTAGATCTTACGTTAGCTTGGCTAACGTAGCTCTTAACGTGGGTATCTATCACCTTCAAGAGCATTAGTGACACTCAACTTTGTCACTAACGCTCCAATTGCCTTAAGTCCCTACGTTAGAACCCATGTTAACTAAGTTAACGTGGCTCTTAACGTAGTAATGAAGCCATCTCCCAACGTTAGTGACAAAAGTGAGTGTCACTAACGTTGGTTCTTTGAATTCAACTCCACGTTAACTTTCACGTTAACAATCTTAACGTGAGAGTTAACGTAGGCAATGCTAATGATCCAACGTTAGTGATAAAAGTGAGTGTCACTAACATTGGTGTTGTTGATCCTCTTCCACGTTAGAGTTCACGTTAACTAAGTTAACGTGACTCTTAACGTGGGGCATTGCCTAGTTTCCCAACGTTAGTGGTGTTCACTTTTACCACTAACGTTGAGGGGAAACATTATTGGAGTTCATGTTTCTTGTTAACATGGAGTCTTCTTTTTTCTTCTACGTTAAGTACCACGTTAACTTAGTTAACGTGGCTCTTAACGTAAGCTATGAATGGCTTCGCAGGCGTTATTAGTGATCACTTTTCTCATTAACGTTGCAAGCTCTTTACCATCCCACGTTAGTATTCACGTTGACTAAGTTAACGTGAATGCTAACGTGGTTCTTCCATGCTTCATTTGTCCTGAAATCAAGCAATTAAAGTGCATCAAAGCTCTAGCCAAAGTCATGAGATTATGCATCATCAAATTATCATGCAATTTTGGCAAAAATCTCATGAAATCATGCAAAATTCACAATAATTGCTTGAATCAATGTGTAAGTGTATATTCGCCCAAAACTTGCCTTATTCACTAAGAAAATGCATGAAAATACCCTAAAATAGTAAAGAAAAGGTCAGTGAAACTGGCCTAAATGCCCTGGCATCACTGGTTAGTTCGAACTTTAATGGTGTGAGACTGGAAATATGAGCGAAGTCGGCGCGATGTTATTATGAGAGTGTAAGCAAATTTTTCTATTTTCTGGTAGTTCAGCTCGGATCCCTACAATGCTTTGCTGATAAAGTATACGGGTTGCTGTCCGCTGTTGTCCTCTCGGACCAGTGCTGAAGCTATTGCCCGATTTCTCACTGCGAGGTACAAGATGAGCGGTTCCCCCTTCTGAGGCCGACTTAATATAGGTGGTTCTCCCTGAAACTTTTTAAAGTTTTGGAAGGCTTGCTCGCACTCGACTATCCATTCAAACTCCTTTCCCTTCCTTATAGTGGCGTAGAAGGGGAGAGATCTTATTGCGGATCACGCCAGGAATATGGACAAGGCTACCAGCCGTCCGTTGAGTTGTTGCACCTCTTTGATACAAGTCAGGCTTTTCATGTCGAGTACGGCCCTGCACTTGTCCGGGTTTGCTTCGATTCCTCTCTGTGTGATCATAAAACCCAAGAATTTACCGGCTTCTACCGCGAAGGTACATTTTGTGGGATTGAGTCGCATGCCGTGTTGTCTTATGGTGTTGAATACTTGTGTCAGGTGGGATAGTAACATCTCTTCATTCTGCGTCTTCAATAGCATGTCGTCTACATAGACCTCCATAATTTTTCCGATGTGATCTGAAAATAATTTATTCATTAATCTTTGGTAAGTGGCTCCCGCATTTTTTGAGACCGAAAGGCATAACAATGTAACAGTAATTTGCCTTTGGGGTTAAGAAAGAGGTTTTTTCTTGGTCGGGTGGGTACATTGGGATTTGGTTATATCCCGAGTATGCGTCTATAAAGGAGAGGTATTTGTATCCGGAGGAGGCATCTACCAGTGCGTCGATGTTTGGGAGTGAATAAGGATCTTTTGGGCAAGCTTTGTTGAGATCGGTATAGTCAGTGCACATTCTCCACTTCCCATTTGACTTTTTTACCAAAACGACATTAGCAAGCCAGAGCGGGTATTTGACTTCTCTTATGAAGCCTGCCTCCAGTAGAGCTCGCACCTGTTCTTCCACCGCTTGAGAGCGTTCTGGTCCTAGTTTTCTGCGTCTTTGTTATACCGGCCGAGATCCTGGATAGACTGCTAGCTTATGTCACATTAGTTTGGGATCTATACCTGGCATATCTGCGGCCTTCCATGCAAAGAGGTCGGCAATATCACGTAGGAACTGTATGAGTGATTCTCTTATGTCCCCTTTTAAGAGTGTGCCGATGTTGGTTATTTGGTCCGGGGTGTTTTCGATCTGGATTTTCTCTATTTCTCCTTCAGGTTGTGGGCGAAGCTCCTCTCGCCTCCGAGCTCCACCAAGCTCGATTGTGTGGAATTCTTCACCTCTGCCCCTGAGGTTTAGACTTTCGTTGTAACAGTGGCGCGCCATTTTCTGGTCTGCCTTTACTGTGGCTATTCCTTCTGCGGTTGGGAATTTCATGCATAGATGCGGAGTCGAGACTATTGCGCCGAGTTGATTTAACGTTGTTCGACCTATTAGAGCATTGTAGGCTGAGTTTACATCAACAACGATGTAGTCTATTTTGAGTTTTCTTGACTGACTTCCCTTTCCAAAAGTTGTGTGGAGCGGAATGTATCCCATTGGTTAAACTGGGGTATCTCCTAATCCAAGCAGGCTGTGCGGATATGCTTTGAGTTCCTTTTCTTCCATGCCGAGTTTGTCGAAGGCGGTTTTGAATAGGATATCGGCAGAGCTCCCCTGGTCTATCAGTGTGCAATGGAGATTTGTGTTTGCCAGTATGATTGTGATGACCATGGGATCGTCATGTCCTGATGTGATGCCGGATGCATCTTCTTTGGTAAAAGTGATCGCCGGGATGTCGGGTGCTTCCTTCCTTTCCGCGACGTGATATATGTCTTTGAGATGTCTTTTGCGGGATGACTTGGAGATTCCTCCTCCGGCGAATCTGCCGTATATCACGTGGATGTGTCTTTCTGGTGTCCAGGATGATCGCATAGTGGGTCCGACATCCTCTGCTCTTCTTCTTTTCCTTTGTTCATCTTTGTGGGTGGCCAGATATTGATCTAACCTTCCTTCTCGTAGGAGCTATTCTATGACGTTTTTTAAATCGAAACACTCATTAGTGGAGTGTCCGCAGATCCGATGATATTCACAGTATTCAGCCCGGTTTCCTCCTTCTTTTTTGCCTTTGAGTGGTCGAGTTGGTGGTATTTTTTCTGTGTTGCAAACTTCTCTGTAGACATCCACAAGAGACACCCGAAGAGGGGTGTAATTGTGGTACTTTTTGATTTTTTCTCCGTGTTGATCTTCCTTCTTTCTGGAATCTTTGTCTTTATCCCGAGGGGTGAACCCTGGTTTTGAATTCTTATTTTTCCTCCATGTTGATGTACTTTTCTGCTCGCTCCAGGACTTCGTTCAGAGATGTGGGATACTTCTTTGATATGGATTGACTGAAAGGCCCTTCTCGCAGACCGTTAATGAGACCCATGATGGCAGCTTCTGTTGGAAGGTTTTGTATATCCATGCATGTTTTGTTGAATCTCTCCATGTAGTTTCGCAGGGTTTCCCGCTCTCCTTGTCTGATTCCTAGTAAGCTCGGAGCATGTTTTGCTTTGTCCTTTTGGATGAAGAATCTGGCCTGGAATTTTTTAGCCAAGTCGTCGAAACTTGAGATGGACCTAGGAGGGAGGTTGTCGAACCATCTAATTGCTGTCTTTATTAAAGTGGTTGGAAAGGCTTTGCAACGAACTGCATCTGAGGCATCAGTGAGGTACATACTGCTTCTGAAGTTGCTGAGATGATGGGTGGGATCCGTCGTGTCGTCGTACAAGGTCATGTCTGGGAGTTTGAAGTCTTTTGGGATTCTTGTTTTCATGATCTCCCTGGTGAATGGATCTTGTTCCTTGCAGGTGCTATCTTTGGGGGTGGGATGGCTGGCTTTAGTCTTGACATCGGCCTCAAGTTTTAAGAGTTTGTTCTCCAATTCCCGGCGTCATCTTATTTCTCTTTGTAGATCTTTTCGGCCTCTCGTTGACGTAGAGCGTCTTCCTCGAGTTGCTTTAACTGACTTTGGAATGCCTCCAGGTCTCCCTTGGAGTTTTTATCATTGACTTGAGGAGTATCCTTTGGTGTTGTGCCCACGATTTTGTGCGGCATTCTTTCTTTTAGATCTGAGGTGTGATCGTTGTCATGATCGTCCACCATGGTAATGGGATGACTTCCAGGTTCCTGATCGGGGTAAAACTTGTCTCTCAACAAATTCCGATTCGGCAAGTGTACCGAATTTGTCGTCAAGTAAAAACTCACAATAGAGTGAGGTCGAATCCCACAGGGATTGATTGATCAAGCAACTTTAATTAGAGGAATGATCTAGTTGAGCGAATCCATGAATAGAGTTGATAATTGCAGAAATTAAAATGGCGAGAAAGTAAATGATTGAAAGTAAATAGCAGAATTGTAAATGGGAATGGGGGAATTGCTCATAAAAGTAAATTGCAGAAAATAAAGAGAATGGGTAAGATCAGAAATGGGGAGTTCATTGGGCTTAGGAGATGTTGCATTCTCCGGATCAATTTCATTTTCATCTCTTCCTCAATCAATGCACTCATTGATCTCCTTGGCAATCATAAGTGATTGAATCACAATTTCTTGCAATTCAATCTCTCAAATCTTGATCAATAGCCAATTCCTTGGTCAATTGCTCATGAGAAGAGATGATGTGTGGTCACTGATTATACCACATGCACTTCCCAAATCAAATGCTTAGAGGGTTATAGCCACATACCCATCCACACTCAATTTGGTCCAGCATGAGAAAGCATTTCTAGCTAATCTCTTCATTCCTCTTTCAAGGATCCGAAGAGATCCATGTTTGAATAGCTTCTTTTCCAAGATCACTATCCAATTGGATGAAGATCGAAAGCTTTCAAGTAAAATCAAAAGGAAAGATAGAAGAAGAATAAGAAAATTAGTATTGATCCATCAAATTACAACAGAGCTCCCTAACCCAATGAAAGGGGTTTAGTTGTTCATAGCTCTAGAAATCAAAATCAAAGATGGAGAATACATGATAAAGCTAGAATTGCAAAGAAAGTAAATACAAAGAGTAGTTCTCTTTCTTAGCTCCCCAAAAGCTCTCCCCTATTTCAAAACTACTCCTATATATATACTACTCTTCTCAGCTTTTAGTTAGCTTTTCAAGTCTTGGGCCTCTGGATCTTTGAGCTTGAAGCAGTTCCTTTCTTCAATTGGGCTTGGCTTACTTGCAGAGAGAAAGTGTGAAGTGGGCAGAGACTTTAGCTCAAGACGTTAGGGGTGTTTAACATTTAGTGAAAATACAAGTTCGAGAACGTTAGTGACACTTAACATTGTCACTAACGTTGCCATGCACCCCTTTGCCTCACGTTAAAGCCCACGTTAACTGGGTTAACGTGGCTTTTAACTTCGCCTTGCTAGCCTTCGAGAACGTTAGTAACACTCAACATTGTCACTAACGTTCAAGTGTGCCCTTTCTTGCTTCACGTTAAAGCTCACGTTAACTAGGTTAACGTGGCTTCTAACATGGCTTTTGCCAACCTTCGAGAACGTTAGTGACACTCAACATTGTCACTAACATTCAAGTGTGCCCCTAGGTCTCACGTTAGAGTCCACGTTAACTGGGTTAACGTGGCTTCTAACGTGGCCATTCTTAGCCATCCCAACGTTAGTGACAATGTTGAGTGTCACTAACGTTGGCTCATTCTTCATTCCTCATCGTTAGCTTCCACGTTAACCAAGTTAACGTGGAGGTTAACGTGGCTCTTGGGGGTTGTGTGGTTGCTCTAACGTTAGTGACAATGTTGAGTGTCCCTAACGTTGTCGACAACTCTCCATCTCTTACGTTAGCTACCACGTTAACCAAGTTAACGTGGGAGTTAACGTGGCTCTTTGCACCTTAGACCAACGTTAGTGACAATGTTGAGTGTCACTAACGTTGGCTTCTCTTCCCCCTTTAACGTTAGAGGCCACGTTAACTAGGTTAACGTGGCTTCTAACGTGGCTATTTGTGAGCAATTGCCAACGTTAGTGACAATGTTAAGTGTCACTAACATTGGCTCAACTTCTCTTCTCCACGTTAGAGTTCACGTTAACTTAGTTAACGTGACTCTTTAACGTGGGCATTGATGGCTTTTGAGAGTGTTTTTGGCAATCACTTTTCTCCTTAACTTTGCAAGTTACCTCCCATTCCTTGCTTCCTTTGGTCCTGAAATCAAGCAATAGAGTGCATCAAAGTTCTAGTCCACGTCATGGGTAATGCAATATACAATTTTGTCATTAAAATCATGCAAAATCCTCATGAAATAATGTAAAATGCACAATGTATGCTTGAATCAAGGTCTGAGTGAATATTTGCCCAAAACTAACTTATTTCCTAAGAAAATGCATGAAATTACCTAAAAACAGTAAAGAAAAGGTCAGTAAAACTGGCCAAAATGCCCTGACATCACAACACCAAACTTAAAGCTTGCTTGTCCCTAAGCAAGTACTGGAACAAGAGAATGATGAATGGAATCTCCAGAGAAATGAGTCATTCTTGTGGAAGTCATATTACTGATTTTATGGTGGTTTCATGCATAGCAACTTAGGTTCATTCCACTACTGGCTTTCACACCTTTATCATCTCCTAAAATACTCACTTTGTTATATCCTATGAGACCTTTATTTATTGATCCTTTTATTGTTATTTCAAGGGCTTATTTGTGTTTTTAGGCTAAGTGTTTTGTAAGGGGGCAACTCTTTAGGATAAGCTTTCAGCCAACACTCCCGAACCAGTTGGTTCAAGGTGCTAGGTGTTGAAGCACCCCTAAGGACTTACTTGCTCAAGTCTTTCCCCCATACATACACACCACAGGCATATAGTTTATTTATTTTCTTTCCTTCAGACCTTGGTGTCCAGCACCTCTTTGGGTTACTAAATGCTCTGTGGTGAGGGTTACTCTTGATAGTGGATTTTCAGCTGATAATCCCGGGTTAGTTAACCCAAGTTACCAGGTGATGAAGCACCCCAAAGAGCTTATTCATCCAAGTAGATCCCTCACATAGGAGCACCACAGACACATGTCCTAGGGTAAACCATTGGTGCCTAGCCTTATTGCTTACTCTTTTTCTTTTGTTTTTCACTTCCCTTGTTCTTTCCCTTTTCTCTTATTAGGATCTTGTTGTTATCTTAGTCTCATGGGTATATCAAAAGTAAAGCATTCAGGATAGATAGTTGTCATCCTAACCTTGTGGTTGAACCAACTTAGCTAACTTATGACTACCCCCAAAGATTCATGAATGCACTTTCACATTATGAACTCTACTCTGGTCTTTTAAAACATAAAGCATTCTCTTTTCATTTGATTTAAAAGACAAGCATACATATAAGTAAGCGGAAGGTGCAGTGGCACTTGAAACCAAAATCACAGACCATGCTCAACAACAAGGTAGAGTTTAAAAAAACATGTTTAGGCCTCACTGGTAATCATTAATCAAGATTGCATTTGGGCTTCCAATGTTCAAACTGTAAATATATGGAATTAAGTGACAATACAACCTTCAGGTGACAACTTCTAATCGCCTTCTTTTCGTTCTCCTCCTGCTCTTTGCTTCCTTGAGTGAAGGGGCACCATAAGGTTCCTGTAAAGTTATTGGAAGTTGCTTGTTCCCAAAGCACTTGAGGAATAATTAGCTTGCATGTGCTTGTGTCTTATGAACTTGCTTTGGTGTGTGAACACCAAACTTAATTCCTTGTTTAGTACACAATCTTGCATATATGCTAATAAAATCATATCTTGTTGTTAACAGAACAATTATTAACTAAAGTCTAACTACATCTAAGTGGTTTCCCTCAATTGGTTAGAGCTAGCAATGTGTTTTGGGAGCAGGTGTAATTCTAACCGAATGTCCTTTTGGTGGGATACCAAACTTAGAATTACACTGTCTCCTTTGACTGTTCTGGTGTGAAACACCAAACTTAGCTCCTTACAATACAGGGGAAACAACTTGTGATCTTTATTGAAATGAAGATCAAAATGACTACCTGAGGTTGGGTTGCCTCCCAACAAAGCGCTTTTTTAACGTCACTAGCTTGACGTTACCCCTTTATTATGGTGGTTGGTAATGCTTGAAGTCTTCTCCTCTAGCAGTAGACTTGTATCCGTTGGTTGTATCATTGATCTCTACATGCTCCAAGGAGAGAAGTCTGTTGATGGTGAAGACCTTAGGTAGCTGAGATGGTACAGTGGGGAGATTAGGGGGGATATCTGCGAAGTAGGCTGAGATTACTTTATCCCCTGGAGAGAAATATTCCGTAGGAATCTTCTTGTTCCGCCACCCCCTTGGTACCTTCTTCTTTGCCCCTGGTGCAGTTTTCTTACTCCTGGTGGCCTTCTTTTTTGATGAGCTTTTGTTAATGTCCTCACAAACTTCTGGTAGCTTAGGTTCCTCCAATTTTTCCTTGACCTGTGGCACTTGCTGCTGGCCTTGTCCATCAACCCAGTGAATCTCAGGATGAGCTGGTTGTGCTTCAGTGCTTGCTTCTTCCTTTAGTATCTCATGATGCCCTTTGCTCGGTTCTTTGTCCTCTTCATCTTTTTCCAGTGAGAGTTCGAAAACACTGAAGCTCAGTTGTTCATCATGGATCCTTAATATTATCTCCCCTTTCTCCACATCTATGAGTGCTCTAGCAGTAGCTAGAAATGGTCTCCCCAATATGATTGGGTGCAGGTGACTCTCTTCCATGTCCAGGATGACAAAGTCTGTTGGGAGAAAGTATTTTCCAACTTTGAGCAACACATTTTCCACCACTCCAACTGCTTGCTTTTGAGTCTTGTCAGCCAGCCTTATGACTACATCTGTAGGTAGTATCTCATTGATCTGCAGCCTTTTTACCAGGGATAGGGGTATTAAGTTTATGCTTGCTCCCAAATCGCAAAGTGCTCTATCAAAATTTGTTTCCCCTATAGCACAAGGTATATGAAAACTCCCTGGGTCTTTTCTTTTCGCGGGCAATTGTGTTTGAATGAGGGTGCTGCAATCTTTGTTCATCACTATAGTTTGGCCCCCCTTGAGTGAGCTCTTCCTGGGAAGTAGTTCCTTCATGTACTTGATGAATGCTGGCATTTGCTGAATGGCCTTGATGAACGGTATGTTCACATTCAAAGATGCAAACAAGTCTAAGAACCTTGAGTACGTTCTCTTTCCCACAGCACCCTTTAGCAGTTGCAGAAATGGTGCATATAGTCTCAGCAGCTCCTGTTGTGAGATTTCTGGTTCTTGTTGGTCTTTCTTCTCCTTCTCTACTAAGGTATTTTCAGGTTGTTCTGACAGCTTGCTTGGCTTGTCTTCAGTCTCCTTGTCATTTGTAGTGACCATATTGCAGTCTTCCCATCTTACTTTCTTCGCTTCACCTCTCGGATTCTTCTCTGTGTCACTTGGGAAGCTATCAGTGGGTCTGGGAATCTTCTCAGACAAATATCCCACTTGGAATTCCAGCTTCTTGATTGCTTCCCCCTGATTCTTCATACTGGCTCTCACCTCCTCTTTGAACACCTTATTATCTTGAATGTCTTTGCATATGCTTTCAAGTAAGGTTTCAATCTTAGAGATTCTGTCATCAAATGATGGTGTGTTGGGGGTAGAGGTAGAAGAGTGAGATGTATTGCTGTGGTTTTGTTGATATGTCCTCTGTGCGAATTATTGGGGAGCTGTGTTGTTGTTGGGGTTGTGACGTCTCTGGTCTTGGCCTTGGTCTTGTTGATTGCCCCACCCAAAGTTTGGGTGATTCCTGCATCCAGGGTTGTAGGTCTTGGAGTATGGATCATGGTTGTGTCTAGGTGAATTCCCAATGTAGTTGGGTTGCTCCTGAGTGCTTTCTTCCTCTTCACTTGCTTCCTCGTGAGTTGAAGTGGTGATCGCTGCTACTTGACTTCTCTCCATCTTCTTGGTGAGGTCAGCTAGCTGCTTGGTGATGAGCTTGTTTTGAGCAAGCAGAGCATCTACATTGTTCAGCTCCATTACTCCTCTAGTGTTCCCTCTTTCGGAAGCATAGAAGTAGTCATTCTTAGCTACAGTTTCAATGACATATATGGCTTCCTCAATGGTCTTCTTCTTGTTCAAAGAACCTCCGGATGAATGGTCTACGGCCTTCTTAGATTCATATGACAGTCCTTCATAGAAGATGTGCAGCTGCACCCATTCATTGAACATATCAGATGGACATCTCCTTGTTAGGTCTTTAAACCTCTCCCATGCTTCATATAGAGTCTCACCATCTTGTTGCCTGAAAGTTTGGACCTCAGCTCTCAGCCGATTGACTCGTTGAGGGGGGTAAAATCTTGCCAAGAATTTGTTCATAACATCATCCTAAGTTGTCAAGCTCTCCTTTGGAAAAGACTCCAACCACTTGGCTGCCTTGTCTCTGAGAGAGAATGGGAACAACAACAGTCTATAGGCGTCTGGTTGAACGCCATTGGACTTCACTGTGTCACATATTCTCAGGAATGTGTTTAAGTGTTAGTTGGGGTCTTCTTGAACACCTCCTCCGAACGAGCAATTGTTCTGAACGAGGGTGATGAGCTGTGGCTTTAGTTCAAAGTTGTTGGCATGGATGGTTGGTTTTTGGATGCTACTTCCGCAATTCCCTGGGTTTGGGTTGATGTAAGAGCCCAAGACTCTTCTATCTTCCCCACCAGGATTTGCTCTACCTCCTCCACCATGGTTGTGAACCTCTTCCTCACGATGGTCCTCCATGGTTATTTCAAAGTATTCTTCAAAGTGTTCCTCTTCTTCTTCAGCACCAACCACACGTTTTTCTTTTGCCTTCCTTCTTAATCTTAAGAAGGTTCTCTCAGGTTCAGAATCAAAGGAAGTTGAAGCTCCGCTTCTTCTCCCTGTCATACAAACCCACAGAGTACAAGCAAAGAAAAGCAATGCAGAAAGTATCTTGTTAGAATTACTTGTTAGTGTCAGTGATGCAATATATCAAACAGTTGGTGGGATTAGTGAACTGAATTGTAAATAGCAAAGAAAAACTAAGAAACAGGGGAGGGGAAGAATTAAACTACGACGGAAAGCAAATTAAACAAACAGAAAATTAAATCAAACAAAATACAAATGCTCAATCTAGTGATCCTCTAATGTAATCATTGTCGATGCACAATCAATCCCCGGCAACGGCGCCATTAACTTGATCGGGGTAAAACTTATCTCTCAACAAATTCCCATTCGGCAAGTGTAATTAGAGGCTTGATCAAGCAACTTTAATTAGAGGAATGATCTAGTTGAGCGAATCCATGAATAGAGTTGATAATTGCAGAAATTAAAATGGCGAGAAAGTAAATGACTGAAAGTAAATAGCAGAATTGTAAATGGGAATGGGGGAATTGCTCATAAAAGTAAATTGCAGAAAATAAAGAGAATGGGTAAGATCAGAAATGGGGAGTTCATTGGGCTTAGGAGATGTTGCATTCTCCGGATTAATTTCATTTTCATCTCTTCCTCAATCAATGCACTCATTGATCTCCTTGGCAATCTTAAGTGATTGAATCACAATTTCTTGCAATTCAATCTCTCAAATCTTGATCAATAGCCAATTCCTTGGTCAATTGCTCATGAGAAGAGATGATGTGTGGTCACTGATTATACCACATGCACTTCCCAAATCAAATGCTTAGAGGGTTATAGCCACATACCCATCCACACTCAATTTGGTCCAGCATGAGAAAACATTTCTAGCTAATCTCTTCATTCCTCTTTCAAGGATCCGAAGAGATCCATGTTTGAATAGCTTCTTTTCCAAGATCACTATCCAATTGGATGAAGATTGAAAGCTTTCAAGTAAAATCAAAAGGAAAGATAGAAGAAGAATAAGAAAATTAGTATTGATCCATCAAATTACAACAGAGCTCCCTAACCCAATGAAAGGGGTTTAGTTGTTCATAGCTCTAGAAATCAAAATCAATGATGGAGAATACATGATAAAGCTAGAATTGCAAAGAAAGTAAATACAAAGAGTAGTTCTCTTTCTTAGCTCCCCAAAAGCTCTCCCCTATTTCAAAACTACTCCTATATATATACTACTCTTCTCAGCTTCTAGTTAGCTTTTCAAGTCTTGGGCCTCTGGATCTTTGAGCTTGAAGCAGTTCCTTTCTTCAATTGGGCTTGGCTTACTTGCAGAGAGAAAGTGTGAAGTGGGCAGAGACGTTAGGTGATGTGTGGAAAACGATCTAACACAAAACTCACCGGCAAGTGTACCGGGTCGCATCAAGTAATAATAACTCACATGAGTGAGGTCGATCCCACAGGGATTGAAGGATTGAGCAATTTTAGTTTAGTGGGTGATTTAGTCAAGCGAATCAAGTATTGGTTGAGTGATTTGTGTTTAACAGGAAGTAAATGACAGTAAATGTAAAGGGGGAAGGGAGAAGTGCAGTAAATTAGAGAACAGAATTGTAAATTTGCAGAATCTTAAAGAGCAAGAAAGTAAATGACTGAAACTTAGAGTGCAAGAAAATTAAATTGCAGTAACTTAAATGGCAAGAAAGATAAATGGCTTGAATATAAAAGGGGTTTGAGGACTGGGATTGCAAAATCTAAACAAAGGAGAAGTAAATTGCAGCAATTGATTGAGCAGAAATTGAATCAGAAGCAAATAGCATTCAAACAGAAAGAAAATAAAATGTAGCAGAGGTTCACAGAAGAACCAAAAGTAAAATTGGGTCTCAGGTCTCAAGAGACTAGGTAGCAGAGCCTAGATCTCTATTTCCCTTCCTAGATCCAAGTTAACAAAGCAATTGACAAGAATTAGAAGAGAAAGCAGTAGAAGAATAGAAATCAGATTCAATTATGCAGAAAACAAATTGAAAAGAGTTTGAATGGGAATTGAGACAGAATTTCCTCAATTTCACACACCCAAAACTCAAAAACAGAAGAGTAGAATTGCCCAAGTAAGAATGAGGAAGGAGATCAATCAATTCTCCCTTGATCCTCTTGGTGCTCGGACAAGTTTCTCAAGAACAATTGCAAAAGCTCAAAAGAAAGGTGAAAGTAAAATTCAAAAGTAAAGGTAAAAATCAAAGTGGTAAAAGGTCAAGTAAAGGTCCTAATTACATCAAACTAACTTCTATTTATACACTTTCTATTCTTGGATTTTGGGATTTGGATGGGCTTTTGATTTGGTGAAGAAATGAATTCAAATGGATTTTTAATTTGAATTTTTGGCCCATTAAAAATCACTCCCAAGAGGCTGCCCTGCCCTTGTGGAGGGCAGGGCAGAAAATTGATGCATGGTGGTGCGAGCTGGTGCGGCGTGGTGCGAGTCTGGCGCGAGTTGGTGCGGCTTTGGTGCTGCCAGGAACGCAAAACGCTGCCCTGCCCGCGCCAAGGGCAGGGCAGAAAGTTGTGGTGCTGCCAGGGACGAGCGTTGCACGTTGGTGCTGCCAGGGTCGAAGATTGGTGCGCCAGAATTCGTGCGTGGTGCGCCAGGATTGCAAAACGCTGCCCTGCCCGCGCCAAGGGCAGGGCAGAAAGTTGTGGTGCTGCCAGGAGAGGATCGTGGTGCGCGCTGGTGCTGCCAGGGAAGGATTTGGTGCGCCAGATTTGCTTCTTGGTGCGCAAGGTGCTGCCCCAATCCAAATGCTGCCCTGCCCGCGCCAAGGGCAGGGCAGAGTTCCCTCTTCCACGTCCCGTGTTCGAAACACGGAGGAAGCACAAATTCAATAAATTTCCTTGGCTTCTTGGCACGGCACTCTTCCTTAAGTCCTAGCTTCCTCATGGTTCCTTGTTCGAACCTTGTAGCATGCATGGGTGACCTTTTTCCCTTGAATTTCTTCCTTAGAGAGCCCGATTCTGCCCTCCACAAGGGCAGGGCAAGGTTCTCTTTCTCTTGGTCCCAAGGCACATTTTGTGCTCTGCCCTTGTAGTGGGCAGGGCAGATTTGCCTTCCTTGTTTGGTTCTCTTGTGTTGCCCTCCTAGAGGGTAGTCTGCCCTTGTGGAGGGCAATGTTGCCTCCCCCTTTGCCTGCGGCACGCTTCTTCTCTCCTTGGCCACGCTTTCCTTTCCTTGGGCTACGCTTTCCTTTCCTGAGGCTACACTTCTTAGGCCACGCTTTTCCTTTTCTTTTCTTTTCTTCACCTATAATAAACCAAAACAACACTCCAAGTATCACTAAATTCAAGAGGCTTATAAATCAATTAAAATTCAATTAAAATTAGCTTAAACCTCATTATTTAACATTAATTCCATGGTGGTTGCTTGATTTAGAAAAGTTATGCATTTTCACTCCAAATCACTTACTTAGGATACAAGAAAGTGCATAAATGCTAACAAACATTGTCACTGGGTTAACGTGGCTTTTAACTTTGCCTTGCTAGCCTTCGAGAACATTAGTGACACTCAACATTGTCACTAACGTTCAAGTGTGCCCTTTCTTGCTTCACGTTAAAGCTCACGTTAACTAGGTTAACGTGGCTTCAAACGTGGCTTTTGCCAACCTTTGAGAACGTTAGTGACACTCAACATTGTCACTAACATTCAAGTGTGCCCCTAGGTCTCACGTTAGAGTCCACGTTAACTGGGTTAACGTGGCTTCTAACGTGGCCATTCTTAGCCATCCCAACGTTAGTGACAATGTTGAGTGTCACTAACGTTGGCTCATTCTTCATTCCTCATCGTTAGCTTCCACGTTAACCAAGTTAACGTGGAGGTTAACGTGGCTCTTGGGAGTTGTGTGGTTGCTCCAACGTTAGTGACAATGTTGAGTGTCACTAACGTTATCGACAACTCTCCATCTCTTACGTTAGCTACCACGTTAACCAAGTTAACGTGGGAGTTAACGTGGTTCTTTGCACCTTAGGCCAACGTTAGTGACAATGTTGAGTGTCACTAACGTTGGCTTCTCTTCCCCCTTTAACGTTAGAGGCCACGTTAACTAGGTTAACATGGCTTCTAACGTGGCCATTTGTGAGCAATTGCCAACGTTAGTGACAATGTTAAATGTCACTAACGTTGGCTCAACTTCTCTTCTCCACGTTAGAGTTCACGTTAACTTAGTTAACGTGACTCTTTAACGTGGGCATTGATGGCTTTTGAGAGTGTTTTTGGCAATCACTTTTCTCCTTAACTTTGCAAGTTACCTCCCATTCCTTGATTCCTTTGGTCCTGAAATCAAGCAATAGAGTGCATCAAAGTTCTAGTCCACGTCATGGGTAATGCAATATACAATTTTGTCATTAAAATCATGCAAAATCCACATGAAATAATGTAAAATGCACATTGTATGCTTGAATCAAGGTCTGAGTGAATATTTTTCCAAAACTAACTTATTTCCTAAGAAAATGCATGAAATTACCTAAAAACAGTAATAAAAAGGTCAGTGAAAACTGGCCAAAATGCCCTGGCATCAGTTCCCCGGCAACGGCGCCAATGTTCCAAGGGTTACCTAAAACTGTAGGTCGATCTCGGACGAGATCTTCTGTGCTGATCAGAGATGATGTGTCCGGTTTGCTGGACTGACAATGCTGCTGATCCTTTGTCACCGGAGGGTGGTGGTACCTGCAAGGGACTCCGATGCTTAAGTTAGCAAGGGTATTAAGTAGGTTTTTATGTAGAATCAGAGTATGAGTTATATCTGGGTGCTCCAGTGTATTTATAATGGTGTTGAGTGACCTTCTTAGATAAGATAAGTTAGTTATCTTATCTTATCTTTATCTTATCTTTGACTGGGGTCCTTTTATCTTCAAGGGAACCACCTTTATAAGCAGCCACAGATACCACAAGACTCTCAGAGGATCTCAAACCTAGAGATACTGATGGAAAAGATGATGAAGCAGCAGGAGATGACAAGCAAGAATCATGAAACTTCAATAAGAAATATAGAAAGGCAGATTGGACAATTGTCCAAGCAAGCTGTGATTGAAAGGCCAACAAGCTCACTACCAAATGACACCATTCCGAATCCTAAAGGGGAATGCAAAGCTATTCAATTGAGGAGTGGTAGGACTTTGGTAAACAACAAAGAAACCATCAAAAAGCCTGTGGAAAATGACAAAAAGTCAGCAGAAAAAGAGGAAGCCAGCAACAAAAAAGAGTTGACAGCAAGCAAGCAAACTCAAGAGAAGCTTGAAGAAGGAGAGAAACAGCCACAAATTCCAAGGAAAGGGAAGCAAATAATGGAAGAACCAACTAATGAGCAAAAGCAAGTGAAGAAAACTCTCACAACTCCCTTGCCATACCCTCAAAAGTTTAACAAGGAGACCAAGGATCAACACTTTCCCAAATTCCTTGAAGTCTTTAAGAAATTGGAAATTAACATCCCCCTGGCTGAAGCATTAGAGAAAATGCTTCTATATGCAAAGTTCTTGAAAGAGCTTATCAATAAAAAGAGAAGTTGGCATGAGAAGGAAACTATTATGCTCACTGAGGAATGTAGTGCTGTGATTCAAAGGGGCATCCCACCAAAGCTCAAAGATCCAGGGAGCTTTGTAGTTTCATACACCATAGGCAAGATGACATTATAAAAAGCTCTCTGTGATCTAGGTGCCAGTATCAACTTAATGCCCCTCTCAATGATGAGAAAGCTTGCCATAGAAGAACTCAAACCAACCAGGATGTCACTGGTAATGGCTGATAGATCAATCAAGACACCCAATGGAATTATGGAAAATCTACTAGTGAAGGTTGGATAGTTTATCTTTGGTGCACAAATTTGCAATCCGTACAACTGACCAGCAAGTGCACTGGGTCGTCCAAGTAATACCTTACGCGAGTAAGGGTCGATCCCACAGAGATTATTGGTTTGAAGCAAGCTATGTTTATTTTATTAATCTTAGTCAGGATGCCAATAAGGTTATTTGGATTTAATTGTAAGAAGTAAAAGTATTTGGAATAAGGAATTGTTACTTTATTAATGGAGAATATGTTGGAGTTTTGGAGATGCTTTGTCCTCTGAATTTCTGCAATGTAATATTCAACTCAATTGTTTATAAAGTTCCATCCATGGCAAGCTGTATGTAGGGTGTCACCATCGTCAGTGGCTACTTCCCATCCTCTCAGTGAAAATGGTCCAGATGCTCTGTCACAGCACGGCTAATCAGCTGTTGGTTCTCGATCATGTTGGAATAGGATCCATTGATCCTTTTGCGTTTGTCATCATGCCCAGCAATCGCGAGTTTGAAGCTCGTCATAGCCATTCAATCCTTGAATCCTACTCGGAATACCACAGATAAGGTTTAGACTTTCTGGATCCTCAAGAGTGGCCGCCATCAGTTCTAGCTTATACCACGAAGATTCTGATTAAGGAAGCTAAGAGATGCTCATTCAATCTGATGTAGAACGGAGGTGTTTGTCAGGCACACGTTCATGGATTGAGGAAGGTGATGAGTGTCACGGATCATCACCTCCTTCACAATGAAGCGCGAATGAACATCTTAGATAGGAACGCACACACGTTTGAATGAAATAGAAGCAATTGCATTAATTCATTGAGATGCTGCAGAGCTCCTCACCCCCAACAATGGAGTTTAGAGACTCATGCCGTCAAGGTGTATAAAATTTAGATCTAAAAATGTCATGAGATACAAAATAAATCTCTAAAAGTTATTTAAATAGTAAACTAGTAACCTATGTTTACAGAATATGAGTAAACTAAGATAATTGGTGCAGAAATCCACTCCTGGGGCCCACTTGGGGTGTGCTGGGGCTGAGACTAAAGCTTCTCACGTGCTTGGGCTGTTTCTGGAGTTGAACGCCAGGTTGTGACGTGTTTTGGGCGCTGAACTCCAACTTGTAACCTGTTTCTGGCGCTGGACGCCAGACAGCAGCATGAAACTGGCGTTGAACGCCAGTTTACGTCGTCTATCTTCGTGCAAAGTATGAACTATTATATATTGCTGGAAAGCCCTGGATGTCTACTTTCCCACCCAATTGAGAGCGCGTCAATTGGACTCCTGTAGCTCCAAAAAATCCATTCTGAGTGCAGAGAGGTCAGGATCCAACAGCATCAGCAGTCCTTTTTCAGCCTAACTCAGATTTTTGCTCAGCTCCCTCAATTTCAGCCAGAAAATACCTGAAATCATAGAAAAACACACAAACTCATAGTAAAGTCCAGAAATATGATTTTTGCCTAAAAACTAATAATATTCTACTAAAAACTAATTAAAATATGCTAAAATCTACATGAAATTACCCCCAAAAAGCGTATAAAATATCTGCTCATCACAACACCAAACTTAAACTGTTGCTTGTCCTCAAGCAGCTAGATAAATAAAATATGATGAAAAGAAATTAAGAAGTAATAATATCTCAGAGTTTTTTAAATGGAGCTCAGATTCTTATTAGATGAGAGGGGGTTGTAGCTTTTTGTTTCTGAACAGTTTTGGCATCTCCCTTTATCCTTTGAAATTCAGAATGATTGGCATCCATAGGAACTCAGAATTCAGATAGTATTATTGATTCTCCTTGTGTAGTATGTTGATTCTTGAACACAGTTACTTTATGAGTCTTGGCCGTGGCCCTAAGCACTTTGTTTTCCAGTATTACCACCGGATACATAAATGCCACAGACACATGACTAGGTGAACCTTTTCAGATTGTGACTCAGCTTTGCTAAAGTCCCCAGTTAGAGGTGTCTAGAGCTCTTAAGCACACTCTTTTTGCTTTGGATCACGACTTTAACCACTCAGTCTCAAGCTTTTCACTTGGACCTACATGCCATAAGCACATGGTTAGGGACAGCTTGATTTAGCCGCTTAGGCCTGGAACTACTTCCTTGGGCCCTCCTATCCACTGATACTCAAAGCCTTGGATCCTTTTCACCCTTGCCTTTTGGTTTTAAGGGCTATTGGCTTTTGTTCCTTTTCTTGATCCAATGATTCCTTGTAAATTTTTTTCACTTCTTTTTCTTGCTTCAAGAATCAAATTCATGATTTTTCAGATCATCAATAATATTTTTCGTGTTCCTCATTCTTTCAGGAGCCAACATTCGTAAAATTCAGGATAAAATATGCACTGTTCAAGCATTCATTCAGAGAACAAAAAGTATTGCCACCACATATAATTAATTATAAATTTTTTTTTATTATTAAGAACTCGAAAAATATAAATTACTTCTTTATTCTAAAAATCTACTATTTTATTCATGTATGATGATGATGAGAAAAATAAATTATAACTTAATTGGAAATAAAACCAGAATAGATATGCTAATTACTACTACTACTACTATATATCTTCTAAGGTAAATTCCTATAATAACACTATCACAGAGTTATAGTTAAAATTAGAACTCAACAACCTGTGTTTTGGGAAGTGGATGTTCCTCTGATCTGTGGGGTGCTTGGTCCTTCAACGATTAATTTCTGGCACATCAGCTCCCTTAAATCATGCCCTTGCTCTTCTTGTTCCCTTAGGTGCCATGATCTTGATGAGTTTTAGCTCAGTGATCATGGCAAATCACACCAAACTTAGAGGTTTGCTTGTCCTCAAGCAAAAGAAAGGATAGGAGAGGAATAGAGGGAGAGGCAATTTCGAAATCCAAAAGATATGATGAGTTGAAAAAGATTTGAAAAAGATTTGGATTGGAGAAAAATTTGTGTTTATGAATTAAGATACATTTGATATTTTTGAAAAAGGGATTTTAGAAATTAGGATTAAAAATTTTTTTGAAGTTAAAGGATGACATTTTGAAAAATGTTTATGCAAGAAATTATGAATTGAAACATAAAAATTTAGAAAATTTGTAAAGGAAAACGAATTTTACCTCCTCCCCACCATCCTGGCGTTAAACGCCCAACTGTTGCATGTTTTGGGCGTTTAACGCCCAGTTGATGCTTCTCATGGGCGTTCAACGCCCAGCTGTTGCTTCTTTCTGGCGTTGAACGCCAGGAAATGCTTTGTCACTGGGCATTTTTCTGAACGCCCAGGATGCTGTCAATCTGGTGTTAAACGCCCAGAAGGTGCTTCTTTCTGGCGTTCAACGCCCAGAAGATGCTCCTTTCTGGCGTTTAACGCCCAGATGGCTACCTTTACTGGCGTTGAACGCCCAGTGGGTGCTTCTTTTGGGCGTTCAACGCCCAAAACATTTCTTACTGGCTTTTTCACGCCAATGAGCTTCCAAATTCTCCTGTAACCCTGTGAATTCAATCAATTGCTTTTTTTACCTTGAAGATACTTTGACATATACCTGTAAAAATCAATTAAAAACAAACAAATAAAATTAAATTTTGTGAATGGCTGGGTTGCTTCCCAGCAAGCGCTTCTTTAATGTCGTTAGCTGGACTATTACTGAGCTTTAATTAAGTCTCAGTTTTGAGCATTCTTGCTCAAAATGACTTTCAAGATAATGTTTAACTCTCTGTCCATTAACAATGAACTTTTTCTTAGAGTCATTATCCTGAAGCTCTACGTATCCATATGGTGATACACTTGTAATTACATATGGACCTCTCCACCCTGATTTTAATTTCCCAGGGAATAATTTGAGCCTAGAATTAAATAGCAGAACTTTCTGCCCCGGCTCAAAGACTCTGGATGACAATTTCTTATCATGCCATCTTTTTGCTTTCTCTTTGTAAATTTTTGCATTCTCGAAAGCATTGAGTCTAAATTCCTCTAGCTCATTTAACTGAAGCAATCATTTTTCTCCAGCTAACTTGGCATCAAGGTTCAGGAATCTGGTTGCCCAGTAGGTCTTATGTTCTAGTTCCACTGGCAAGTGACATGCCTTTCCATACACAAGCTAGTATGGAGAGGTCCCTATAGGGGTCTTGAATGCTGTTCTGTATACCCACAGAGCATCATCTAAGCTTCTTGCCCAATCCTTTCTACGGTTAATTGCAGTCCGTTCCAGGATTCTTTTAAGTTCTCTGCTAGAGACTTCAGCTTGCCCATTTGTCTGTGAATAATATGGAGTGGCTACCCTGTGGCTAACTCCATAACAAACCAAAGCAGAGTAAAGCTGTTTATTGCAGAAATGAGTGCCCCCATCACTGATTAATACTCTAGGGGTACCAAATCTGCTGAAGATGTGTTTCTGGAGGAATTTTAACACTGTTTTAGTGTCATTAGTAGGTGTTGCAATAGCTTCCACCCATTTGGATACATAATCCACTGCCACCACAATATAAGTGTTTGAGTATGATGGTGGGAAAGGTCCCATGAAGTCAATACCCTATACATCAAACAACTCAATCTCCAAGATCCCTTATTGAGGCATGGCATAACTGTGAGGCAGATTACCAGATCTTTGGCAACTGTCACAATTAAGTACAAACACTCGGGAATCTTTATAGAGAGTAGGCCAGTAGAAGCCACATTGGAGGATCTTGTGGTTGTTCGCTCACTTCCAAAATGTCCTCCATACTGGGATCTATGGCAATGCCATAGAATCTTCTGCGCTTCTTCTTTAGGCACACGTCTACGGATTACTCCGTCTGCACATCTCTTAAAAAGATACGGTTCATCCCAAAGATAATACTTTGCATCCGTGATCAGCTTCTTTGATTGCTGCCTACTGTATTCTTTGGGTATGAATCTCACTGCCTTGTAGTTTGCAATGTCTGCAAACCATGGCACTTCCTGGATGGCAAAGAGTTGCTCATCCGGAAAGTTTTCAGAGATCTCAGTAAGAGGGAGGGACGCCCCTTCTACTGGTTCTATTCGGGACAGGTGATCTGCTACCTGATTCTCTATCCCTTTTCTGTCTCTTATTTCTATATCAAACTCTTGCAGAAGCAACACCCATCTTATAAGTCTGGGTTTTGAATCCTGCTTTGTGAGTAGATATTTAAGAGCAGCATGATCAGTGTACACAATCACTTTTGATCCTACTAAATAGGATCTGAATTTGTCAATGGCGTAAAGCACTGCAAGCAGCTCTTTTTCTGTAGTTGTGTAATTCTTCTGTGCGTCATTTAAAACACGACTGGCATAGTAAATGACGTGCAAAAGCTTGTCATGCCTCTGTCCCAACACTGCACCAATGGCATGGTCACTGGCATCACACATTAGTTCAAATGGCAATGTCTAGTTTGGTGCAGAGATGATTGGTGCTATGACCAATTTAGCTTTCAGAGTCTCAAATGCCTGCAGACACTCTTTTTCAAAGATAAATGGCGTGTCAGCAGCTAGCAGGTTGCTCAGAGGTTTGGCGATTTTTGAAAAATCCTTTATAAACCTCCTATATAATCCTGCATGCCCCAGAAAGCTTCTAATTGCCTTAACATTGGCAGGTGGTGGTAATTTTTCAATTACCTCTACCTTAGCTTGATCCACCTCTATTCCCTTGTTCGAAATTTTGTGCCCAAGGAAAATTCCTTCAGTCACCATAAAGTGACACTTCTCCAAGTTTAAAACCAGGTTAGTCTCTTGGCATCTCTTTAGAACAAGTGCTAGATGGTCAAGACATGAGCTGAATGAGTCTCCAAATACTGAAAAGTCATCCATGAAAACTTCCATAAATTTTTCCACCATATCAGAGAAAAAATTGAGAGCATGCACCTCTGAAAGGTTGCAGGTGCATTGCACAGGCCAAATGGCATCCTTCTGTATGCAAATACTCCAGATGAACATGTGAATGCCGTTTTCTCTTTATCTTAGGGATCTACTACAATTTGATTATAACCTGAATATCCATCCAGGAAGCAGTAGTATTCATGACCAGCTAGTCTTTCTAGCATCTGGTCTATGAATGGTAAAGGAAAATGATCCTTTCTGGTGGCTGTATTGAGCCTTCTATAATCAATACACATACGCCACCCTGTAACTGTTCTTGTAGGAACCAGTTCATTTTTTTCTTTATGAACCACTGTCATGCCTCTCTTCTTAGGGACGACTTGGACAGGGCTTACCCAGGGGCTGTCAGAAATAGGATAAATAATCCCAGCCTCTAGTAATTTAGTGACCTCCTTGGTGCACGAAATTGCAATCACACTTTTGCAATCCCGCACAACTAACCAGCAAGTGTACTGGGTCATCCAAGTAATACCTTGCGTGAGCAAGGGTCGATCCCACAGAGATTGTCGGCTTGAAGCAAGCTATGGTTATCTTGTAAATCTTAGTCAGGATATCAGAAATTATCAGGATTGATTGTGAAAAGCAAAAGAACATGAAATGATTACTTGTTTCGCAGTAATGGAGAATAGGTTGAGGTTTGGAGATGCTCCATCTTCTGAATCTCTGCTTTCCCACTGTCTTCTTCTTCAAAAACGCAAGTCTCCTTCCATGGCAAGCTGTATGCAGGGTTTCACCGTTGTCAATGGCTACCTCCCATCCTCTCAGTGAAAGCGATTGCATATGCTCTGTCACAGCATAGCGGAATTCATCTGTCGGTTCTCAATCAGGCCGGAATAGAATCCAGTGATTCTTTTGCGTCTGTCACTAACGCCCCGCCTTCAGGAGTTTGAAGCACGTCACAGTCATTCAGTCATTGAATCCTACTCAGAATACCACAGACAAGGTTTAGACCTTCCGGATTCTCTTGAATGCCGCCATCAGTCTAGCTTATACCACGAAGATTCCGATTAAAGAACCCAAGAGATAACTACTTAATCTAAGGTAGAACGGAGGTGGTTGTCAAGCACACGTTCATAGTTGAGAATGATGATGATTGTCACGGATCATCACATTCATCCGGATTAAGAACAAGTATTATCTTAGAATGGAAGCAAGCATGATTGAATGAGAAACAGTAGTAATTGCATTAATCCATCAAGACACAGCAGAGCTCCTCACCCCCAACCATGGGGTTTAGAGACTCATGCTGTGGGAGAAAACGTGTAAAAATGTCATAAGGTCATCAAAAGGTCCAGATACAATGTCAAAAGATCCTATTAATAGTAAACTAGTAGCCTAGGGTGTACAGAAATGAGTAAATGACGTAAAAATCCACTTCTGGGTCCACTTGATGTGTGCTTGGGCTGAGCAATGAAGCATTTTCATGTAGAGACCTTTTCTGGAGTTAAACGCCAGCTTTCATGCCAGTTTGGGCGTTTAACTCCAAGTTTTATGCCAGTTCCGGCGTTTAACGCTGGAATTTCTGAAGCTGATTTGCCACGCCGGTTTAGGCCACCAAATCTTGGGCAAAGTATGGACTATCATATATTGATGGAAAGCCCAGGATGTCTACTTTCCAATGCCGTTGAGAGCGCGCCAATTGAGCTTCTGTAGCTCCGGAAAATCCACTTCGAGTGCAGGGAGGTCAGAATCCAACAGCATCTGCAGTCCTTTTTGGTCTCGGAATCAGATTTTTGCTCAGAACCCTCAATTTCAGCCAGAAAATACCTGAAATTACAGAAAAACACACAAATTCATAGTAAAGTCCAGAAAAGTGAATTTTAGCTAAAAACTAATAAAAATATACTAGAAACTAACTAGATTATACTAAAAACATACTAAAAACAATGCCAAAAAGCATACAAATTATCTGCTCATCACAACACCAAACTTAAATTGTTGCTTGTCCCCAAGCAACTGAAAATCAAAAAGGATAAAAAGAAGAGAATATACCATAGACTCCAAAATATCAAGGAAACATAGCTCCAATTAGATGAGCGGGACTAGTAGCTTTTTGCCTCCGAACAGTTTTGGCATCTCACTCTATCCCTTGAAGTTCAGAATGATTGGCATCTATAAGAACTCAGAACTCAGATAGTGTTATTGATTCTCTTAGTTAAGCATAATGATTCTTGAACATAGCTAGTGTATGAGTCTTGGCTGTGGCCCAAAGCACTCTGTCTTCCAGTATTACCACCGGATACATACATGCCACAGACACATAATTGGGTGAACCTTTTCAGATTGTGACTCAGCTTTGCTAAAGTCCCCAATTAGAGGTGTCCAAGGTTCTTAAGCACACTCTTGTTGCCTTGGATCACAACTTTATTTCTTTTCTTTTTCTTTTTCTTTCTTTCTTTCTCTTTTTTTTCGAAAATATATTTTTTTTTTGTATCCACTTCTTTTTCTTGCTTCAAGAATCAGTCTAATGATTTTAGATCCTCAATAACAGTTCTCTTTTTCCTCATTCTTTCAAGAGCCAACAATTTTAACATTCTCAAAACAACAAATTCAAGAGACATATGCACTGTTCAAGCATTCATTCAGAAAACAAAAAGTATTGTCACCACATCAAACTAATTCAACTAGTTTCAATGATAAATTTCGAAATCCTGTACTTCTTGTTCTTTTGTGATTAAAGCATTTTTCATTTAAGAGAGGTGATGGATTCATAGGACATTCATATCTTTAAGGCATAAAATTTCAATTTTATTAATTATGAATTAAAACAAGACTCAAAAATAGATATAAAATGAAACTAAAAAAAACGAAAAACAAAAACAAAACAAAGGAAAAAAAATCGCAAACATAGGCTCCTAATGATAGAGGTTTTCACAGAGTTAGGACTCAACAACCTTGATTTTGAGAAGTGGATGCTCCCTCAGCTTGAGAGGAGAACTTTTGGCGTTTCAATTCTTGGAGTTCACGCCCCTGCTTCTCTTGTTCCTTCAGCAATTTGCAGAGCATGCAGTTCTGATTCTGCTGTTCTTCCTTCAGTTGCTCCATAGTCTCTTGCAGCTTGTTAATAGATGCTTCTAGGCTGGTCCAGTAGTCAATTCTTGGGAACTCAGGGAGGAATTCCTGCGCCCTCCTCTTGATAGAGTTGTCTTGCACTTGTCCTTCCATTGACTTCTTGGTGATTGGGTGTTCAATGGGTATGAACTCATCTACTCCCATCTTCACCCCAGCCTCTTTACAGAGCAAGGAAATCAAGCTTGGGTAAGCCAGTTTGGCTTCAGTGGAATTCTTGTTTGCAATTGTATAGATCTCACAAGCAATCACATGATGAACCTCCACTTCTTTTCCAAGCATAATGCAATGAATCATCACTGTCCTCTTGATGGTGACCTCAGAACGGTTGCTAGTGGGCAATATGGAATGCCCAATAAAGTCTAGCCAACCTCTTGCAATTGGCTTGAGGTCTCCCCTCTTGAGTTGGTTTGGGACACCCTTTGAATTGGTTATCCACTTAGTCCCAGGGAGGCATATGTCCTCTAGAACTTGATCCAACCCTTTATCTACTCTCACCATCCTCCTATTGAAGGAGTCAGGATCATCTTGCAGTTGAGGTAGTTTGAAGATTTCTCTTATTTTGTCCAGATGGAAGTACATAACTTTCCCTCTGACCATGGTTCTATAGGTATGGTAAGCAGTTCCAGTCATTCTCTGCTTATCTGTTAGCCACAGATTAGAGTAGAATTCTTGAACCATGTTTCTTCCAACCTTTATTTCAGGATTGGTCAGAACTTCCCATCCTCTGTTTCGAATTTGCTCTTGGATCTCCGGATATTCATCTTCTTTCAGATCAAATTTAACTTCCGGGATCACTGACCTCAGACCCATTATTTTGTGATAATGGTCTTCATGTTCTTTGGTTAAGAACTTCTCTTGATTCCAAAGATTCTTTGGATTAGTCTCTTTTTTTCCTCTTGAGTTGGTTTGTTTTCCCTTAGGAGCCATGATCTTGATGAATCTTGGCTTAGTGATCACGGAAAAGCACACCAAACTTAGAGGTTTTGCTTGTCCTCAAGCAAAAAGAGAAGAAAGAAGAGAAGAGAGAGAGAGAGGAAGAGGAAATTCGAATGGTGTGGTGGAAAGAGGGAGCCAAACACGAATTTATAAGGTGAGGGGGAAAGTATTTTCGAAAAAAAAGAGATATTTGAAAGGGGATTTGAGAAGATATGAAAAAAAAATTGAGAAAAGGGTGAGTTTTTGAAGAAGATTTGGGATTAATTTGAAATAGATTTGAAGAATGGTTTTGATTTGTGAAGATTTGAAAGTGAATGATGAAAGGTTGAAGTGCATTGATGTAGAAGAGTATGGGTGAAAAAATTTGAGTTGAAAACAAAAATGTGGTCCCCCCACCTTTCTGGCGTTAAACGCCCAGAATGGCACCCATTCTGGCGTTTAACGCCCAATTGGCACCCCTTTTGGGCGTTTAACGCCCAGCCAGGTGCCCTGGCTGGCGTTAAACGCCAGAAAGTCTTTATCACTGGGAGTTTCTTCAAAACGCCCAGGATGTTGCACACCTGGCGTTAAACGCCCAGAATGGTGCCCATTCTGGCGTTTAACGCCCAAAATGGCACCATTCCTGGCGTTAAACGCCCAGAATGATACCCATTCTGGCGTTTAACGCCCAAAATGCTCCTTACTGGCGTTTTTTCGCCAGTAAGCTCATTTTCTCTGCTTTTTGAGCTGAATCCTTCTGTAACTCTGTGAATTCCTTCATTTTTGATATTTGCCTCTGTAAGAACTAATCATACAACCTACTAATGACTGGGTTGCCTCCCAGCAAGTGCTTCTTTACTGTCTTTAGCTGGACCTTCACTGAGAATTACTCAAGTCTCAGTTTTGAGCATTCCTGCTCAAAATTTCCTTCAAGATAATGCTTGATTCTCTGTCCATTAACAATGAACTTCTTGTCAGAATCAATATCCTGGAGCTCAACATATCCATATGGTGACACTCCTGTAATCACATACGGACCCCTCCAACGGGATTTGAGTTTTCCTGGAAACAGTCTGAGCCTAGAGTTGAAGAGCAGAACTTTTTGTCCTGGCTCAAAGACTCTGGTTGACAACTTCTTGTCATGCCATTTCTTTGCCTTTTCCTTATAAATTTTTGCATTTTCAAAGGCATTGAGTCTGAACTCCTCTAGCTCATTTAGCTGGAGCAGTCTTTTTTCACCAGCTAACTGTGCATCCATGTTTAGGAATCTGGTTGCCCAGTAGGCTTTATGTTCAAGTTCCACAGGCAAATGACAGGCCTTCCCATACACCAGTTGGTATGGAGAGGTTCCTATAGGAGTCTTGAATGCTGTTCTGTACGCCCACAGAGCATCATCCAAGCTCTTTGCCCAATCCTTTCTACGGGCCATCACAGTCCGTTCTAGGATTCTCTTTAGCTCTCTGTTAGAGACTTCAGCTTGCCCATTTGTCTGTGGATGATACGGAGTTGCCACTTTGTGGCTAATTCCATATCTAACCATAGCAAGGTGTAGCTGTTTATTGCAGAAATGAGTGCCCCCGTCACTGATTAGCACTCTGGGAACGCCAAACCTGCTGAATATGTTTTTCTGGAGGAATTTTAGTACGGTCTTTGTATCATTAGTGGGTGTAGCAATTGCTTCTACCCACTTAGATACATAGTCCACTGCCACCAGAATGTAAGTGTTTGAATATGATGGTGGGAATGGCCCCATGAAGTCAATTCCCCAAACATCAAACAGTTCTATCTCTAATATTCCTTGTTGAGGCATGGCATATCCATGAGGCAGGTTACCAACTCTTTGGCAACTGTCACAGTTACGCACAAACTCTCGGGAATCTTTATAGAGAGTAGGCCAGTAGAAGCCACATTGGAGGACTTTAGTGGCTGTTCGCTCACTTCCAAAATGTCCTCCATACTGTGATCCATGGCAGTGCCATAGGATCCTTTGTGCTTCTTCTCTGGGTACACACCTGCGGATCACTCCGTCAGCACATCTCTTAAAGAGATATGGTTCATCCCAGAGGTAGTACTTGGCATCTGAAATTAATTTCTTTCTCTGCACGTAGCTGTACTCTTTGGGAATGAACCTCACAGCTTTAAAATTTGCAATATCTGCAAACCATGGAGCTTCCTGAATGGCAAATAGTTGCTCATCTGGGAAAGTCTCAGAAATCTCAGTAGAAGGGAGGGACGTCCCATCTACTGGTTCTATTCGGGACAGATGATCAGCTACTTGGTTCTCTGTCCCTTTTCTGTCTCTTATTTCTATATCAAACTCTTGCAGAAGCAACACCCATCTGATGAGCCTGGGTTTTGAATCCTGCTTTGTGAGTAGATATTTAAGAGCAGCATGGTCAGTGTACACGACCACTTTGGATCCCACTAGATAGGATCTAAACTTGTCAATGGCATAGACCACTGCAAGTAACTCTTTTTCTGTGGTTGTGTAGTTCTTCTGTGCGTCGTTTAGAACACGGCTGGCATAGTAAATGACGTGCAGAAGCTTGTTATGCCTCTGTCCCAACACTGCACCAATGGCATGGTCACTGGCATCACACATTAGTTCAAATGGCAATGTCCAATCTGGTGCAGAGATGACTGGTGCTGTGACCAGCTTAGCTTTCAGGGTCTCAAATGCCTGTAGACACTGTGTGTCAAACACAAATGGTGTGTCAGCAGCTAATAGGTTACTCAGAGGTTTTGCAATTTTCGAAAAATCCTTTATAAACCTTTTGTAGAACCCTGCATGCCCCAGAAAGCTTCTGATTGCCTTAACATTGGCAGGTGGTGGTAATTTTTCAATTACCTCTACCTTTGCCTTATCCACCTCTATTCCCTTGCTTGAAATTTTGTGCCCAAGGACAATTCCTTCAGTCACCATAAAGTGACATTTCTCCCAGTTTTAAAACCAGGTTAGTCTCTTGGCATCTTTTCAAGACAAGTGCTAGGTGATTAAGACAGGAGCTAAATGAGTCTCCATATACTGAAAAGTCATCCATGAAGACTTCCAGAAATTTCTCTACCATATCTGAAAAGATAGAGAGCATGCACCTCTGAAAGGTTGCAGGTGCATTGCACAGACCAAAAGGCATCCTCCTATAGGCAAACACGCCAGAAGGGCAAGTGAATGCTGTTTTCTCTTGGTCCTGAGGGTCTACTGCAATTTGGTTGTAGCCTGAATAGCCATCCAAAAAGCAGTAATAATCATGGCCAGCTAGTCTTTCTAGCATTTGGTCTATGAATGGTAAAGGAAAATGATCCTTTCTGGTGGCTGTATTGAGCCTTCTGTAGTCAATACACATGCGCCACCCTGTGACTGTCCTTGTAGGAACCAGTTCATTTTTTTCATTATGAACCACTGTCATGCCTCCCTTTTTGGGAACAACTTGGACAGGGCTCACCCAGGGGCTATCAGAAATCGGATAAATAATCCCAGCCTCCAGTAATTTAGTGACCTCTTTCTGCACCACCTCCTTCATGGCAGGATTTAGCCTCCTCTGTGGTTGGACCACTGGTTTGGCATTATCCTCCAATAGGATCTTGAGCATGCATCTAGCTGGGCTAATGCCCTTAAGATCACTTATGGACCACCCAAGAGCTGTCTTGTGTGTCCTTAGCACTTGAATCAGTGCTTCCTCTTCCTGTGGATTTAAAGCAGAGCTTATAATCACTGGAAAAGTGTCACCCTCTCCCAGAAATGCATATTTCAGGGATGGTGGTAGTGGTTTGAGTTCAGGCTTGGGAGGCTTATCCTCCTCCTGAGGAATTTTCGAAAATTCCTTTGCCTCCTCTAGTTCTTCTTGATCAGGTTGAGCATCTTTGAAGATGTCCTCAAGCTCTGATTCCAGGCTTTCAGCCATATTGATCTCTTCTACCAGAGAGTCAATAATGTCAGCGCCCATGCAGTCATTTGGTGTGTCTGGATGCTGCATAGCTTTTACAGCATTCAACTTGAACTCATCCTCATTGACTCTCAAGGTTACTTCCCCTTTTTGTAAATCAATGAGAGTTCGTGCAGTTGCTAGGAAAGGTCTTCCTAGAATGAGAGTTGCACTCTTGTGCTCCTCCATTTCCAGCACCACAAAGTCAGTTGGAAAGGCAAATGGCCCAACCTTGACAATCATGTCCTCAATTATGCCTGATGGGTATTTAATGGAGCCATCAGCAAGTTGGAGGCATATCTGGGTTGGTTTGACTTCTCCAGTCAACCCAAGCTTTCTGATAGTGGATGCAGGTATTAGATTGATGCTTGCTCCAAGATCACATAGGGCTATCTTGGTGCAGGCACCTTCCAATGTGCATGGTATCATAAAGCTTCCTGGATCTTGAAGCTTTTCTGGTAAGCTTTTTAATATGACTGCACTGCATTCTTCAGTGAGAAACACTTTTTCAGTTTCTCTCCAATCCTTCTTATGGCTTAAGATTTCTTTCATGAACTTAGCATAAGAAGGTATTTGCTCAAGTGCCTCTGCAAACGGAATCTTTATTTCAAGAGTCCTTAGATAGTCTGCAAAGCGGGCAAATTGCTTATCCTGTTCCGCTTGGCGGAGTTTTTGAGGATAAGGCATCTTGGCTTTATATTCTTCAACCTTAGATGCTGCAGGTTTATTCCTTACAGAAGTGGTTGAAGAAGCTTTGTTAGAGGGATTACTGTCAGCACTCTCAGGTGTCTGATTCTCCCTAGGCGTCTGAACGCTAGGATTGGGAGGAAATTGGGCGTTTAACGCCAACTTTTCCCCCTTTTCTGGCGTTTGAACGCCAGAACTGGGCAAGGAATGGGCGTTTAACGCCAGCTTTCCTTCCCTTTCTGGCGTTTGAACGCCAATGACATTCCTCTCTGGGCTCTTTCTGTCCTCAGAGGGATTTTGCACAGTGGTTTGGTTGTTCTCTGTCAGTTGTTCCTTGTTTGGCTTTTTGGTCTTCTGAGCAGTGTTATTCAGGGTCTTCCCACTCCTCAATTGAACTGCTTGACATTCCTCTGTTATCTGTTTAGATATTTGCTGTTTTGCTTGATTCAATTGCAGTTCTATGCTCTTGTTAGCAACTTTAGTTTCATAGAGCATCTCTTTAAAATCTGCTAACTGTTCTGTCATCAGGAGCAATTGCTGATTAAGCTCAGTTATCTGTTCTTGAGGACTAGGGTCATTGACTACTGCCATGACTTCTTCTTTTGGAGAGAACTCATTGCTAGAGTACAAATATTGGTTTCTAGCAACAGTGTCTATAAGCTCTTGAGCTTCTTCAATTGTCTTCCTCATATGTATAGATCCACCAGCTGAGTGGTCTAAAGACATCTGAGCTTTTTCTGTAAGCCCATAGTAGAAAATGTCTAACTGTACCCACTCTGAAAACATTTCAGAGGGACATTTCCTTAGCATACCTCTATACCTCTCCCAGGCATTATAAAGGGATTCATTATCCTCTTGTTTGAAGCCTTGGATGTCCAGCCTTAGCTGTGTCATCCTCTTAGGAGGGTAAAAATGATTCAGGAATTTGTCTGACAACTGTTTCCATGTCTTTATGCTTGCTGTAGGTTGGTTATTCAACCACCTTTTAGCTTGAACTTTTACAGCAAATGGAAACAGTAATAGTCTGTAGACATCCTGATCAACCTCTTTATCATGTACTGTGTCAGAAATTTGTAAAAACTGTGCCAGAAACTCAGTAGGTTCTTCCTGTGGAAGACCGGAATACTGGCAATTTTGCTGCACTATGATAATGAGTTGAGGATTTAGCTCAAAGCTGCTTGCTTTGATGGGAGGTGTACAGATGCTACTCCCATATGCAGCTGTAATGGGGTTAGCATATGACCCCAGAGTCCTTTTGGACTGATTGATCCCACTTAAGTCCATAATGGACAAAAGGGAAATGATAATGATTGCAGAGAGATAAATTTTGTTTGTTTTTTTTTTTTTTGAATTAACGAAAAAAATTAAAATAATAAAAAAAGAAAATTAAAATAAAAATTTGAAAATCAAAAAGGAAATAAGATCAAAGCAATTTGAAAACTGAATCAATTAGTTAATCAAAAAGATTTTGAAAACAGCAACTAAAAAGATATGATTGAAAAATTTTTATGAAAAAGATTTGATTTTGAAAAGAGGAAAGAGAAAAACACAAAAAGACACCAAACTTAAAATTTTAGAAAATCAAACACACAGTTTTCGAAAATTTTTAAAGGAAAAACACAAAGAAGACACCAAACTTAGAATTTTTTGTAAATCAAAAAGGGACTAAAAACATGCAAAAATCGAAAATTAAAAGAAAAACAAAAGCATGCAATTGACACCAAACTTAGAATATGAAACTAGACTCAACTAAAAGACTCTAAACCAACAAAAATAAAAAAGTCCTAATCTAAGCAACAAGACAAGCCGTCAGTTGTCCAAACTCAACAATCCCCGGCAACGGCGCCAAAAACTTGGTGCACGAAATTGCAATCACACTTTTGCAATCCCGCACAACTAACCAGCAAGTGTACTGGGTCGTCCAAGTAATACCTTGCGTGAGCAAGGGTCGATCCCACAGAGATTGTCGGCTTGAAGCAAGCTATGGTTATCTTGTAAATCTTAGTCAGGATATTAGAAATTATCAGGATTGATTGTGAAAAGCAAAAGAACATGAAATGATTACTTGTTTCGCAGTAATGGAGAATAGGTTGAGGTTTGGAGATGCTCCATCTTCTGAATCTCTGCTTTCCCACTGTCTTCTTCTTCAAAAACGCAAGTCTCCTTCCATGGCAAGCTGTATGCAGGGTTTCACCGTTGTCAATGGCTACCTCCCATCCTCTCAGTGAAAGCGATTGCATATGCTCTGTCACAGCATAGCGGAATTCATCTGTCGGTTCTCAATCAGGCCGGAATAGAATCCAGTGATTCTTTTGCGTCTGTCACTAACGCCCCGCCTTCAGGAGTTTGAAGCACGTCACAGTCATTCAGTCATTGAATCCTACTCAGAATACCACAGACAAGGTTTAGACCTTCCGGATTCTCTTGAATGCCGCCATCAGTCTAGCTTATACCACGAAGATTCCGATTAAAGAACCCAAGAGATAACTACTTAATCTAAGGTAGAACGGAGGTGGTTTTCAAGCACACGTTCATAGTTGAGAATGATGATGATTGTCATGGATCATCACATTCATCCGGATTAAGAACAAGTATTATCTTAGAATGGAAGCAAGCATGATTGAATGAGAAACAGTAGTAATTGCATTAATCCATCAAGACACAGCAGAGCTCCTCACCCCCAACCATGGGGTTTAGAGACTCATGCTGTGGAAGAAAACGTGTAAAAATGTCATAAGGTCATCAAAAGGTCCAGATACAATGTCAAAAGATCCTATTAATAGTAAACTAGTAGCCTAGGGTGTACAGAAATGAGTAAATGACGTAAAAATTCACTTCTGGGTCCACTTGATGTGTGCTTGGGCTGAGCAATGAAGCATTTTCGTGTAGAGACCTTTTCTGGAGTTAAACGCCAGCTTTCATGCCAGTTTGGGCGTTTAACTCCAAGTTTTATGCCAGTTCCGGCGTTTAACGCTGGAATTTCTGAGGCTGATTTGCCACGCCGGTTTGGGCCACCAAATCTTGGGCAAAGTATGGACTATCATATATTGCTGGAAAGCCCAGGATGTCTACTTTCCAATGCCGTTGAGAGCGCGCCAATTGGGCTTCTGTAGCTCCAGAAAATCCACTTCGAGTGCAGGGAGATCAGAATCCAACAGCATCTGCAGTCCTTTTTGGTCTCGGAATCAGATTTTTGCTCAGAACCCTCAATTTCAGCCAGAAAATACCTGAAATTACAGAAAAACACACAAACTCATAGTAAAGTCCAGAAAAGTGAATTTTAGCTAAAAACTAATAAAAATATACTAGAAACTAACTAGATTATACTAAAAACATACTAAAAACAATGCCAAAAAGCATACAAATTATCCGCTCATCACTCCTTCTGCACCACTTCCTTGATGGCCAGATTCAGCCGCCTTTGTGGTTGGACCACTGGCTTGGCATCACCCTCCAATAGGATCTTGTGCATGCATCTGGCTGGGCTAATGCCCTTAAGATCACTGATGGACCATCCAAGAGCTGTCTTGTGTGTCCCTAGCACTTGAATTAGTGCTTCCTCTTCCTGTGGCTCTAAGGTAGAGCTTATGATTACAGGAAAGGTATCACCTTCTCCCAGAAATGCATATTTCAGGGATGGTGGTAATGGTTTGAGCTCGGGTTTGGGAGGTTTCTCCTCTTCCTGAGGGATTTTCAGAGGTTCTATTATCCTCTCTGATTCCTCCAAATCAGGCTGAACATCTTTAAAGATGTCCTCTAGCTCTGATTTGAGACTCTCAGCCATATTGACCTCTCTTACCAGAGAGTCAATGATATCAACACTCATGCAGTCATTTGGGGTGTCTGGATGTTGCATAGCTTTGACAACATTCAACTTGAACTACTCCTCATTGACTCTTAGGGTTACTTCCCCTTTTTGGATGTCAATGAGGGTTCGCCAGTTGCTAGGAAAGGTCTTTCTAGAATGAGAGTTGCACTCTTGTGCTCCTCCATTTCCAGCACCACAAAGTCAGTAGGAAAGGCAAATGGCCCAACCTTGACAATCATGTCTTCAATCACGCCTGATGGGTATTTAATGGAGCCATCAGCAAGTTGAAGACATATCCGGGTTGGTTTGACTTCTTCAGTCAAACCAAGCTTTGTGATAATAGATGCAGGTATTAAGTTGATACTTGCCCCAAGATCACATAGAGCTTGCTTGGTACAAGTACCCTCTAATGTGCATGGTATCATAAAGCTCCCGGGATCTTTAAGCTTCTCAGGTAAGCATTTCAGAATGACTGCACTGCATTCTTAAGTGAGGTAAACTTTTTCACTTTCCCTCCAATCCTTCTTATGACTTAAGATCTCTTTCATGAACTTAGCATAAGAGGGTATTTGCTCAAGTGCCTCTGCAAACGGAATCTTTATTTCAAGAGTTCTGAGGTAGTCTGCAAAGCGAGCAAATTGCTTATCCTGTTAATGCGCTATAACTGGGTATAGCTACGATTAAGGGAAATTGCACGAACGGCAAAATTCCTTCCGGCAAGTGCACCGGTTATCGTCAAGTAAAAACTCACAATAGAGTGAGGTCGAATCCCACAAGGATTGGTTGAATGAGCAATTCGAATTAGAAGTTTGATTAGTTGAGCGGAATCAAGAATTGGGTGTGAATTGCATAAAGTAAATTGGCGGGAAATGAAATTGCAAGGAATTGAAATGACTGAATCTTAAATTGCGAGAATTAAAATGCGAGAAGTTAAATTGCTGAAATTAAAAGGGATGGGGGTGATTGCATGAATTGAAATTGCACAAGGTAAATAGAAAGGGATAGATCAGAAAGATGGGAGTTCATTGGGTGTTAGGAGATATTGAGATCTCCGAATCAAAACATTTTATCTCTTCCTCAACCAATGCATTCATTAAATTTTGCTTGGCAATCTTATATGATTGGATCCCAATCCCTTGGCTCACCAATTCTCTCTAAAAACAAACAAATTCCCAATCCCTTGGTTTAAATGTTCATAAGAAGAGATGAAGCTTGATCACTGATTATACCACACAGCTTCATGGACCACAATTTGGTAGGATTACATGTCACAATATCCATCCAAACCCCAATCCAATTCACTGTGAGAAAGCTTCTCTAGCATGAATCCTCCATTCCTTTCCCAAGGTTCCGAAGGATTCCAATTATGGATAGTTTCTTTCCCAAGACAACTAACCAATGGAATTAGAGCGAGAAGCTTTCTAACAAAATTCAAGAGAAAAGATTGAAGAAGAAGATGAAAACTATTATTGATTCATTGAATTACAATAGAGCTCCCTAACCCAATGAAAGGGGTTTAGTGAATCATAGCTCTGAATTCAATTACAAAAGTATGAAAAATGCTAAAGTGTCAAAAAAGGTTCTTACTAACTTAAATTCTACCCTATTTATACACTTTCTAAATTGAGCTTCTGTTGTGTTCCTTGGGCTTTGAGGCCTTTCCTTGATTTCCTTTTGCTTTGGGTTTATGGTCCATAATCCTGATGAGACTGTGATCCAATTCTGCAACATTCATTGAGCAAACTTAGTAATAAACAAGTAATGACACAAGGCTCAACAATTTGAAGTTTCAGACTCATCAATTCTTCAAGCCCAAATCCCACAAACCATGATATTCAATTGGGTTTCATGCCATAATAAGTTTAAGTTAATCTTTGTGCTCATTTGCTAACTTAAACTTCAATATAATTGGCCCAGAAACCTTTTCAAATGGTGGTGTTTAAGTTCAAGTTTAAGTTTCAGTTTAAGGTCAAACTAAAACTTAAACGTGGAATTGGAAGAAAGCAACCCAGGGGTGTGTATTGTCGAGCACGTTTAACCTCTAGTTTAAGGTTAAACTGGAGGTTAAACTTGGAAATGAAGAAAGCACACCCTGGAGGCAATTTGGGTCGACCACGTTTAACCTCCAGTTTGAGGTTAAACTGGAGGTTAAACTTGGGAATGAAGAAAACACCCTGGAGGAGAGAAGCCATCGAACACGTTTAAACTCCAGTTTGAGGTCAAACTGGAGGTTAAACTTGGAAATGAAGAACACACCCTGGAGGCAGAATAACCATCGAACACGTTTAACCTCCAGTTTGAGGTCAAACTGGAGGTTAAACGTGGAAACACTTCCCTTTCTTGAGTCGTCACTTTGTTCTCTTGTCAACCTTGCCAATTTGATGCCAAATATGGACTATTATACCTCGTTGGAAAGCTATGGATGTCTACTTTCCAATGCAACTGGAAGCACATCATTTGGAGTTCTACAACTCGAGTTATACTCCATGGAAGGTGAAGAGGTCAGCTGGCCTGATTGCATGTTGGTACTATGCTCTTCTATGCACATTACGGGGCTGTTTTCTCCCTCAATTTTTAGTATCCACCATGCATGCCATATATGCTTGGAAAGCTCTAGATGTCTTCTTTCCAATGCATTTTGAATCACCTCATTTGGAGTTTTGTAGCTCAAGTTATTTATGTTTGAAGAAAGCATGGTCAAGCTGTTCCATATAACACGTTTAAGCTCCTGGTGCCTTTCTTACTTCTGGCATTTAACCTCCAGTTTGAGGTCAAACTGGAGGTTAAACGTGGAAATGCTTCTTGGTGAGGAGAAGGTGTCGAACACGTTTAACCTCTAGTTTAAGGTTAAACTAGAGGTTAAACGTGGAATGCTCCCTTGGTTCAAATCATCATTCTGGCGTTTAACCTCCAGTTTGAGGTCAAACTGGAGGTTAAACGTGGAATGCTTCTTAGTGCCCTTTCTCATTCTGGCGTTTAACTTCCAGTTTAAGGTCAAACTGGAGGTTAAACGCCAGTTACAACATTTCCTCTCTTCTCATGATTTTGGCGTTTAAGCTCCAGTTTAGGCTTAAACTGGAGCTTAAACGTCCCATTTGAATTTCAAGCTTCCTTCATTGATTTTGTTTCTTCCTTGCCTAGCCTCTCTTCCCTGAAATCATCCAAACAATTGCATCAAAGTCTTGCAAAATTTCATGAGAATTCATCCATTCATAGCATTCAAGTAATATCACTAAAAACTCATGGAATTTGCATCAAAATCATAATGTTTTGGATGGTTCATTGCTTTGTTGTTCATTTAACCATTCTTGGTTACTTTAAGCTCAAGAAAATGCATAAACAACTAAAACTAACAGAAAATGCTAGTGAAACTAGCCTAAGATGCCTTGGCATCACAACACCAAACTTAATACTTGCTTGTCCCTAAGCAAGTCCTGAGTTATTTGAGAAGAAAGTATGAAACAAAAGGCAATTACATTGGCTATATTAGCAAACATTTGAAGCTCATCAGAAGGGTTTTATGCAGAAAGTTGCAGCATCACTTTTTCATACTTATCAAGTAGGATTATCACTTTTTCATTGCATCCATCAAACACTGCTATGGCCTCTTGTTATTCTTATGTCCTTGGCACTTTTTCCTTTCTTTGTTTTTCTTTTTCTTAGAGCTCTTTGCTCCTTGTTTGCTCAGTGTCATGTATAGCACAAGCCTTTGGCATTTTTCTTTTTCTTATCAGTGCATTACACATATCCACTGATGACAAGTCATCATATACCCATTTTTCAAGCTAATTTCACTTATTTTGTTAGCATTTATGCACTTTCTTGCACCCTAAGTAAGTGATTTGGAATAAAAATGCATAACTTCTCTAAATCAAGTAACCACCATGAATTTAATGTTAAAACATGAGGTTTAAGCTAATTTTGATTGCATTTTAATTGATTTATAAGCCTCTTGAATTTAGTGATACTTTGAGTGGTTGTTTGGTTTATTATAGGTGAAGAAAAGAAAAGAAAATGAAAAGCGTGGCCTAAGAAGCGTGACACAAGAAAAGGAAAGCGTGGCCAAAAAGGAGAGAAGCGTGCCGCATCACAATGGAGAAGCAACATTGCCCTCCACAAGGGCAGAATGCCCTCTAGGAGGGCAGCATTAAGTGACCAAGCAAGCTTAGGCAACTCTGCCCTGCCCACTCCAAGGGCAGAGCACAAAATGGTGCCTTGGAGCAAGGAGAAGCAAACTCTGCCCTGCCCTTGTGGAGAGCAGGATCGGGCTCCATGAGGAAGAAAATCAAGGTAAAAATGTCAACTATGCAAGCCACAAGGTTCGAACAATGAACCATGAGGAAGCCAAGCTCTAAGACCCACTAGCGTGCCAAGAAATCAAAAGAAAAAGTAGCGTGTTTGCAAGCCACCAGGTTCGAACACGGGTCATGAAGATTGGGAACCTTGCCCTGCCCTTGGCGCGGGCAGGGCAGCATTTGAAATGGTGCATGGACTTGGCGCACCAAATTTCCCTTGGCAGCACGATCCGCGCGCACAACACCCCCTGGCAGCACCAACCGAGCGCACAACGCCCCCTGGCGCACCAAAGCTTTCCTGCCCTGCCCTTGGCGCGGGCAGGGCAGCGTCCCACGCACCAACTCACTCTGGCGCGCCAATTTCCTTTCCTGGCGCACCAACCTTCGCATCTGGCAGCACCAACATTCCCGCCCTGCCCTTGGCGCGGGCAGGGCAGCCTCTGGCGCACCAAGACGCGCACCACGCAGCACCAAGACGCAACATGGCCGCACCAACTCCAAGCACCAAGCATCAATTTTCTGCCCTGCCCTCCACAAGGGCAGGGCAGCCTCCTGGGAGTGGTTTTTGGGCCAAAATTCAAATTAAAAATTAATTTGAACTCATTTCTTCACCAATCCAAAAGCCCATCCAAATCCCAAAATCCAAGAATAGAAAGTGTATAAATAGGAGTTAGTTTGATGTAATTAGGGCCTTTATGCTCATTTTTGAATTCTTACTTTTACCTTGGCTTTGAAATTCTACTTTCACCTTTCTTTTGAGCTTTTGTAATTGTCCTTGAGAGAATTTGTCCGAGTGCCAAGAGGATCAAAGGAGAATTGATTGATCTCCTTCCTCACTTCTCTTGGGCAATTCTACTCTTCTGTTTTCTGAGCATTGGGTGTGTGAAATTGGGGAAATTCTGTCCCAATTCCCATTCAAGCTCTTTGCATTTTATTTTCTGCATAATTGAATTCCAATTCTGTTCTTCTACTGCTTCATCTTTAATTTTCTGTTAATTGCTTAGTTAATTCAGATCTGGGAAGGAAATTGGGTTTTAGGATCTGCTACCTAAGCCCTTGGAATCCTGAGATCACAATTCTACTTTTGGTTCTTCTGTGAACCTCTGCTACATTTCATTTGAATTCTGCTTGAATGCTACTTGTTTCTGATTTACTTTCTGCTCAACCATTTACTGCAATTTACATCTTCTTTGTTTAGATCTTACAATCCCATTCCTCAATTCCCTTTTACTTTCTAGCAATTTATTTTCCTTGCCATTTAAGTTACTGCAATTTAAGTTTCTTGCACTTTAAGTTTCAGTCATTTACTTTCTTGCTCTTTAAGATTCTGCAATTTTACAATTCTGTTCTTCAATTTACTGCACTTTTCCCTTCCCCATTTACATTTACTGTCATTTAATTTCTGTTAAACACAAATCACTCAACCAAACCTTGATTCGCTTGACTAAATCACCCACTAAACTAAAATTGCTCAATCCTTCAATCCCTGTGGGATCGACCTCACTCATGTGAGTTATTATTACTTGATGCGACCCGGTACACTTGCCGGTGAGTTTTGTGTTGGATCGTTTTCCACACACCAAGTTTTTGGCACCGTTGCCGGGGATTGAAATAGATTGACAATGATTAAGTGAAGTGGAGGTCTAGATTAAGCATTTTTCTTTTCTGTTGTTCTAACTCTCACTAACACACTAACTGCTTGAATTTTTGCTTAAACTAACTAAACCTTCATTCTAACCACAGATTGAAGTTCCATAGTATTTCTGGGTTTGTGTGTTTATTGCTGTGTGTTTGTATGTCAGGTATAGGGAGATCCTCTCCTATCATCACTGAAATTGATCCAAGGACTCTTCGGAGAATAAGAAGAGCTGAAAGAGGGAAGTACATTGTTGGAGAAGAAGAAGAATCTGAGGAGGAATTCCAAGATATGGAAGGAGATACCAATCAACCAGGAGGAGAAGGAGCCAACAATAATCAACAACAGAGAAGAGTCTTGGCTTCATACACATTTGCAAATGCCAAGCATTGTGGGAGTAGCATTCTTCCTCCCAATGTCAATGCAAACAACTTTGAACTCAAGCCACAACTCATAACTCTGGTTCAAAACAATTGTTCTTTTGGAGGAGGCCCTTTGGAGGATCCAAACCAACATTTGTCCACTTTCTTGAGAATCTGTGACACAGTGAAAACAAATGGTGTGCCTCCTGATAGCTACAAGTTGCTACTCTTCCCATTCTCTCTCAGAGATAAAGCAACTCAATGGCTAGAGACTTTTCCAAAAGAAAGTATCAACACTTGGGATGACTTAGTGAGCAAGTTTCTTGCCAAATTCTACCCCCCTCAAAGAGTCCTAAGGTTGAAGACAGAGGTTTAAACATTCACTCAAATGGAAGCCGAGAACTTATATGAAGCATGGGAGAGATATAAGGCTCTATTGAGGAAGTGTCCACCAGAGATGTTCACTGAGTGGGATAAGTTGCAAAACTTCTATGAGGGACTCACTCTTAAAGCTCAAGAAGCTCTTGATCACTCTGCCGGAGGCTCTTTACAACTCATGAAGACCACAGAGGAAGCTCAAAACCTTATTGAGATGGTGGCCAACAACCAATATTTCTTTGCTCATCAAAGACAACGCCAACCATCACAGAGAAGAGGAGTCATGGAGTTGGAAGGAGTTGATTCAATCTTAGCCCAAAACAAGATGATGCAGCAGCAGATTCAACAACAATTTGAACAAATGGCTAAGAGAATTGATGGCTTGCAAGTGGCAGCAGTGAGCACCACAAGCCAATCTCCAACCACCACTTGGGTGCAAAATGAAGAAACTCAAGAGGAGCAACAACAAGAGCAAGTTCAATACATGCACAACCAAAATCCTGGAACAAATGAGGTTTATGGTGATACCTACAATCCATCTTGGAAGAACCATCCCAACCTCAGATGGGGAGACAACCATACCCAAAACCAACAACCATGGCAAAGAAACACAAGCCAAAACAATTGGAAAAACACAAACCATAATCCCCTGCCAAACACTAACCAAAATTCATACAGAAAACCACAAAACAACTACCCAAATTCTAACCAATACCCACCCAATAACCACCCAACTAACCAAAACACTTATATCCATCCATCAACACCCCAAAACCAACCCATCACACAAGATTCACAGAGAATCACCAACCTAGAGCTACTCATGGAGAAACTAATGAAGAGCCAAGAATTGACAAACAAAAATCAAGAAGCCTCCATGAAGAACCTAGAGAGGCAGATTGGACAAATCTCTAAGAAGATCTCTGTTGAGAAGCCATCAAGTTCACTACCTAGTGACACCATTCCCAACCCAAAGGAAGAATGCAAGGTTGTGCAACTAAGAAGTGGAAGGGTGTTGACAGATGGTAACCAAGGAGCAACAAAGAAGCTTATAGAAGATGACACTGAGCCAACAAAGAAGGATGAAACCATCAACAAAGACAAGATAAGCAAGAATGCTCCAGAAAAGCTCACAGAGGAAGACAACAAGCCACAAAATTTGGAGAAAGGAAAGAAGATCTTAGATGAACCAATTCCAGAGCAGCATCAAGTGGTGAAGAGCTCAACACCACCACTACCCTATCCATAAAGATTTCACAAGGAAACAAAGGACCAGCACTTCCATAAATTTCTTCAGACGTTCAAGAAGTTAGAGATCAACATACCTTTGGCAGAGGCTTTGGAGCAAATGCCCCTGTATGCTAAGTTTCTAAAAGAGCTCATCAACAAGAAAATGGATTGGAATGAGAAGGAAACAGTGATGCTCAATGAGGAATGTAGTGCACTCATTAAAAAAGGACTCCCTCCCAAGCTTGAGGACCCTGGAGGTTTCTTCTTACCATGCACTATTGGGAACCTGCTCATTAACAAAGGGATGTGCGATCTAGGAGCAAGCATAAATCTAATCCCATATTCTCTAGTGAAAAAGCTTGGCATAGAGGAGGTGAAACCAACAGAGATGACTTTGGAATTGGTGGATCAATCAATAATCTATCCTAAGGGGCTGATTGAGAACCTTTTAGTTAAGGTTGGCAAGTTCATCTATCCGGCAGACTTTGTGATCCTAGATTCTTCAGAGAATGGAAATGACTCTATAATACTTGGTCGACCATTTTTGGCCACTGCTAGAGCCATTGTGGACATAGAGCAAAGAGAGTTAACCCTCAGGATGCATGAGGAGAGCATCATCCTGAAAGTCTTCCCAGCATCACAAAGGAATGAAGAAACAAGCAGAATGAGTGATGACCTTCTTTCAGAGCAATCCACTGAAAAGGAAGTGGAACAGATAAACAAACAAATACAAGAAGAAAAAGGGATTCACAAGGAAGCAGGGGTGATCAGCAAGAAGGAAAGCATCACAACTCAAGTAATTGCCAAAAAAAGAAGATCAACAAGCAAGAAAAAGGTGAAGAACAAGAAAAAGGCTCACAAAGGGTGGAAGAACAAGAAAATCCCAACTGAAGGATTCTCTAAGGGTGATAAGGTGCAATTAATATACCAACAGCAGGGAGCAGAAGATTATTACACTGTCAACCAAATTCTCTCTCTTGAGCATATGGAAATTGAGCATCAAAGCACTCAGAGAAAGCTGACAGTGAGAGGTGACAAGCTGAGACATCACCAACATCAACCACCTTAAAGGGAGGTTAATGTCAAGCTAATGACAATAAAAGAGCGCTTCATGGGAGGCAACCCATGGTTTAAGATTTCTGTTTTCTCTTCTATTTAATAAGCTATGATTCCTCTAAATGTGGTTTTGAATTTTCATGCCTGGTAAATGCATATGTCATTTTGAAGCACATGGCAAACTTCTAAGTTTGGTGTGCCTTAAGGCACACCCAAGTTCATTATTCAAAGAAGAGTATTGTCTTTTAGAGCATATGCATAAGTCTTTTGATGAAGCATATGACCAAACACTAAGTTTGGTGTATGCATAATCAGAGGATCATTTTCCAATCATGAACTCAAAACCATACAGACAAGGGATCATACATCAATTTGTTTTAAAAATGCATCAATTGTGAGAAAGGTTTAAGCCATCCCCTAAATAAAAGATAAGTTTGGTGTTCACCAACCTCTGACATCTTTAATTAAGGGACACAATTGACCACAAAAATATTTTTCATAATAATAAACAATTAATATTTCTTTTAATGCAAATTAATTGCCAACGGCCATATTAATGATCTAAGGCTAGCTATCTTGATCCTTGTAGGAGAAAAGAATTAAGACAAAGCTCAAGGAAGGGCCACGGCTAGGAGGAGCCATATGAAGGAGGTCACATGTGCCTAGAAGAACGTGCTCATGGGGAACAAAATTTGCATGCATGCAACATTGGACACCGAAGTGCATGCAGCCAATGGGAGAAGAATCCTTGTCAAGCCTTAACCATGCATGCAAGCCGTCCATCTCATGCATTCTTTGAATGAATAAACCAATCTCAGCCCTTCATGAACACTCACGATCCCCTCCTCATTCATTCATTGTGGTTTTGCTGAAAAGTTTGGAAACATGGCCTATAAATAGCCGTTGCATCAACATGGCACTCCCATTCCTATTCAAGCTACTATCATATGAAACCACACCCTATTCAATTTCCAAAGCCAACATATTTCGTCCTTATCTCACACATCAAAACCGAACCAAAAGTTCACCCCAAACACAACACATATTTCTTCTACTCTTACTTCTTCTTTCTTTTCACTTTAATTTTCAATGGCCTCCTCAAGCTCAAAAAGAAGGCCAGGAAAAGAACCTATGGTGACCGAACCTCCACAGTTTGATGCACGCAAGTTTAGATCCCAATTCCATGAAGGGAGATATCATAGGTTCATGGTGGCAAAGAATGTTATATATGAAAAAGGCTTTGATTTGAGGGAAGGAGAATACCCTATCATGAAGCAAATTACTAGAGAAAGAAGGTGGGAACTCTTGTGTGCTCCTCTGACTGACATCAGTGCAGTAATGATCAGGGAGTTCTATGCAAATGCTGCAAAAGAAAACAAAAACAGTGCTCCCTACACAAGTTATGTCAGAGGGGTTGAAGTAAGTTTTAGCCCTGCTGCCATCACAAGAGCCCTCAAGTTGAGAACCATCACCTATCCAGAGCTTAGTTACGAGGATAGATTGCAACGGCAAAATAATCCTGATGAGATCTTGCAAGGGATATGCATGGAAAATACAGATTGGGAGAGAGATTCAAAGGGGATTCCAAGTCACATAAGGAGGGTAAATCTGACTCCAGTGGCTAAAGGATGGTTTGAAATAGTGAGAAGATCTATTCTTCCTACTGGAAATGCCTCTTGGGTCACAATCAAACGAGCTCTCTTGACACACTGCATCTTGCATGGGGGTGAGATCAATGTTGCACAACTCATAGCCGACAGCATTCAAGAAATGGCAGATAGCACAAGCAAGTCAAAAGGCCTTGGACATCCAAGCACCATCCTAAGGCTATGTAACAGAGCTAATGTCATTTTTGAAGATGAGGACACAACAAAAGTGAAGGTAGGAAAATGGATTACCAAGAAGAGCATGGAGGGAATTAATGAAGAAGAAAATCAAGAAGGGGTAGTAGCTCCTAGACAAAGGAGAGCACAAAGAGAGGAAGGACGAAATCAAGCTTATGAGGCCATTGATATGAGCCAATTGCAAAGATCAATTGATGAATTATCTCAGCAGCTCATGCAGGCTCAACAAGGTCAAAACCAACTTATGCAGGCTTAACAAGGCCAAAATCAAGAGGGCCAAGAGAGATATCTAGAGCCCCACCCTGCATTCATGGAGCAATTCTTGAAGGAGAAAGAAGAACGAGAAGCTTGGCAGCATCAAATGGAGGAGAAACAAGAGAGATGGCAACAACAAATGATGACTCAGCAGCAAGAATTTCAAGCACAGATCCTTGAAGGGCAAAAAGAGCAATACAAAGAATTCAAGGAATCATATGATAAGCTGTATTTCAGTCAAGCTAAAGCATCAGAATATAGTCACAACCTATATCAATGGAAGAATGTTCATCATACCTTGGGAGAAGTTAGACACGCACAAATAATGGAGTATGATGAAAACATGCAAGCAAGGTTGGAGTACTTGACCCACAATTTGCCAACACTCAATCCTGAGATCAAGCCATTTGAGCAATGCCCTGAATTCCTAGCCAAGCAACAAGCAAAATCTAGTCAATACACTGAGTCTACCTTTAACACATTGGAAACTTTTGGGCTCAAAGGACTCATAGATTCTGTTTGGGCTAGAAGATGTCCTGGAGAAGAGATCCAAGACTACTCCAAGACAGGGAAGAGAAAGAAGAAGAAGGGAGAATCAAGCAGCAGCCATGACCATTAGAAGGTGGCAAAGTTCTTTCATACTTCCTCTTTCATGTCTCTAATAAGGAGATGCATGTCTGAAACATGATATGCCTCCATCAGCTATTTACTTTACTTTATGCATTTTCTGTTCTTTGCTTTTCATGTTAGTTAGTTAATAAATAGCTAGAAAAATGATAAATATGCATAATGCTTGTATCCATCACTTAGCTTTAAATATTGCTTTGTTTCCCATATGCTTAAATAAAAGAGTTTGGTTTGAATTGAAAAGTAAAATGTCCAATGTTGCATGAGTATGAATGGAAGTTGGTGGTGGCATATGTGTTTGATTAAATGCATAACTCATGAAATAAATGTTGCATAATATCATTTTCATCCAATTGTGAGTTAGCTTGCTGTTATGAAAACTCATATCAAGAATGAAATACCCTTGGTAACAAAAACAGAAAGAAAAGGGAAAGAAAAAGCCAAAACGGCAAGAAAAACAAAGAATAAAGGGTGGACACCAATGGCTTGAACCTTAGGACAAATGCCTGTGGTGTTCTTGTACTGAGATCTGCTTGGATGAGTAAATTCTAAGGGGTATTTTGAAACCCGGTCACTTAGATCAACTGATTTGGGATGGCCAATTGAAAATCCACAATAAAGAGCAACTCAGATACAAAGCACTTAGTGATCCAAAGAGATGCTGGGCATCAATGATCCTAGGAAGAATTAGTGAGCTAAGTGTCTGTGGTGGAAAGATGTTGAGCAAGAGAGAAAAAAACAAAGCCAAAGGCTATGCTGCAGCATTTGACACCCAACCTATAAGAAAGTAATAAGCTTGTTAAAGCATTATAAACCAAGAAGAGTTACCAAGGGAGTGATCAAAAAAAGAAGAGTCTTATAACAGCAAGTTTAGCAAACCTTTGATGCAAAAATGTGTATTAGGCAGCAGCAACAATAAATGAGTTGTCATTGTCTGCATAAATTCCCCATAGATCAAGTTCTGCTATCTGCATAATAAGGATATATACACTTTTCTTATTCATTCCATTTTCTCTTAGTTTTGATGCTTGCTTGGGGACAAGCAAGTTTTAAGTTTGGTGTTGTGATGACAAGTCATCATATACCCATTTTTCAAGCTAATTTCACTTATTTTGTTAGCATTTATGCACTTTCTTGCATCCTAAGTAGGTGATTTGGAATAAAAATGCATAACTTCTCTAAATCAAGTAACCACCATGAATTTAATGTTAAAACATGAGGTTTAAGCTAATTTTGATTGCATTTTAATTGATTTATAAGCCTCTTGAATTTAGTGATACTTTGAGTGGTTGTTTGGTTTATTATAGGTGAAGAAAAGAAAAGAAAATGAAAAGCGTGGCCTAAGAAGCGTGACACAAGAAAAGGAAAGCGTGGCCAAAAAGGAGAGAAGCGTGCCGCATCACAATCGAGAAGCAACATTGCCCTCCACAAGGGCAGAATGCCCTCTAGGAGGGCAGCATTAAGTGACCAAGCAAGCTTAGGCAACTCTGCCCTGCCCACTCCAAGGGCAGAGCACAAAATGGTGCCTTAGAGCAAGGAGAAGCAAACTCTGCCCTGCCCTTGTGGAGAGCAGGATCGGGCTCCATGAGGAAGAAAATCAAGGTAAAAATGTCAACTATGCAAGCCACAAGGTTCGAACAATGAACCATGAGGAAGCCAAGCTCTAAGACCCACTAGCGTGCCAAGAAATCAAAAGAAAAAGTAGCGTGTTTGCAAGCCACCAGGTTCGAACACGGGTCATGAAGATTGGGAACCTTGCCCTGCCCTTGGCGCGGGCAGGGCAGCATTTGAAATGGTGCATGGACTTGGCGCACCAAATTTCCCTTGGCAGCACGATCCGCGCGCACAACACCCCCTGGCAGCACCAACCGAGCGCACAACGCCCCCTGGCGCACCAAAGCTTTCCTGCCCTGCCCTTGGCGCGGGCAGGGCAGCGTCCCACGCACCAACTCACTCTGGCGCGCCAATTTCCTTTCCTGGCGCACCAACCTTCGCATCTGGCAGCACCAACATTCCCGCCCTGCCCTTGGCGCGGGCAGGGCAGCCTCTGGCGCACCAAGACGCGCACCACGCAGCACCAAGACGCAACATGGCCGCACCAACTCCAAGCACCAAGCATCAATTTTCTGCCCTGCCCTCCACAAGGGCAGGGCAGCCTCCTGGGAGTGGTTTTTGGGCCAAAATTCAAATTAAAAATTAATTTGAACTCATTTCTTCACCAATCCAAAAGCCCATCCAAATCCCAAAATCCAAGAATAGAAAGTGTATAAATAGGAGTTAGTTTGATGTAATTAGGGCCTTTATGCTCATTTTTGAATTCTTACTTTTACCTTGGCTTTGAAATTCTACTTTCACTTTTCTTTTGAGCTTTTGTAATTGTCCTTGAGAGAATTTGTCCGAGTGCCAAGAGGATCAAAGGAGAATTGATTGATCTCCTTCCTCACTTCTCTTGGGCAATTCTACTCTTCTGTTTTCTGAGCATTGGGTGTGTGAAATTGGGGAAATTCTGTCCCAATTCCCATTCAAGCTCTTTGCATTTTATTTTCTGCATAATTGAATTCCAATTCTGTTCTTCTACTGCTTCATCTTTAATTTTCTGTTAATTGCTTAGTTAATTCAGATCTGGGAAGGAAATTGGGTTTTAGGATCTGCTACCTAAGCCCTTGGAATCCTGAGATCACAATTCCACTTTTGGTTCTTCTGTGAACCTCTGCTACATTTCATTTGAATTCTGCTTGAATGCTACTTGTTTCTGATTTACTTTCTGCTCAACCATTTACTGCAATTTACATCTTCTTTGTTTAGATCTTACAATCCCATTCCTCAATTCCCTTTTACTTTCTAGCAATTTATTTTCCTTGCCATTTAAGTTACTGCAATTTAAGTTTCTTGCACTTTAAGTTTCAGTCATTTACTTTCTTGCTCTTTAAGATTCTGCAATTTTACAATTCTGTTCTTCAATTTACTGCACTTTTCCCTTCCCCATTTACATTTACTGTCATTTAATTTCTGTTAAACACAAATCACTCAACCAAAACTTGATTCGCTTGACTAAATCACCCACTAAACTAAAATTGCTCAATCCTTCAATCCCTGTGGGATCGACCTCACTCATGTGAGTTATTATTACTTGATGCGACCCGGTACACTTGCCGGTGAGTTTTGTGTTGGATCGTTTTCCACACATCATCCACTACAGGCATTTTAGTTCACATTTCTTCTTGAGACATTGGTGCCCAGCACCTCTTTGTGTGACTAAATGTTTTGTATTTAGGTTGCTCTTGATAATGGACTTTTGGTCGATAATCCCGGGTTAGTTAACCCAAGTTACCAAGTGTTGAAACACTCCATAGAACCTATTCATCCAAGAAGATCCTAGTACATAAACACCACAGGCATATGTCTCAGAAGTTCAAACCATTGATGCCTAGCTTATTTTCTCAATTTTTTTTTTTTGCTTTTTAGTTGCCCTTTTCAGTGGCTTTTTCTTCTTCTTTTTCTTTCTTTCTCATGGCCAAAGACATTTATTCATCAAGATCCATAGACAGTATTTAACTTCTACACAAAAATGATAATTCTACACTCAATTTCCAGTGAGCTAACTAAACAATCAAGCATGCATACCACCACTTAATTCTACTTGATTTGTCACTAATTGAGCCAAATTTCCTTTGTTCAAACTTTTCTTTTATTTTTGGAAACAGAACAAGCATGGCAAGCATTTGTTTAAGTAGGTGAAGTTATATCCAAACAATCTAGGCAATTCACTTTATTCAAAGCAGTAAATCAACAAACATACTAAAAACTTCACATTCTAGAAAGATTCAACAATTACAGTTTAAACCAGAACAAGCATGCTTTTGTTTGCCTTTTAAAGAATAGTCAAGGAACAACACCACCTTGTGAAATTTCTTGTTTTCTCCTTGTTGCCAGGAAACAATTTGATTTCTCCTTCTTCTCCCAGTTGTTGCTTCATGTTCTTTCTAAAATCCTTGTTTCCTTCCCTGCAATTAGTGATGAAGTTGCTTGCTTCTCAAGCACTTGATTGGTTAGCTCAATGATGTATGGGCAAGTGTCTGAGTCTTAAGTTGGTGTGTGAACACCAAACTTAATCTCCTACTTACTCCTCTGTTCTTTGAATTCTTGAATTCTCCTTGGCGTGAAGTTGTTGCTAAGGATTTTAAGCATTTCTGTGATTGCTTAGAATAGTTATTCCTCTCATATAATTCAAAGGTTGTTGTGTTCAATTGATCTTTATGGTGGAACACCAAACTTAGAGTTACACATTCCCCTTTGAATTATTGATCCACAAATTCATTGTTTGGTGTGAAACACCAAACTTAATTCTTTGCAATGCACAGAAACTACTTCATCCTTTATTGAAACAAATAAAAGACACAGCAAAAGAGTGTTACCTCAGGTTGGGTTGCCTCCCAACAAGCGCTCTTTTAACGTCATTAGCTTGACGGTCAGTTTCCTTAGTTGAGGTGATATTTAACCTTGTCCTTCTCCTCTACATCTCCCAAGTAATGTTTGAGTCTTTGACCATTCACTGTGAAGGTTCTTTGTGACTTTTCTTCCATGATTTCTACTTGTCCATATTGGGAGACCTTGGTGACAAGGAATGGTCCGGACCACCTTGATTTTAGCTTCCTTGGAAATAGCTTCAGCCTAGAATTGTAGAGCAATACTTTTTGTCCCGCTTCAAAATTCCTTGGGGCTATGTTGCTGTCATGCTTCTTCTTTGCTCTTTCTTTATAAATTTTGGCATTCTCATAAGCTTCAGCTCTGAATTCTTCTAACTCTTGAATTTGCAACATCCTTCTTTCTCCAGCGGCTTTGCTGTCCAATTTTAAGAGTTTCAAGGCCCAGAATGCCTTGTGCTCCAACTCCAGTGGCAAATGGCAAGCCTTTCCATATACTAGTTGGTAAGGAGACATTCCAATTGGTGTTTTGAAAGCTGTCCTATATGCCCAAAGAGCATCATCTAGCTTAATCGACCAGTCCTTCCTTGAAGCACCCACAGTCTTTTCCAAGATTCTTTTGAGTTCCCTATTAGATATTTCGGCTTGCCCACTTGTCTGTGGATGGTATGGTGTGGCTACTTTATGTTTGACTCCATATTTTAGAAGCAATGCCTCTAATGGTTTGTTGCAGAAGTGGCTTCCTCCATCACTGATGATTGCTCTTGGAACCCCAAAACGGCAAAAAATGTGTTTTCTGAGGAAGTTAATGACTACCTTATTATCATTGGTTGGAGTTGCTATTGCTTCAACCCATTTGGAGACATAGTCTACGGCCACAAGAATGTAATTATTTGAGTATGAGGTGGGAAAGGGTCCCATGAAATCTATCCCCCATACATCAAACAATTCAAGTTCCAGAATAAATTGTTGTGGCATCTCATTTCTTTTTGGCAGGTTCCCCGCCTTCTGGCATTCATGGCAATGCTTCACTAGTTCCTTTGCATCTCTGAAGATAGTAGGCCAATAAAAACCACACTGCAACACCTTGGCTGCTGTTCTTTCTCCTGCAAAATGTCCTCCATAAGTGGAGCCATGGCAGTCCCATAAGACTTCCCTTCCTTCTTCCTCTGATATGCATCTTCTTAGTATGCCATCCGAACATTTTTTGAACAAGTAAGGTTCGTCCCAGATGAAGTATTTGGCATCATTTACCAATTTCTTCCTTTGATGCTTGTTAAATTCCAACGGAAAACTCCCAGTGGCCTTGAAGTTTGCTATGTCTGCAAACCATGGTGCTTTGTGAATCACCATGAGTTGTTCATCAGGGAAGCACTCATTTATATGTGTGCTTTGTGTGCTTCCTTCTTCACATGGTATCCTTGATAAATGGTCTGCCACTTTGTTCTCTACACCCTTCTTGTCTTTGATTTTAATGTCAAATTCCTGCAACAAAAGAACCCATCTAATAAGTCTTGGTTTGGATTCTTGTTTAGCAAGTAAGTATTTTAAAGCTGAGTGATCAGTGAAGACAATGACTTTAGACCCAATGAGATAGGATCTAAATTTGTCAAATGCAAAGACTATTGCCAAGAGTTCTTTTTCAGTGGTTGTGTAATTCCTTTGGTTATCATTCAAGACCTTACTGGCATAATAAATCACATGTACCAAATTGTTTTTCCTTTGTCCTAACACTGCCCCAATAGCAAGGTCTGATGCATCACACATCAGTTCAAAAGGTAAGTTCCAATCAGGTGGGGCAATGATAGGTGTAGAGGAAAGTTTTTGCTTCAAAAGTTCATAGGCTAGCATGCAATTTTTATCAAATACAAAGGGTGTATCAGAGACAAGCAAGTTACTCAAAGGTTTGGCTATTTTAGAAAAGTCTCTAATAAACCTTCTGTAAAAGCCAGCGTGTCCCAAAAAACTCCTAACTGCCTTGACATTACTTGGTGGAGGTAGTTTTTCAATGAGTTCCACCTTAGCTCTGTCCACCTCAATGCCTCTATTTGAGATTTTGTGGCCAAGGACTATTCCTTCTGTGACCATGAAATGACACTTTTCCCAGTTTAATACTAGGTTGGTCTCTTGGCATCTTTTAAGCACCAAGGCAAGGTGGTGTAGGCAGCTAGGAAAAGAATCTCCAAACACAGAAAAATCATCCATGAAAACTTCAATAAACTTTTCGATCATGTCCGAAAAGATGGACAGCATGCACCTTTGGAAAGTGGCAGGTGCATTGCACAATCCAAAGGGCATGCGTCTATAAGCAAAAACTCCATATGGACAAACAAATGATGTTTTCTCTTGATCTCTTGGATCAACTACTATCTGATTATAGCCTGAGTATCCATCCAAAAAGCAATAGTACGCATGTCCTGCAAGCCTTTCAAGCATCTGATCCATGAATGGGAGTGGGAAATGATCTTTTCTGGTGGCTTCATTGAGCTTCCTATAGTCTATGCACATCCTCCACCCAGTGACAGTTCTTGTGGGTATGAGTTCGTTCCTCTCATTTGGCACCACAGTTATGCCACCTTTCTTGGGAACTACATGTATGGGACTAACCCACGGGCTATCAGAAATGGGGTATATTACCCCTGCCTGCCATAACTTCATGACCTCCTTTTGTACCACTTCTTTCATGGTGGGATTCAATCTTCTCTGAGCTTGAATGGAGGGTCTAGCATCCTCTTCTAACAAAATTTTGTGCATGCATATGGATGAACTTATCCCCTTCAAATCAGCTAGGGTCCACCCAATGGCATCTTGATGAGTTTGTAGCACCTTGATCAATTCTTCTTCCTGTTCTTGGCTCAAGGCAGAGCTAATGATAACAGGATGGCTCTCATCACCACCCAAGTATGCATATTTGAGATTAGGGGGCAATGCTTTGAGCTCAGGTTTCGGTGCTTCCTTCTCTTCTTTCACTCTCTCAGGCATGCTTGGCATGGTTGTCTCAGCAGCCTTCATGTCACTAACTTCAATCTCCTTGGTGAACTCCTCCTCTGCCACTTCCTTTGTTGTTTCCTCAAAGGTTTCTTGTATTGCAATATCCACTACATCCACTCTCATGCATTCCTTTAGTGATTCTGATGGATAGCTCATTGCCTTGAATACGTTATACACCAATTTCTCATCATGTAATCTAAGCGTGAGTTCACCCTTTTGGACATCTATGATGGCTCCAGCAGTAGCCAGGAAAGGTCTTCCCAGAATTATGGAAGCTTTGGCTTCTTCCTCCATATCTAGCACCACAAAATCGGCCGGAAATATAAAATCTCCCACTTTCACCAACAAATCCTCAACTATCCCATGAGGGAACTTAAAAGTTCGATCTGCCAATTGGAGGGCCATTCTTGTTGGTTTGGCTTCCTCAATCTTCATTCTTTTCATCATTGTCAGAGACATCAAATTGATACTGGCCCCTAAGTCACACAAGGCTTTCTCCACCATGACTTCTCCTATGATGCAGGGGATTTGGAAACTGCCTGGATCCTTCAATTTCTGAGGCAATTTGTGTTGAATGATGGCACTGCATTCTTCAGTTAACAACACAGTTTCCTCATTTCTCCAGCTCCTCTTCTTGGTCATTAATTCCTTCAAGAATTTTGCATAGAGTGGCATTTGCTCTATTGCCTCAGCAAAAGGAATGTTGATTTGAAGCTTCTTGAAAATCTCCAAGAATCTAGAGAATTGGCCATCCTTTTCTCTTTTCATCAAACGTTGAGGATATGGTGCTTTGGGTGTATAAGGCTTCAGGACCTCTTTTTCTTTTTCTTTTGTTGCAGATGGTGTAAAAGATTGTCCTTGTTCCGTGTCTCCCACATCTTCCTTTGCTTCATCCTCTGTGGTTTCCTTTGAGATCTCCCTTAGCTTCTTTCCACTTCTGAGTGTTATGGCTTTACATTCTTCCCTTGCAATAGCCTTGGCAGCATAAGAAACGCTCGGACCAGGGGCTTGCTTAGACAAATACACAATTTGATTTTCTAGCTTCTGGATGGCAGCTCCTTGGTTTTGCAAGTTAGAATTTACTTCTTCCTTAAAAGCTTTCAATTCGGTTATGTCTTGACTCATGGTTGCAATCATTCTTTCTATCCTGTTTAATTGATCTTGGAATTGTTGGTTTGGATTAGGTTGGGCAGATTGGTTATTTTGGCCATGATATGGTGGTTGGGAGTAAGTGTTTTGTGTGATTTGGTATGATCTTGGGTTAGAGTTTTGGTATGTGGAATTGTTATGTTGGTTGTGGTTGTAAGGTTTGTGGTTTTGTGGTTGGCTTTGTTGGTTTCCCCATCCAAAGTTTGGGTGGTTTTTCCATCCTGGGTTGTAAGTGTTGGAATGTGGATCATATGATTGCCTTTGTTGATTCCCCACATAATTGGCCTCTTCCCAATCATCTCCTTCAGTATTTGCTTCCTCTTGATCTTGTGTTTGTATTGCAGCCACTTGCTTTGTGTCTAACTTCCTGGTAAGCTCTGCTAGTTGCTTGGCAAACACCTTGTTTTGGGCTAGAATTGCATCAACATGGTTCAGCTCCATGACTCCCTTAGTGTTGTGTCTCTCTGAAGCATAGTAGTACTCATTCTCAGCCACTGTCTCAATCACTTCAATGGCTTCTTCCACAGTCTTTTTCCTGTTCAATGAGCCTCCTGATGAATGGTCTACAGCCTTCCTTGATTCATAAGAAAGTCCATCATAGAAGATGTGCAATTGCACCCAGTCAGGGAACATGTTTGGTGGGCATTTCCTTGTCAACTCTTTGAACCTCTCCCATGCCTCGTAGAGCGTCTCACCATCTTGTTGTCTAAAAGTCTGAACCTCAGATCAAAGCCTATTGACCTTTTGTGGGGGGTAGAAGCGTGCCAGAAACTTGCTCTCCACCTCATCCCAGGTTGTTAGGCTGTCCCTTGGGAATGATTCCAGCCACTTAGCTGCCTTGTCCCTAAGTGAAAATGGGAACAAGAGCAGTTTATAGGCATCATCCTGGACTCCATTGGACTTCACAGTGTCGCAAATTCTCAAGAATTTGGTGAGATGTTGGTTTGGATCTTCATTAGCACTCCCACCAAATGAACAATGATTCTCCACCAATGATATTAGCTGTGGTTTGAGTTCAAAATTGTTGGCCTGAATGGGTGGTTTCTGGATGCTGCTGCCACAATTCCCAGAGGTTGGGTTTATGTATGAACCAAGAACCCTCCTCCCAAGAATGGCATTGTTTCCATCATCCCTCTCATGGTTGTGAGCTTCTCTATCCATGTTGAGATCTAGAGCTTCCTCAAAGTTGTCCTCAGATTCTCCTTCAGATTCTTCTTCTCCCAGTACCCTCTTCCTTCTTGCTTCCCTTCTAAGTCTATGAAGGGTCCTCTCTGGTTCGGTATATGGAGGAGTTGATGCCTCTCCTCTCCTACCTGTCATACAAGAACACACCACAAGTAACAAACAAGTGGAATACTCTTGGTTAATGGAAGAGTATTGGTTAGAGCAGTGAGGAATTAATTCAAATAGTTAGTGGGTTAGTGAGTTAGTTGCTTGAAAGGAAAGTCATAAGAAAGAAAAAGCAAATAACAGAGTGCAGAAATTAAATTCAACAAGTAACTTAAACTAAATTAACAAAACAAGAAAAATGCTCAATCTAGTTAACTTCCAATTGGAGAATTGTCAATCGAAAACCAATCCCCGGCAACGGCGCCATAAACTTGATGTGCTATAACTGGGTATAGCTACGATTAAGGAAGTTGCACAAACGGCAAAATTCCTTCCGGCAAGTGCACCGGTTATCGTCATGTAAAAACTCACAATAGAGTGAGGTCGAATCCCACAAGGATTGGTTGAATGAGAAATTCAAATTAGAAGTTTGATTAGTTGAGCGGAATCAAGAATTGGGTGTGAATTGCATAAAGTAAATTGGCGGGAAATGTAAATTGCAAGGAATTGAAATGACTGAATCTTAAATTGCAGAATTAAAGTGCGAGAAGTTAAATTGCTGAAATTAAAAGGGATGGGGGTGATTGCATGAATTGAAATTGCAGATGGTAAATAGAAAGGGATAGATCAGAGAGATGGGAGTTCATTGGGTGTTAGGAGATATTGAGATCTCCGAATCAAAACATTTTATCTCTTCCTCAACCAATGCATTCATTGAATTTTGCTTGGCAATCTTATATGATTGGATCCCAATCCCTTGGCTCACCAATTCTCTCTAAAAACAAACAAATTCCCAATCCCTTGGTTTAAATGTTCATAAGAAGAGATGAAGCTCGATCACTGATTATACCACACAATTTCATGGACCACAATTTGGTAGGATTACATGTCACAATATCCATCCAAACCCCAATCCAATTCACTGTGAGAAAGCTTCTCTAGCATGAATCCATCATTCCTTTCCCAAGGTTCCGAAGGATTCCAATTATGGGTAGTTTCTTTCCCAAGACAACTATCCAATGGAATTAGATCGAGAAGCTTTCTAACAAAATTCAAGAGAAAAGATTGAAGAAGAAGAATAAACTATTATTGATTCATTGAATTACAATAGAGCTCCCTAACCCAATGAAAGGGGTTTAGTGAGTCATAGCTCAGAATTCAATTACACCATATGAAAAGTTCTAAAATGTCCAAAAAAAAATTCCTAACTAACTTCAATTCTATCCTATTTATACACTTTCTAAATTGAGCTTCTGTTGTGTTTCTTGGGCTTTGAGGCCTTTCCTTGATTTCCTTTTGCTTTAGGCTTGTGGTCCATAATCTTGATGAGGCTGTGATCCAATTCTGTAACATTCATTGAGCAAACTTAGTGATAAACAAGTAATGACACAAGACTCAACAATTTGAAGTTCCAGACTCATCAATTCTTCAGGCCCAATCCCATAAACCATGATATTCAATTGGGTTTCATGCCATAATAAGTTTAAGTTAATCTTTGTGCTCAATTGCTAACTTAAACTTCAATATAATTGGCCCAGAAACCTTTTCAAATGGTGGTGTTTAAGTTTAAGTTTAAGTTTCAGTTTAAGGTCAAACTAAAACTTAAACGTGGAATTGGAAGAAGGCAACCCAGGGGTGTTCATTGTCGAGCACGTTTAACCTCCAGTTTGAGGTTAAACTGGAGGTTAAACTTGGAAATGAAGAAAGCACACCCTGGAGGCAATTTGGGTCGACCACGTTTAACCTCCAGTTTGAGGTTAAACTGGAGGATAAACTTGGAAATGAAGAAAACACCCTGGAGGAGAAAAGCCATCGAACACGTTTAACCTCCAGTTTGAGGTCAAACTGGAGGTTAAACGTGGAATGAAGAAATCACACCCTGGAGGCAGAAAATGGTCGAACACGTTTAACCTCCAGTTTGAGGTCAAACTGGAGGTTAAACGTGGAAACACTTCCCTTTCTTGAGTCGTCACTTTGTTCTCTTGTCAACCTTGCCCATTTGATGCCAAATATGGACTATTATACCTCGTTGGAAAGCTATGGATGTCTACTTTCCAATGCAACCGGAAGCGCATCATTTGGAGTTCTACAACTCGAGTTATACTCCATGGAAGGTGGAGAGATCAGCTGGCCTGATTGCATGTTGGTACTATGCTCTTCTATGCACATTACGGGGCTGTTTTCTCCCTCAATTTTTAGTATCCACCATGCATGCCATATATGCTTGGAAAGCTCTAGATGTCTTCTTTCCAATGCATTTTGAATCACCTCATTTGGAGTTTTGTAGCTCAAGTTATTTATGTTTGAAGAAGGCATGGTCAAGCTGTTCCATATAACACGTTTAAGCTCCAGTTTAAGGTTAAACTGGAGCTTAAACGTGGAAATGCTCCTGGTGCCTTTCTTACTTCTGGCGTTTAACCTCCAGTTTGAGGTCAAACTGGAGGTTAAACATGGAAATGCTTCTTGGTGAGGAGAAAGTGTCGAACACGTTTAACCTCCAGTCTGAGGTCAAACTGGAGGTTAAACGTGGAATGCTCCCTTTGTTCAAATCATCATTCTGGCGTTTAACCTCCAGTTTGAGGTCAAACTGGAGGTTAAACGTGGAATGCTTCTTAGTGCCCTTTCTCATTCTGGCGTTTAACTTCCAGTTTGAGGTCAAACTGGAGGTTAAACTCCAGTTACAGCATTTCCTCTCTTCTCATGATTTTGGCGTTTAAGCTCCAGTTTAACCTTAAACTGGAGCTTAAACGTCCCATTTGATTCTTAAACTTCCTTTATTGATTTTTGTTGCTTCCTTGCCTAGCCTCTTCTTCCCTGAAATCATCCAAACAATTGCATCAAAGTCTTGCAAAATTTCATGAGAAATCATCCATTCATAGCATTCAAGTAATAACACTAAAAACTCATAGAATTTGCATCAAAATCATAATGTTTGGATGATTCATTGCTTGTTGTTCATTTAACCATTCTTGGTTACTTTAAGCTCAAGAAAATGCATAAAACAACTAAAACTAACAGAAAATGCTAGTGAAACTAGCCTAAGATGCCTTGGCATCACCTGTTCCGCTTGGCGGAGTTTTTGAGGATAAGGCATTTTGGCTTTGTATTCCTCAACCTTAGTTGCTGCAGGTTTATTACCTGTAGAAGTGGGTTGGGAAGCCTTTTTAGAAGGGTTGTTATCAGCACTTGTATGTGGCTAATCCCCCACTGGCGTTTGAATGCCAGGGGTGGAAGCTGGAGTGGCATTAGACGCCAACTCCTTATCTGTTACTGGCGTCTGAACGCCAGAACTGTGCTTCCCTTGGGCGTTCAACGCCAGATTCATGCTTGTTTCTGGCGTTGAACGCCAGGAATGAGCATGGTCTGGGCGTTCAGCGCCAGCCTTATTCCTCTCTGGGCTCTGATTGTCCTCAGAGGGATTTTGAGTAGCCGTTTGTTCATTTCTTGGCTTCCTGCTGCTTTGAAGTGAGGTATTTAATGTTTTCCCACTTCTTAATTGAACTGCTTGGCATTCTTCTGTTATTTGTTTTGACAGTTGCTTTTCTGTTTGCTTTAACTGTACTTTCATATTCCTGTTAGCCATTCTTGTTTCCTGTAGTATTTACTTGAATTCGGCTAGCTGCTGAGTTAGAAAGTCTAATTGCTGATTGAATTCATTAGCCTGATCTACAGGACTGAGTTCAGCAGTTACTGTTTTAGCTTCTTCTTTCATGGAAGATTGACTACTTAGGTACAGATGCTGATTTCTGGCAACTGTATCAATAAGCTCTTGAGCTTCGTCAATTGTTTTTCTCATATGTATAGATCCACCAGTTGAGCGATCTAGAGAAATCTGAGCTTTTTCTGTAAGCCCATAGTAGAAGATGTCTAATTGCACCCACTCTGAAAACATCTCAGAGGGGCATTTTCTTAGCATCTCTCTGTATCTCTCCCAGGCATCATAAAGGGATTCATTATCTCCTTGTTTGAAACCCTGGATGCTTAGCCTTAGCTGTGTCATCCGTTTTGGAGGAAAGTAGTGATTCAGGAATTTTTCTGACAGCTGTTTCCATGTCTTTATGCTGTTCTTAGGTTGGTTATTTAACCACCTCTTAGCTTGATCTTTTACAGCAAATGGAAACAGTAGTAATCTGTAGACATCCTGATCTACTTCCTTATCATGCACTGTGTCAGCAATTTGTAAAAATTGTGCCAGAAACTCTGTAGGTTCTTCATGTGGAAGACCGGAATACTGGCAGCTTTGCTGCACCATGATACTGAGCTGAGGATTCAACTCAAAGCTACTAACTCCAATGGAGGGTATACAGATACTACTCCCATATGAAGCAGTAGTGGGGTTAGCATATGACCCCAGAGTCCTCCTGGACTGTTCATTTCCACTTAGTTCCATGATGGAGCAAGGGAGATGGTATGGATGTTGATATTGTTTATTTTATTATAAGAATAATTTTTGAAATAATAAAATAAAACAAAAACTGAAATAAAAATAAAATAAATAAAGAAAGAAAATTAAAAATTAAAATTTATAGAAATTTGAAAAAGTTTATGAAGATTTTCGAAAAATTTAAGGAAAAAGAGAAAGTGGGTAGGATATTTTTGAAAAAGGTAATAAAATATATATTAAAAATATCTCTTTTTTAAAAAAAAAAACTTAAAAAGATAAGAATTGAAAAATTTTGAAATTGAAATCTGAATTTTTATATGAAAATTTCGAAAATATAGTTTAAAATTAGTTAGAAAAGATATTTTTTTTTGAATTTTGAATTTTATGATGAAAGAGAAAAACACATAAAAGACACAAGACTTAAAATTTTTAGATCTAATGCTCCTTATTTTCGACTGAGAGGTATTACTTGGACGACCCAGTGCACTTGCTGGTCAGTTGTACGGATTGCAAATTCGTGCACCAAGTTTTTGGCACCGTTGCCGGGGAGATTATTGGTTTGAAGCAAGCTATGTTTATTTTATTAATCTTAGTCAGGATGCCAATAAGGTTATTTGGATTTAATTGTAAGAAGTAAAAGTATTTGGAATAAGGAATTATTACTTTATTAATGGAGAATATGTTGGAGTTTTGGAGATGCTTTGTCCTCTGAATTTCTACAATGTAATATTCAACTCAATTGTTTGTAAAGTTCCATCCATGGCAAGCTGTATGTAGGGTGTCACCATCGTCAGTGGCTACATCCCATCCTCTCAGTGAAAATGGTCCAGATGCTCTGTCACAGCACGGCTAATCAGCTGTTGGTTCTCGATCATGTTGGAATAGGATCCATTGATCCTTTTGCGTTTGTCATCACGCCCAGTAATCGTGAGTTTGAAGCTCGTCACAGCCATTCAATCCTTGAATCCTACTCGGAATACCACAGACAAGGTTTAGACTTTCCGGATCGTCAAGAGTGGCCGCCATCAGTTCTAGCTTATACCACGACGATTCTGATTAAGGAAGCTAAGAGATGCTCATTCAATCTGATGTAGAACGGAGGTGTTTGTCAGGCACACGCTCATGGATTGAGGAAATGTGTTCCTGAGAGTGAGATGAAAAACATATTGTGGCATTGTCATGGCTCATCTTATGGTGGACATTTTGGGGCCGAAAGAACAGCAGCTAAGGTGCTTCAAAGCGGATTTTATTGGCCTACCATATTGAAGGATGCTAGGGAGTTTGTTCATCAGTGCAATGAGTGCCAAAGGGCTGGAGGATTAACGAAAAGGAATGAGATCCCTCAGAACTATATTTTGGAGGTAGAACTCTTTAATCTATGGGGCATTGATTTCATGGGCCCTTTTCCTTTTTCTTATTCTTTCAAATATATACTTGTAGCAGTGGAGTATGTCTCAAAGTAGGTGGAAGCTATAGCCACAACCACATGTGATGCAAAAATTATCCTTCAATTCCTTAAGAAGCACATTCTTACTAGATATGGAGTGCCTAAAGGTCTTGTCAGTGATGGTGGTGGTCATTTTTGCAACAAACAAATGGAGAAGCTACTTCACAAGTATGGGGTAATACATAAAATAGCCACACCTTATCACCCACAAACCAATGGCCAGGCAGAGCTTGCAAATAGGGAGTTGAAGAGGATTTTGGAGAAGACTGTGGGAGCTACCAGAAAGGATTAGGCCAGAAAGCTAGAAGATGCACTTTGGGCATACATGACAGCATTCAAAACCCCTATTCGAAAGACCCCCTTTCAACTATTGTATGAAAAATCTTGTCACCTCCCTGTGTAGCTTGAACATAAAGCTTTCTGGGCCACTAAACTCCTCAACCTTGATTCTCAGGCAGTAGGAGAGAAGAGGCTGCTACAACTAAATGAGTTGGATGAGTTTAGGCTAGAAGCCTATGAAAATGGTAAGATATACAAGGAAAAGGCTAAGAGGTGGCATGACAAGAAGATCTCAATGAAGGAGTTCAAACCATGACAACAAGTACTTTTGTACAACTCCAGGCTAAAAATTTTCCCCTTATGGAAGCCTTGAATTACTAGATGAAGCAACAAAGAGTCATTTCACAGCAAACGGTCACAGGGCAACGCCTTACTTGGGAGACCAATAGGACAAGGAAAAGGAGGTTCAGAACCTAATCCAAGCAAGAATGAAGGATGTCAAGCTAATGCCAATAAAGAAACGCTTGTTAGGAGGCTGATGAGTGGATAATTTATACGCTTTTTGGCATTGTTTTTAGTGTGTTTTTAGTATGTTTTGGTTAGTTTTTATTATATTTTTATTAGTTTTTAGTTAAAATTCACTTTTCTAGACTTTACTATGAGTTTGTGTGTTTTTCTGTGATTTCAGGTATTTTCTGGCTGAAATTGAGGGACCTGAGCAAAAATCTGATTCAGAGGCTAAAAAGGACTGCAGATGCTGTTGGATTCTGACCTCCCTGCACTCGAAGTAGATTTTCTGGAGCTACAGAAGCCCAATTGGCACGCTCTCAATTGAGTTGGAAAGTAGACATCCTGGGCTTTCCAGAAATAAATAATAGTCTATACTTTGCCCGAGATTTGATGGCCCAAGCAGGCGTTCCAAATCAGCTCAAGACTGCCCAGCGGTAAACGCCGAAACTGGCACAAGAATGGGAGTTAAACGCCCAAACTGGCACAAAAGCTGGCGTTTAACTCCAAGAAGAGTCTCTACACATGAAAGCTTCAATGCTCAGCCCAAGCACACACCAAGTGGACCCGGAAGTGGATTTTTATGTCATTTACTCATTTCTGTAAACCCTAGGCTACCAGTTCTCTACAAATGGGACCTTTTGCTATTGTATTTTCATCTTTTGATCATGTTTTTATGATTGAACCCTCTTTGGGAGGCTGGCCTTCAGCCTTGCCGAGACCTTGTTCTTATGTATTTTCAACGGTGGAGTTTCTACACACCATAGATTAAGGTGTGGAGCTCTGCTGTACCTCGAGTATTAATGCAATTACTATTGCTCTTCTATTCAATTCGGCTTATTCTTGTTCTAAGATATCACTTGTTCCTCAACTTGGTGAATGTGATGATCCGTGACACTCATCATCATTCTCACCTATGAACGTGTGCCTGACAACCACCTCTGTTCTAACTTAGATTGAGTGGATATCTCTTTGATTCCTTAATCAGAATCTTCGTGGTATAAACTAGAATTGATGGCGGCATTCATGAGAATCCGGAAGGTATAAACCTTGTCTGTGGTATTCTGAGAAGGATTCAAGGATTGAATGACTGTGACGAGCTTCAAACTCCTGAAGGCTGGGCGTTAGTGACAGACGCAAAAGAATCACTAGATTCTATTCATCCTGATTGAGAACCGACAAATGATTAGCCGTGCTGTGACAGAGCGCATTGAACATTTTCACTGAGAGGACGGGACTGTAGCCACTGACAACGGTGATGCCCAATATACAGCTTGCCATGGAAAGGAGTAAGAAGGATTGGATGAAGACAGTAGGAAAGCAGAGAGACGGAAGGGACAAAGCATCTCCATACGCTTATCTGAAATTCTCACCAATGAATTACATAAGTATCTCTATCTTTATTTTATGCTTTATTCATAAATCATCCATAACCATTTGAATCTTCCTGACTGAGATTTACAAGATGACCATAGCTTGCTTCATACCAACAATCTCCGTGGGATCGACCCTTACTCGCGTAAGGTTTATTACTTGGACGACATAGTGCACTTGCTGGTTAGTTGTGCGAAGTTGTGATAAAGAGTTGAGATTGCAATTGAGCGTACCATGTTGATGGCGCTATTGATGATCACAATTCTGCGCACCAAGTTTTTGGTGCCGTTGCTAGGGAATTAAATGTCCTAACTATAGTTTCGCATTTGTTCCCTGCAATAACAGTGCCAAGTTTTGATCCGTCAACAACACCAAGTTTTTAGCACCGTTGCCAGGGATTGTTTGAGTTTGGACAACTGACGGTTCATCTTGTTGCTTAGATTAGGTATTTTTCTTCAGAGTTCTTAAGAATGAATTCTAGTGTTTCAAGGTGATGTTCTTATCATCACCAAAGCTGATTGATTCTCATCAATTTAGCTCTTGAATGTAATGTCCTGCTGAAGCTTGGCTAGCCATGTCTAATTTCTTTAGACTGAAGGTTTAGACTAACGTTGCATGATTCCTGGAATTCTCATTAAGAATTTTGACATCCTTATTTTCTTTTTCACTCAATTTTCAAAAAAATCCAAAAAAAATTACAAAATCATAAAAACCAAAAATGTTTTATGTTTCTTGTTGAGTCTAGTGTCTCATTTTAAGTTTGGTGTCAATTGCATGTTTCTGTTCTTCTTGCATTTTTCGAATTCATTCATGTGTCTTCATTAATATTCAAGTTGTTCTTGATAATTTCCTTGTTCTGATCTTTAAATTCTCTTGTCTTGAGTGTTTTGTTGTTTCTCACATGCATTCTCAATTTGTTAGTGTCAATAGTATACAAACTTCTAAGTTTGGTGTCTTGCATGCATTGTTTATTTGATTTTAGTTGCATTTTGATTATTCTTTGTGTCTTTTCAAGTCAATAATACATAGAATTGAAGATTCAGAACATACAGCAGAGGAATTACACAGAAAAAGCTGCGCGTTTAAAACACCCAGTGAGGAAGGAAAACTGGCGTTTAAACGCCAGCCAGGGTGCCTGGCTGGGCGTTTAACGCCCAAAAGGGGTGAGTTTTGTGCGTTAAACGCCAGAATGTATACTATTCTGGGCGTTTAATGTTTTGTTTTTAATTCAATTTTTTTCAAGTTTTCATAATTTTTCAAAATCAAATATTTTTCAAATCATATCTTTTCAATCATATATTTTCAAAATCAATTTCTTTCCATTTTCAAAAATACTTGCTAACAATTAATGATTTGATTCAACATTTCAAGTATGTTGTCTTTTCTGCTGAGAAAGGTTTAATGTCTGAATCATATCTTCTAAATTTCTTGTTAGCCAAGTCATTAATTTTTCAAAATTAAATCTTTTTAAATTATTTTTTTTCAAATCATATCTTCTCAATCATATCTTTTTAAAACTATATCTTTTCAATCATATCTTTTTAATCACATCTTTTTCAAAATAGTTTTCAATCATATCTTTTTTATTTCTGATTTCAAAATCTTTTTCAAAAATCACTTAATTTCTTTCCCAATCTTAGTTTTCAAAAATCAATTACTTTTTTCAAAATTTTTTTATTAATTCACTTTAATTTTCGAAAATTTCTTCCCCTCTTCTCACATCCTTCTATTTATGGACTAACACTCCTCCTTAATGCACAATTCGAACTCTATCTTTCTTGATAAGTTCGAATTCTTCTACCTCTCCTTCTATTCTTCTTTTCCTCTGACACCTCAAGGAATCTCTATACTATGACATAGAGGATTCCATATTTTCTTGTTCTCTTCTCTTTCATATGAGCAGGAGCAAAGACAAAAGCATCCTTGTTGAGGCTGACCCTGAACCTGAAAGGACCTTGAAGCGAAAGCTAAGAGAAGCTAAAGCACAACTCTCTGTAGAGGACCTAACAGAAATCTTCAAAGAAGAATAACCCATGGCAGCCGAAAACAACACCAATGCCAACAATGCAAGGAAGGTGCTGGGTGACTTTACTGCACCTACTCCCAACTTCTATGGGAGAAGCATCTCTATCCCCATTGGAGCAAACAACTTTGAGCTTAAGCCTCAACTAGTTTATCTAATGCAACAGAATTGCAAGTTCCATGGACTTGCATTGGAAGATCCTCATCAGTTTTTAGCTGAGTTCTTGCAAATCTATGACACTGTCAAGACTAATGGGGTTGACCCTGAGGTCTACAGACTTATGCTATTCCCTTTGGCTGTAAGAGACAGAGCTATGATATGGTTGGACTCACAACCTAAAGAAAGCCTGAACTCTTGGGAAAAGCTAGTCAATGCCTTCTTGGCAAAGTTCATTCCACCTCAAAAATTGAGTAAGCTTAGAGTGGAAGTTCAAACCTTCAGACAGAAGGAAGGTGAATCCCTCTATGAAGCTTGGGAAAGATACAAACAATTGATCAGAAAGTGTCCCTCTGACATGCTTTCTGAATAGAGCATCATAGGTATCTTCTATGATGGTCTGTCTGAACTGTCCAAGATGTCATTGGATAGCTCTGCTGGAGAATCTCTTCATCTAAGGAAGATGCCTACAGAAGCTCAAGAACTCATTGAAATGGTTGCAAATAACCAATTCATGTACACTTCTAAAAGGAATCCTGTGAACAATGGGACAAATCAGAAGAAAGGAGTTCTTGAGATTGATACTCTGAATGCCATATTGGCTCAGAACAAAATATTGACTCAGCAAGTCAAATTGATTTCTCAAAGTCTGTCTGGAATGCAAACTGCACCAGGCAGTACTAAGGATGCTTCATCTGAAGAAGAAGCTTATGATCCTGAGAACCCTTCAATGGAAGAGGTTAATTACATAGGAGAACCCTATGGAAACAACTATAATTCTTCATGGAGAAATCATCCAAATCTCTCATGGAAGGATCAACAAAGACCTCCACAATGTTTCAACAACAATAATGGTGGAAGAAACAGGTTTAGCAATGGCAAGCCTTTTCCATCATCTTCTCAGTAACAGATAGAGAATTCTAAGCAGAGCCACTCTGACTTAGCAACCATGGTCTCTGATCTAATCAAAATCACTCAAAGTTTCATGACTAAAACAAGGTCCTCCATTAGAAATTTGGAGGCACAAGTGGGACAGCTGAGTAAGAAAGTTACTGAACTCTCTCTTAGTACTCTTTCAAGCAATACAGAAGAAAATCCAAAAGGAGAATGCAAGGTCATCAACATGGCCGAATTTGGAGAGGAGGAAGAGGCAGTGATCGCCACTGAGGAAGACCTCAATGGACGTCCACTGGCCTCCAATGAGTTCCCTAATGAGGAACCATGGGAATCTGAGGCTCACACTGAGACTATAGAGATTCCATTGGATTTACTTCTGCCATTCATGAGCTCTGATGAGTATTCTTCCTCTGAAGAGAATGAAGATATCACCGAAGAAAAAGTTTCCAAGTACCTTGGAGCAATCATGAAGCTAAATGACAAGTTATTTTGTAATGAGACTTGGGAGGATGAACCCCCTTTGCTCACCAAAGAACTGGATGACTTGTCTAGACAGAAATTACCTCAAAAGAGACAGGACCCTAGGAAGTTCTCAATACCTTGTGCCATAGGCACCATGACCTTCAAGAAGGCCTTGTGTGACCTAGGGTCAAGTATAAACCTCATGCCTCTCTCTGTAGTGGAGAAGCTAGGGATCTTTGAGGTACAGGCTGCAAGAATCTCACTAGAGATGGCAGACAATTCAAGAAAACTAGCTTATGGACTTGTAGAGGATGTTCTGGTAAAGATTGAAGACCATTACATCCCTGCTGATTTTATAGTCCTAGAGACTAGGAAGTGCATGGATGAATTTGTCATCCTTGGCAGACCCTTCCTAGCCACATCAAAGGCTGTGATTGATGTTGACAGAGGAGAATTGATCATTCAAATGAATGAAGAATCCTTTGTGTTTAAGGCTCAAGGATATCCCTCTATAACCATGGAGAGGAAGCATGAAGAGTTTCTCTCAAAACAGAGTCAAACAGAAACCCCACAGTCAAACTCTAAGTTTGGTGTTGGGAGGCCACAACCAACCTCTAAGTTTGGTGTTGAACCCCCATATTCAAACTCTAAGTTTGGTGTTAGGAGGTTCCAACATTGCTCTGAGTATCTGTGAGGCTCCATGAGAGTCCTCTGTCAAGCTACTGACATTAAGGAAGCGCTTGTTGGGAGGCAACCCAATGTTATATTTATCTATTTTCCTTTGTTATTTTATGTTTTCTGTAGGTTGATGATCATGGGAAGTCACAAAATCAATTGAAAAAGCAAAAATAGAATGAAAAACAGAAAGAAAAATAGCACACCCTGGAGGAAAACCTTGCTGGCGTTTAAACGCCAGTAAGGGCAGCAAATGGCCGTTTAACGCCCAGTCTGACACCATTCTATGCGTTTAACGCCAGAAAGGGGCACCAGACTGGCGTTTAACGCCAGGAATGGGCATCAAGCTGGCGTTAAACGCCAGAAATGGGCACCAGCCCGGCGTTTAATGCCAGGACTGGCAAAAAGAGCATTTTTGCTCGCCACTTGGTGCAGAGATGAATTATCCTTGACACCTCATGATCTGTGGACCCCACAGGATCCCCACCTATCCCACCACTCTCTCTCTTCTTCACCCATTCACCAATCACCTCAACACCTCTTCTCCAAAAACCCCTCACCTATCTAATCTTTCCATTCTCTTTACCACTCACATCCATCCTTCATAAAACCCCACCTACCTTACCATTCAAATTCAAACCACTTTCCCTCCCAAACCCACCCATACATGACCGGACCCTACCCCTCTCTCCATCCCTATATAAACCCATCTTCACCACCTCATTTTCACACAACCTAAACGCTACTTCTTCCCCCTTAGCCAAAACACAAAGCCACCTCCATCTCCTCTGTTTCTTCTTCTTCTACTCTCTTCTTTCTTCTTTTGCTCGAGGACGAGCAAACCTTCTAAGTTTGGTGTGGTAAAAGCATTGCTTTTCATTTTTCCATAACCATTTATGGCATCTAAGGACGGAGAAACCTCTAGAAAGAGGAAAGGGAAGGCAAAAGCTTCCACCTCCGAGTCATGAGAGATGGAGAGATTCATCTCAAGGGTGCATCAAGACCACTTCTATGAAGTTGTGGCCATGAAGAAAGTGATCCCCGAGGTCCCTTTCAAACTCAAAAAGAGTGAATATCCGGAGATCCGACATGAGATCCGAATAAGAGGTTGGGAAGTTCTTACCAACCCCATTCAACAAGTCAGAATCTTAATGGTTCAAGAGTTCTATGCCAATACATGGATCACCAAGAACCATGATCAAAGTGTGAACCCGAATCCAAAGAATTGGCTTACAATGGTTCGGGGGAAATTCTTAGATTTTAGTCCGGAAAATGTAAGGTTGGAATTCAACTTGCCCATGATGTAAGGAGATGAACACCCTTACACTAGAAGGGTCAACTTTGATCAAAGGTTGGACCAAGTCCTCATAGACATTTGTGAAGAGGGCGCTCAATGGAAGAGAGATTCAAGAGGGAAGCTGATTACAAGTAATCATATACCCATTTTTCAAGCTAATTTCACTAGTTTTATTAGTCTTTATGCACTTTCTTGCATCCTAAGTAAGTGATTTGGAATGAAAATGCATAACTTCTTTAAATCGAGCAACTACCATTAAATTGATGCTAAATCATGAGGTTTGAGCAAGAATTAATTGATTTTTAATGAATTATAAACCTTGTGAATTTAGAGATACTTTGAGTGGTTGTTTTGGTTTCTTGTAGGTGAAGAAAGAAAGAAAAAAAGGAAAAACGTGGCTTAAGAAAGCGTGGCCCAAGAGCTAAGAAGTGTGGCGCATGGAAGGGAGGAAGCAAACATTGCCCTCCACAAGGGCACACTGCCCTTCAGGAGGTCAACATAATGAAACAAGCTTTGAGAAGCAACACTGCCCTACCCACAACAAGGGCGGAGCACAATTTGATGCCAAGGATCAAGGAGAGCAAAAACTTTGCCCTGCCCTCCTCAAGAGCAATATCGGGCTCATCAAAGAAATAAATTCAAGGAAAAAGCTTACCAATGCTTGCCACAAGGTTCGAACTCATGAGCAAGGGGGAGTGGGAGAGCGCTACTCACAAGCTTGCTTTCAATCTCCTAGGATCGAACACGGCACCATGAGGAAGCAAGGAACTAGGCCTTACTTTGGTGCCAAGAAAACCAAGGAAAAAGGAGCAACATGTGCCTCCACTGAGTATCGAACGTGGGATTTCACCTTTGGCATATTGCCCTGCCCTCCACAAGGGCAGGGCAGCATTTTGTGATGCACGGCCAGCGCACAAGAGTTGGCGCACCAAGGGAGTCTCGGCAGCAACAGCACGCACGGGCAGCAGAATCTGGCGCACCACAAAACTCTGCCATTCCCTCCACAAGGGCAGGGCAGCATCCTGCAGCACCACACGCACGCACAAGGGCCGCAAGCACAATTTCCTGCCTTGCCCTCCACAAGGGCAGGGCAGCCTCCTAGAAGCCAATTTTTCATGGGCTGAAAATTGGATTAAAAATCCAATTTAATTAATTTCTTCACCAAATCAAAAGCCCATCCAAATCCCAAGATCCAAGAATAGAAAGTGTATAAATAGGAGATAGTTTGATGTAATTAGTACCTTTCTTTTGAGCTTTGAACCTTTTCTTTTATTTTTGACTTTTGAACCTTCTCTTGGAGACTTCACTGAGAGCTAGACACTGAGATTTCAGAGAATTGGGGAGGAGAATTGATCTCTCTTCTTCCTCGTTCTTGCTTGAGCATTTTTACTTTTCTTGTTTGAGTATTGGGTGTGAAGAATTGAGGAATTTTTGTCTCAATCTCCATTCAAGATCTCTTTAATTTCTCTTCTGCATAATTGAATTCAATTACATTTCCTTTACCGTTTCAATCTTCAATTTCTCTTTACTTGCTTTGTGAACTTGGATCTAGGAAGGCAATTGAGATCTAGACTCTGCTATCTAGTCTCTAGAGGCCTGAGATCTCATTTTCCTTTTGGTTCTTCTGTGAACCCCTGCTGCAATTAAATTTCCATTTCTGTTTGAGATCTAGTCTATTTCAATTCATCTCTTGTTTAGTTAATTGTTGCAATTTAATTTTCCTTGTTTGAATTCTGAAATCCCAGTCCTCAAATCCCTTTTCCATTCAAGCAATTTATATTTCTTGCACTTTAAGTTACTGCAATTTACATTTCTTGCACTTTAAGTTTCAGTCATTTAATTTTTTGTTCTTTAAGATTTAGCATCTTTACTTTCTGTTCTCTTTAATTTCTGCAATTCATCCCTCTCCCTTTACATTTCCTGCTATTTACTTACTATTGGCTACAAAATCACTCAACCAATACTTGATTCGCTTGACTAAATCAACCACTGAACTAAAATTGCTCAATCCTTCAATCCCTGTGGGATCGACCTCACTCCCGTGAGTTTTATTACTTGATGCTACCCGGTACACTTGCCAGTGAATTTTGTGTTGGATCGTTTTCCACACATCAAGTTTTTAGCGCCGTTGCCGGGGATTGAAATAGATTGACAATGATTAAGTGAAGTGGAGATCTAGATCAAGCACTTTTTCTTTTCTGTTTCTTTAATTTTTTTTTACTAACATACTAACTGTTTGAAAATTTGCCTCTATCAACTCACTAACTGTTTGAGAGTTTGTCTCAACTAACTGCACTCAATTCTCAAGAGTGCTGCTGTTTGTTCCTCCTGATTGTTTGCATGCCACAGGAAAGTAGGGAAGTCAGAGGAAAGACTATCATTGGAAAAGAAGTCTCTACAGATGAAGAATAGCATGACATGAAGCCACCACTCATTACACTAATCAAGAACAATTGTTCCTATGATGGAAATCCACTGGAGGATCCTCAACAGCACATATCCACTTTTCTGAAGACTTGTAGTGCTGTCAAAACTGATGGTCTAGATCATGACACTTACAAGATCTTGTTATTCCCTTTCTCATTAAGGGGTGTAGCTGCACAATGGCTTGAAACTTTTCCCCAAGGAAGTATCACTAGTTGGGACGATTTGGTCACCAAATTTCTGGCCAAATTTTCCTCATCCCGACAGATCATCAAGCTGGAAGAGGGGGAATATCCATTCACACAAGGAGAAGAAGAACCACTCTTCAAGGCATGGGAAAGATACAAGAAAGCAACTAATAAAGTGGGCTTCCGAGCTTTCTATGAAGGATTAACCCCAGAAACAAGAAAAGCAGTGGACTACTTCTCAGATGGCCTACTTAAAGCAACAACAACTGCCCAAGGAATTGCAAATTTCAATGACAAAGGAGTCAACAACCAACACTCATTTGAGAAATCACAGAATGCAATCTCAGAAAAAGAAGTGATGAATATTGAAGGAGTGAATGCATTCAAGAACCTGAATAAACAAATGCACCATCAGACACAACAACATATGGAGCTGAGAGATAAAAAAGTTGATTGCCTGCAATCTGCTGCAGTGAATGCCCAATTCCCACCATGGAGACCCCATTCTTATCTGAGAATGAGAGAGTCTCAAAATCAAGAACAAGTTTCAACCAGGGCAAATCCATGACCACAAACAACCAACATCACTCACCCACTAATACCAATCAAGGCCAATACTCACAAAACAGACACTTCCAAACTCAATCCAACTGGAGAAGGACCGAGTACTAAAATCACAATCCAAGGGACTTCAATTATAACAACCCCAGCTTCACAAGCCAACAAAAACACCATTATAGTAATAACAACCACTACATGCCACCACAACACCCACCCTTCCAACCTTTAACATCCCACAATCAACCAATCTCACAAGACTCTCAGAGGATCACTAACTTGGAGATCTTAATGGAGAGAATGATGAAACACCAAGAGGAGATAACAAAGAACCAAGAGATTTCAATCAGAAGAATTGAGGGGCAAATAGCTCAACTGGTGAAGCACTTTGCAGAAACGGGTGAGAAGAGGGCAAATACTCTCCCCAGAGCCACTGAAGACAAACCAACTAACAACGAAGATGCTGCAAAGAAGGAAGGATGGAAAAAGATCATAGAGGAAAGTACAAAAACCTTGGACAAAGAAAGTACCAGCCAAGAAACACACAACAAGGAATTCTTACAAGGAGAGACAGAGGATAGAATTAAAGAAAAGCAGAAAATCCCCACTGGAAGATTTTCACTAGGGAATAGAGTAATGATAAACAGTCAAACTATGAAGGTGTCCCCACAGCTGTCTGATCACTACATTATGACTAAGACCTTTCCACAGGAATTCATAGAGGTCATCAAAGAGGAAACCGGAAGGAAGTTCACCATGATGAAAGACAAGCTAAGGCACTGTGATTTTCAATCTTCATGATCAGCAGAATGGAGGATGTCAAGCTAGTGACAATAAAGAAGCGCTTGTTGGGAGGCAACCCAACCTAAGGTAGTTTTCTTTCATAGCTTTTTCAATAAAAATGTTGAATAATTGGTATGTATTGCAAGGAGCTAAGTTTGGTGTTGCACACCAAAACAATTTAAGGGAGAATGAAAGATTCTAAGTTTGGTGTTCCACCAAAAATCTCATTTAAAAACACACTCTCACCTCTTGCATAGTGATAGCTCTAAGCAATCAAACAAATTATCCAACTATTTAACTGCTTTCTAGCTTTAATTCCATAACCTTTAGCAAGGACACAAGGTTTCACATATGGTTAACTTGTTGCATCAGAGGCAGTGGCAAGCAATTAAGTTTGGTATCCCCAACACCTAAATAAATCCAAGAGCCACACTTAATTTATGCATACTAACCATGTAATTAAGGGCTTGAGAAGCAAGCAACTTTGAGAATTATGCAGGACATGAGTCAACAATTGAAGATATTGTGCATCTTAACTCAAAGAAAACACAACAGAAGGAAGAATCAAAGGGCTGCAACTTCAAAGGTTGTATCTAAACTTAATCCTTGCTGCTGTGAATTGTTTTGAACATGGAAACCATTATATATCCTACTAAAGTGTTTATTTAGTTGCAAGTGAAGTTGCTTGATTAAGAATGCTAAATCTGCATATTGCTTGTCATCCATAATCGAGCTAAATTTTTTTTGTTTCCCATATGCTTGAATAAAAGGGAATTGTCTGAATTGGAAAGTAAATATCCAATGTTGCATAAGTTAGAATAGAAGTTAATGGTGGTGTATGTGTTTGATTAAATGCATAACTCATGAAATAATTGCTACATAGTATCATTTTCATTGAAGTGTGAGCTAGCTTGCTGTTATAAAGGTTCTTATCAGTAAAGAAACCCTTGAGAACAAAAGAAAATAAAACAAAAAGAAAAGGAAGAAGAAAAAGCCAATGTGGCAAGAAAAACAAAGAATAAAGGTTGGACACCAATAGCTTGGACCCTAGGACATATGCCTGTGGTGTTCTTGTACTAGGATATGCTTGGATAAGTAAATTCTGAGGGGTATTTTAAAACCCGGTCACTTAGATCAACTAATTTGGGATGGCCAATTGAAAGTCCACAATAAAGAGCAACTTAGATACAGAACATTTAGTTATCCAAAGCGATGCTGGGTGGTGCGCAAAATTGTGAACAATACTTTTTCACAACTCTCATAATCCCCGGTCATGAACCCCAAAAACTTGGTGTTCAATACCATGGCATTACACAACTTCGCACAATTAACCAGCAAGTGCACTGGGTCGTCCAAGTAATAAACCTTACACGAGTAAGGGTCGATCCCACGGAGATTGTTAGTATTGAAGCAAGCTATGGTCATCTTGTAAATCTTAGTCAGGCAAACTCAATTGGATATGATGATGAACGAAAATAACACAAAGGTAAAGATAGAGATACTTATGTAATTCATTGGTAGGAACTTCAGATAAGCGCATGAAGATGCATTCCCTTCCGTCTCTCTGCTTTCCTACTGTCTTCATCCAATCCTTCTTATTCCTTTCCATGGCAAGCTTGTGTAGGGTTTCACCGTTGTCAATGGCTACCTCCCATCCTCTCAGTGAAAACGATTGCATATGCTCTGTCACAGCACGCGGAATTCATCTGTCGGTTCTCAATCAGGCCGGAATAGAATCCAGTGATTCTTTTGCGTCTGTCACTAACGCCCCGCCTTCAGGAGTTTGAAGCACGTCACAGTCATTCAATCATTGAATCCTACTCAGAATACCACAGACAAGGTTAGACCTTCCGGATTCTCTTGAATGCCGCCATCAGTTCTTGCCTATACCACGAAGACTCTGATCTCACGGAATGGTTGGCTCGTTTGTCAGACGAGCACTCGGTTGTCAGGCGATCAACCATGCATCGTGCAATCAGTAATCCAAGAGATATTCACTAAAGCCTTGATTGCTTGTAGAACAAAAGTGGTTGTCAGTCACCTTGTTCATGGGTGAGAATGATGATGAGTGTCACGGATCATCACATTCATCAAGTTGAAGAACAAGTGATATCTTAGAACAAGAATAAGCGGAATTGAATGGAAGAACAATAGTAATTGCATTAATACTCGAGGTACAGCAGAGCTCCACACCTTAATCTATGGTGTGTAGAAACTCCACCGTTGAAAATACATAAGCATAAGGTCTAGGCATGGCCGAATGGCCAGCCTCCCAAAGTGATCAAAAGATCTAAAGAAAAAGGTTCCAAAGATCAAAAGATTCCAAGATGAAAATACAATAGTAAAAGGTCCTACTTATAGAAAACTAGTAGCCTAGGGTGTACAGAGATGAGTAAAAGACATAAAAATCCACTTCCGGGCCCACTTGGTGTGTGCTTGGGCTGAGCAATGAAGCATTTTCGTGTAGAGACTCTTCCTGGAGTTAAACGTCAGCTTTAGTGCCAGTTTGGGCGTTTAACTCCCATTTGGGTGCCAGTTCCGGCGTTTAACGCTGGAATTTCTGAGGGTGATTTTGAACGCCGGTTTGGGCCATCAAATCTTGGGCAAAGTATGGACTATCATATATTGCTGGAAAGCCCAGGATGTCTACTTTCCAACGCCGTTGAGAGCGCGCCAATTGGGCTTCTGTAGCTCCAGAAAATCCACTTCGAGTGCAGGGAGGTCAGAATCCAACAGTATCTGCAGTCCTTTTTAGCCTCTGAATCAGATTTTTGCTCAGGTCCCTCAATTTCAGCCAGAAAATACCTGAAATCACAGAAAAACACACAAACTCATAGTAAAGTCCAGAAAAGTGAATTTTAACTAAAAACTAATAAAAATATACTAAAAACTAACTAGATCATACTAAAAACATACTAAAAACAATGCCAAAAAGCATACAAATTATCCGCTCATCACAACACCAAACTTAAATTGTTGCTTGTCCTCAAGCAACTGTAAATCAAATAAGATAAAAAGAAGAGAATATGCAATGAATTCCAAAAACATCTATGAAGATCAGTATTAATTAGATGAGCGGGGCTTTTAGCTTTTTGCCTCTGAACAGTCTTGGCATCTCACTCTATCCTTTGAAATTCAGAATGATTGGCTTCTTTAGGAACATAGAATCCAGATAGTGTTAATGATTCTCTTAGTAAAGTATGATGATTCTTGAGCATAGCTACTTATTGAGTCTTGGCTGTGGCCCAAAGCACTCTGTCTTCCAGTATTACCACCGGATACATACATGCCACAGACACATAATTGGGTGAACCTTTTCAGATTGTGACTCAGCTTTGCTAAAGTCCCCAATTAGAGGTGTCCAGGGTTCTTAAGCACACTCTTATTTGCCTTGGATCACAACTCTTATTTTTTTCTTTTCTCTCTCTTTTTTTTTTTTGAATAGAAATGCTTTTTCTTGCTTCAAGAATCATTTTTATGATTTTTCAGATCCTCAGTAACATGTCTCCTTTTTCATCATTCTTTCAAGAGCCAACATTCATAAACCACAAATTCAAGATACATATGCACTGTTTAAGCATACATTCAGAGAACAAAAATATTGCCACCACATCAGAATAATTAAACTGTTATAAAATTCAAAATTCATGCAATTTTTTCTTTTATCAATTAAGCACATTTTTATTTAAGAAAGGTGATGGATTCATAGGACATTCATAACTTTAAGGCATAGACACTAAGACACTAATGATCACAAGACACAAACATGGACAAACATAAGCATAAAATTCGAAAAACAGAAGAATAAAGAACAAGGAAATCAAGGAACGGGTCCACCTTAGTGATGGCGGCTCTTTCTTCCTCTTGAAGATCCTATGGAGTGCTTGAGCTCCTCAATGTCTCTTCCTTGTCTTTGTTGCTCCTCCCTCATGATTCTTTGATCTTCTCTAATTTCATAGAGGATGATGGAGTGTTCTTGGTGCTCCACCCTTAGTTGTCCCATGTTGGAACTCAATTCTCCTAGGGAGGTGTTTAATTGCTCCCAATAGTTTTGTGGAGGAAAGTGCATCCCTTGAGGAATCTCAGGGATCTCATGATGAGTGGGATCTCTTGTGTGCTCCATCCTCTTCTTAGTGATGGGCTTGTCCTCATCAATGGGGGTGTCTCCCTCTATGTCAACTCCAACTGAATAACAGAGGTGACAAATGAGATGAGGAAAGGCTAACCTTGCCAAGGTAGAGGACTTGTCCGCCACCTTATAGAGTTCTTGGGCTATAACCTCATGAACCTCTATTTCTTCTCCAATCATGATGCTATGGATCATGATAGCCCGGTCTATGGTAACTTCGGACCGGTTGCTAGTGGGAATGATTGAGCGTTGTATAAACTCTAACCATCCTCTAGCCACGGGCTTGAGGTCATGCCTTCTTAATTGAACCGGCTTTCCTCTTGAATCTCTCTTCCATTGGGCGTCCTCTTCACATATAACTGTGAGGACTTGGTCCAACCTTTGATCAAAGTTGACCCTTCTAGTGTAAGGATGTTCATCTCCTTGCATCATGGGCAAGTTGAACGCCACCCTCACACTCTCCGGACTAAAATCCAAGTATTTCCCCCGAACCATAGTAAGATAATTCTTTGGATTCGGGTTCACACTTTGGTCATGGTTCTTGGTGATCCATGCATTGGCATAGAACTCTTGAACCATCAAGATTCCGACTTGTTGAATGGGGTTGGTAAGGACTTCCCAACCTCTTCTTCGGATCTCATGTCGGATCTCCGGATATTCACCCTTTTTGAGTGAAAAAGGGACCTCGGGGATCACCTTCTTCAAGGCCACAACTTCATAGAAATGGTCTTGATGCACCCTTGAGATGAATCTTTCCATCTCCCATGACTCGGAGGTGGAAGCTTTTGCCTTCCCTTTCCTCTTTCTAGAGGTTTCTCCGGCCTTGGATGCCATAAATGGTTATGGAAAAACAAAAAGCAATGCTTTTTACCACACCAAACTTAAAATGTTTGCTCGTCCTCGAGCAAAAGAAGAAAGAAGAGAGTAGAAGAAGAAGAAATGGAGGAGATGGAGAGGGCTTTGTGTTCGGCCAAAAGGGAGAAGAAGTAGTGTTTAAGGTGTGTGAAAATGAAGGAATGAAGGAGGGTTTATATAGGAGAGGGGGAGAGGGATGTTCGGCCATTTGAGGGTGGGTTTGGGTGGGAAAGTGGTTTGAATTTGAATGGTGGGGTAGGTGGGGTTTTATGAAGGATGGATGTGAGTGGTGAAGAGAAAGATGGGATTTGATAGGTGAGGGGTTTTTGGGGAAGAGGTGTTGAGGTGATTGGTGAAGAAGAGAGAGAAAGGTAGGGTAGGTGGGGATCCTGTGGGGTCCACAGATCCTTAGGTGTCAAGGAAAAGTCATCCCTGCACCAAATGGCATTCAAAATCACGTTTTGAGCCAATTCTGGCGTTAAACGCCGGGCTGGTGCCCATTTCTGGCGTTTAACGCCAGGTTCTTGCCCCTTTCTGGCGTTTAACGCCAGTCTGGTGCCCCTTTCTGGCGTTAAACGCCCAAAATGGTGCCAGACTGGGCGTTAAACGCCCAACAGCTAACCTCACTGGCGTTTGAACGCCAGTAGGTGCGTCCTCCAGGGTGTGCTGTTTTTCTTCCTGTTTTTCATTCTGTTTTTGCTTTTTTCATGGATTTTGTGACTTCTTATGATCATCAACCTACAAAAGACATAAAATAACAAAAGAAAATAGTTAATTATAAAACATTGGGTTGCCTCCCAACAAGCGCTTCTTTAATGTCAATAGCTTGACAGAGGACTCTCATGGAGCCTCACAGATATTCAGAACTGTGTTGGAACCTCCCAACACCAAACTTAGAGTTTGAATGTGGGGTTCAACACCAAACTTAGAGTTTGGTTGTGGCCTCCCAACACCAAACTTAGAGTTTGACTGTGGGGGCTCTGTTTGGCTCTGTTTTGAGAGAAGCTCTTCATGCTTCCTCTCCATGATGATAGAGGGATATCCTTGGGCCTTAAACACCAAGGATTCTTCATTCACTTGAATGATCAACTCTCCTCTATCAACATCAATTACAGCCTTTGCTGTGGCTAGGAAGGGTCTGCCAAGGATGATGGATTCATCCATGCACTTCCCAGTCTCTAGGACTATGAAATCAGTAGGGATGTAATGGTCTTCAACTTTAACCAGAACATCCTCCACAAGTCCATAGGCTTGTTTTCTTGAGTTGTCTGCCATCTCTAGTGAGATTTTTGCAGCTTGCACCTCAAAGATCCCTAATTTCTCCATTACAGAGAGGGGCATGAGGTTTACACTTGACCCTAAGTCACACAAGGCCTTCTTGAAGGTCATGGTGCCTATGGTACAAGGTATAGAAAACTTCCCAGGATCTTACCTCTTTTGAGGCAGTTTCTGCCTAGACAAGTCATTCAGTTCTTTGGTGAGCAAAGGGGGTTCATCCTCCCAAGTCTCATTTCCAAATAACTTGTCATTTAGCTTCATGATTGCTCCAAGGTATTTAGCAACTTGCTCTTCAGTGACATACTCATCCTCTTCAGAGGAGGAATACTCATCAGAGCTCATGAATGGCAGAAGTAAGTCCAATGGAATCTCTATGGTCTCAGTTTGAGCCTCAGATTCCCATGGTTCCTCATTAGGGAACTCATTGGAGGCCAGTGGACGCCCAGTGAGGTCTTCCTCAGTGGCGTTCACTGCCTCTTCTTCATCCCAGAATTCGGCCATGTTGATGGCCTTGCACTCTCCTTTTGGATTTTCTTCTGTATTGCTTGGGAGAGTACTAGGAGGGAGTTCAGTAATTTTCTTGCTCAGCTGACCCACTTGTCCTTCCAAATTTCTGATGGAGGATCTTGTTTCAGTCATGAAACTTTGAGTGGTTTTGATTAGATCAGAGACCATTGTTGCTAAGTCAGAGGTATTCTGCTTAGAACTCTCTGTCTGTTGCTGAGAAGATGATGGAAAAGGCTTGCCATTGCTAAACCTGTTTCTTCCACCATTATTATTGTTGAAACCTTGTTGAGGTCTCTGTTGATCTTTCCATGAAAGATTTGGATGATTCCTCCATGAAGGATTATAGGTGTTTCCATAGGGTTCTCCCATGTAATTCACCTCCTCTATTGAAGGGTTCTCAGGATCATAAGCTTCTTCCTCAGATGAAGCTTCCTTAGTACTGCTTGGTGCATTTTGCATTCCAGACAGACTTTGAGAAATCATATTGACTTGTTGAGTCAATATTTTGTTCTGAGCCAATATGGCATTTAGAGTGTCAATCTCAAGAACTCCTTTCTTCTGACTAGTCCCATTGTTCACAGGATTTCTTTCAGAAGTGTACATGAATTGGTTATTTGCAACCATTTCAATCAGTTCTTGAGCCTCAGTAGGCGTCTTCTTCAGATGAAGAGATCCTCCAGAAGAGCTATCCAAAGACATCTTGGACAGTTCAGAGAGACCATCATAGAAAATACCTATGATGCTCCATTCAGAAAGCATATCAGTGGGACACTTTCTGATCAATTGTTTGTATCTTTCCCAAGCTTCATAGAGGGATTCTCCTTCCTTCTGTCTGAAGGTTTGGACTTCCACTCTAAGCTTACTCAATTTTTGAGGTGGAAAGAACTTTGCCAAGAAGGCATTGACTAGCTTTTCCCAAGAGTCCAGGCTTTCTTTAGGTTGAGAGTCCAACCATGTTCTAGCTCTGTCTCTTACAGCAAAAGGGAATAGCATTAGTCTGTAGACCTCAGGGTCAACCCCATTAGTCTTGATAGTGTCACAGATTTGCAAGAATTCAGCTAAAAACTGATGAGGATCTTCCAATGGAAGTCCATGGAACTTGCAATTCTGTTGCATTAGAGAAACTAATTGAGGCTTAAGCTCAAAGTTGTTTGCTCCAATGGCAGGGATAGAGATGCTTCTCCCATAGAAGTCGGGAGTAGGTGCAGTAAAGTCACCCAGCACCTTCCTTGCATTGTTGGCATTGTTGTTGTTTTCGGCTGCCATGTGTTCTTCTTCTTTGAAGAATTCGGTTAGGTGCTCTAAAGAGAGTTGTGCTTTGGCTTCTCTGAGCTTTCTCTTCAAGGTCCTTTCAGGTTCAGGATCAGCCTCAACAAGAATGCCTTTGTCTTTGCTCCTGCTCATAAGAAAGAGAAGAGAACAAGAAAATGTGGAATCCTCTATGTCACAGTATAGAGATTCCTTGAAGTGTCAGAGGAAAAGAAGAGTAGAAGACAGAAGTGGAAAATTCGAACTTATCAAAGGAGATGGAGTTCGAATTTTGCATTAAGGGATAGTGTTAGTCCATAAATAGAAGGATGTGAGAAGGAGGGAAGTGATTTTCGAAAATTAAGTAGAAAATTTGAAAACATTTTTTTTGAAAAACATTACTTAATTTTCGAAAATGAAAATGGAAAAGAAATCAAGTGATTTTTTGAAAAGATTTTGAAATTAGAAATCAAAAAGATTTGATTGAAAACTATTTTGAAAAAGATGTGGTTAAGAAGATATGATTGGTTTTAAAAAGATGTGATTGAGAAAATATGATTTGGAAAACATTTTAAAAAGATTTGATTTGAAAATTAAAAACTTGACTAACAAGAAAAGATATGATTCAAACATCAAACCTTTCTCAACAGAAAAGGCAACATACTTGAAATGTTGAATCAAATCATTAATTGATAGTAAGTATCTTTAAAAATGGAAAGAAATTGGTTTTGAAAAAGATTTGATTGAAAAATTGATTTGAAAAAGATTTGATTTTGAAAAGATTTTGAAATCTTAGAAAAAATTTGATTTGAAAACAAAATCTTCCCTTCTAGCCATCCTGGCGTTAAACGCCCAGAATGGTGCACATTCTGGCGTTTAACGCCCAAAATGCTACCCTTTTGGGCGTTAAACGCCCAACCAGGTACCCTGGCTGGCGTTTAAACGCCAGTCTGTCCTTCTTCACTGGGCGTTTTGAACGCCCAGTTTTTTTTTTTTTTGTGTGCAATTCCTCTGCTGTATGTTCTGAATCTTCAATTCTCTGTATTATTGACTTGAGAAGACACAAATTAAAAATATTTTTGGATTTTTAATAATAAGGATAAATCAAAATGCAACAAGAATCAAATAACAATGCATGCAAGACACCAAACTTAGCAGTTTGTATACTACTGACACTAATAGGATGAAAATGCATATGAGACACACAAAACACTCAAGTCAATAGAATTCAAAGATTAGAGCAAGTAAATCGTCAAGAACATCTTGAAGATCACCAAGATACATGAATGAATGCATGCAATTGACACCAAACTTAAGATGAGACACTAGACTCAAACAAGAAATATTTTTGGATTTTATGATTTTTTTTTAATTTTTTTGTGTTTTTTGAAAATTAAATGGAAAAAGATATCAAAATTCTTAATGAGAATTCTAGGAATCAGTGCAATGCTAGTCTAAGACTCCGGTCCAGGAATTAGACATGGCTTCACAGCCAGCCAAGCTTTCAAAGAAAGCTTCGGTCCAAAACACTAGACATGGCCAAAGGCCAGCCAAGCCTTAGCAGATCACTGCTCCAAAAGCAAGATTGATAGAAATCAACAAGCTCTTGTGATGATAAGTTGAAACCTCGGTCCAATGAGATTAGACATGGCTTCTCAGCCAGCCAGACTTCAACAAATCATCATGAAACTCTAGAATTCATCTTCAAGAATTTCGAAAAAAAATAAATACCTAATCTAAGCAACAAGATGAACCGTCAGTTGTCCAAACTGGAACAATCCCTGGCAATAACGCCAAAAACTTGGTGTTGTTGCCGGATCTTGGCACTGATGTTACCAAAAGCTTGCTCAAAACTTGAACAATCCCCGGCAACGGCGCCAAAAACTTGGTGCGCGAAATTGTGAACAATACTTTTTCACAACTCTCATAATCCCCGGTCATGAACCCCAAAAACTTGGTGTTCAATACCATGGCATTACACAACTTCGCACAACTAACCAGCAAGTGCATTGGGTCGTCCAAGTAATAAACCTTACGCGAGTAAGGGTCGATCCCACGAAGATTGTTAGTATTGAAGCAAGCTATGGTCATCTTGTAAATCTTAGTCAGGCAAACTCAATTGGATATGATGATGAACGAAAATAACACAAAGGTAAAGATAGAGATACTTATGTAATTCATTGGTAGGAACTTCAGATAAGCGCATGAAGATGCCTTCCCTTCCGTCTCTCTGCTTTCCTACTGTCTTCATCCAATCCTTCTTATTCCTTTCCATGGCAAGCTTGTGTAGGGTTTCACCGTTGTCAATGGCTACCTCCCATCCTCTCAGTTAAAACGATTGCATATGCTCTGTCACAGCACGCGGAATTCATCTGTCAGTTCTCAATCAGGCCGGAATAGAATCCAGTGATTCTTTTGCGTCTGTCACTAACGCCCCGCCTTCAGGAGTTTGAAGCACGTCACAATCATTCAATCATTGAATCCTACTCAGAATACCACAGACAAGGTTAGACCTTCCGGATTCTCTTGAATGCCGCCATCAGTTCTTGCCTATACCACGAAGACTCTGATCTCACGGAATGGTTGGCTCGTTTGTCAGACGAGCACTCGGTTGTCAGGCGATCAACCATGCATCGTGCAATCAGTAATCCAAGAGATATTCACTAAAGCCTTGATTGCTTGTAGAACAAAAGTGGTTGTCAGTCACCTTGTTCATGGGTGAGAATGATGATGAGTGTCACGGATCATCACATTCATCAAGTTGAAGAACAAGTGATATCTTAGAACAAGAACAAGCGGAATTGAATGGAAGAACAATAGTAATTGCATTAATACTCGAGGTACAGCAGAGCTCCACACCTTAATCTATGGTGTGTAGAAACTCCACCGTTGAAAATACATAAGCATAAGGTCTAGGCATGGCCGAATGGCCAGCCTCCCAAAGTGATCAAAAGATCTAAAGAAAAAGGTTCCAAAGATCAAAAGATTCCAAGATGAAAATACAATAGTAAAAGGTCCTACTTATAGAAAACTAGTAGCCTAGGGTGTACAGAGATGAGTAAAAGACATAAAAATCCACTTCCGGGCCCACTTGGTGTGTGCTTGGGCTGAGCAATGAAGCATTTTCGTGTAGAGACTCTTCCTGGAGTTAAACGCCAGCTTTAGTGCCAGTTTGGGCGTTTAACTCCCATTTGGGTGCCAGTTCCGGCGTTTAACGCTGGAATTTCTGAGGGTGACTTTGAACGCCGGTTTGGGCCATCAAATCTTGGGCAAAGTATGGACTATCATATATTGCTGGAAAGCCCAGGATGTCTACTTTCCAACGCCGTTGAGAGCGCGCCAATTGGGCTTCTGTAGCTCCAGAAAATCCACTTTGAGTGCAGGGAGGTCAGAATCCAACAGCATCTGCAGTCCTTTTTAGCCTCTGAATCAGATTTTTGCTCAGGTCCCTCAATTTCAGCCAGAAAATACCTGAAATCACAGAAAAACACACAAACTCATAGTAAAGTCCAGAAAAGTGAATTTTAACTAAAAACTAATAAAAATATACTAAAAACTAACTAGATCATACTAAAAACATACTAAAAACAATGCCAAAAAGCATACAAATTATCCGCTCATCACTGGGCATCAATGATCCTAGGAAGAAATAGTGAGCCATGTGTCTGTGGTGGAAAGATGTTGAGTAAAAATAAAGCCAAAGGCTACTACTGCAACATTAGACACCAAGCCTCCAAAAGAATAATAAGCTTTGTAAGCAAAATAAGAAAAGAAAAGTTAGAAAGGGAGGAAGTAAAGAGTAAACCTTATAACAGCAAGTTTAGTAAGCCTTTGAGGAAAGATGTATATTATGTAACAGCAAACAATAACTTGAGTTATCATTGTCTGCATAAAAACTCCATGAATCAAGTTCTGCTATATGCCTAATAAGGATATGCTTGCTCTTCTTGTTCATTTCATTTTCTCTTAGTTTTGATGCTTGCTTCGAGACAAGCAAGATTTAAGTTTGGTGTTGTGATGACAAGTAATCATATACCCATTTTTCAAGCTAATTTCACTAGTTTTATTAGTCTTTATGCACTTTCTTGCATCCTAAGTAAGTGATTTGGAATGAAAATGCGTAACTTCTTTAAATCAAGCAACTACCATTAAATTGATGCTAAATCATGAGGTTTGAGCAAGAATTAATTGATTTTTAATGAATTATAAACCTTGTGAATTTAGAGATACTTTGAGTGGTTGTTTTGGTTTCTTGTAGGTGAAGAAAGAAAGAAAAAAAGGAAAAACGTGGCTTAAGAAAGCGTAGCCCAAGAGCTAAGAAGTGTGGCGCATGGAAGGGAGGAAGCAAACATTGCCCTCCACAAGGGCACACTGCCCTCCAGGAGGGCAACATAATGAAACAAGCTTTAAGAAGCAACACTGCCTTGCCCACAACAAGGGCGGAGCACAATTTGATGCCAAGGATCAAGGAGAGCAAAAACTCTGCCCTGCCCTCCTCAAGAGCAATATCGGGCTCATCAAAGAAATAAATTCAAGGAAAAAGCTTACCAATGCTTGCCACAAGGTTCGAACTCATGAGCAAGGGGGAGTGGGAGAGCGCTACTCACAAGCTTGCTTTCAATCTCCCAGGATCGAACACGGCACCATGAGGAAGCAAGGAACTAGGCCTTACTTTGGTGCCAAGAAAATCAAGGAAAAAGGAGCAACATGTGCCTCCACCGAGTATCGAACGTGGGATTTCACCTTTGGCATATTGCCCTGCCCTCCACAAGGGCAGGGCAGCATTTTGTGATGCACGGCCAGCGCACAAGAGTTGGTGCACCAAGGGAGTCTCGGCAGCAGCAGCACGCACGGGCAGTAGAATCTGGCGCACCACAAAACTCTGCCCTGCCCTCCACAAGGGTAGGGCAGCATCCTGCAGCACCACACGCACGCACAAGGGCCGCAAGCACAATTTACTGCCCTGCCCTCCACAAGGGCAGGGCAGCCTCCTGGAAGCCAATTTTTCATGGGCTGAAAATTGGATTAAAAATCCAATTTAATTCATTTCTTCACCAAATCAAAAGCCCATCCAAATCCCAAGATCCAAGAATAGAAAGTGTATAAATAGGAGATAGTTTGATGTAATTAGTACCTTTCTTTTGAGCTTTGAACCTTTTCTTTTATTTTTGACTTTTGAACCTTCTCTTGGAGACTTCACTGAGAGCTAGACACTGAGATTTCAGAGAATTAGGGAGGAGAATTGATCTCTCTTCTTCCTCGTTCTTGCTTGAGCATTTTTACTTTTCTTGTTTGAGTCTTGGGTATGAAGAATTGAGGAACTTTTGTCTCAATCTCCATTCAAGATCTCTTTAATTGCTCTTCTGCATAATTGAATTCAATTACATTTCCTTTACCGTTTCAATCTTCAATTTCTCTTTACTTGCTTTGTGAACTTGGATCTAGGAAGGCAATTGAGATCTAGAATCTGCTATCTAGTCTCTAGAGCCCTGAGATCTCACTTTCCTTTTGGTTCTTCTGTGAACCCCTGCTGCAATTAAATTTCCATTTCTGTTTGAGATCTAGTCTATTTCAATTCATCTCTTGTTTAGTTAATTGTTGCAATTTAATTTTCCTTGTTTGAATTCTGAAATCCCAGTCCTCAAATCCCTTTTCCATTCAAGCAATTTATATTTCTTGCACTTTAAGTTACTGCAATTTACATTTCTTGCACTTTAAGTTACAGTCATTTAATTTCTTGTTCTTTAAGATTCAGCATCTTTACTTTCTGTTCTCTTTAATTTCTGCAATTCATCCCTCTCCCTTTACATTTCCTGCTATTTACTTACTGTTGGCTACAAAATCACTCAACCAATACTTGATTCGCTTGACTAAATCAACCACTGAACTAAAATTGCTCAATCCTTCAATCCCTGTGGGATCGACCTCACTCCCGTGAGTTTTATTACTTGATGCGACCCGGTACACTTGCCGGTGAGTTTTGTGTTGGATTGTTTTCCACACATCAGAAGCTGGTTCAACTGAGAAGGCATGACCTCAAGCCCGTGGCTAGGGGATGGTTGGAGTTTATCCAACGCTCAATCATTCCCACTAGCAACCGGTCCGAAGTCACTATAGACCGGGCCATCATGATTCATAGCATCATGATTGGAGAGGAAGTAGAAGTTCATGAGGATATAGCCCAAGAACTTTATAAGGTGGCGGATAAGTCCTCTAACTTGGCAAGGTTAGCCTTTCCTCATCTCATTTGTCACCTCTGTTATTCAGTTGGAATTGACATAGAGGGAGACATCCTCATTGATGAGGACAAGCCCATCACTAAGAAAAGGATGGAGCAAACAAGAGATCCCACTCATCATGAAATCCCTGAGATGCCTCAAGGGATGCACTTTCCTCCACAAAACTATTGGGAGCAAATCAACACCTCCCTAGGAGAATTGAGTTCCAACATGGGACAACTAAGGGTGGAGCACCAAGAACATTCCATCCTCCTCCATGAAATTAGAGAAGATCAAAGAATCATGAGAGAGGAGCAACAAAGGCAAGGAAGAGACATTGAGGAGCTCAAGCACTCCATAAGATCTTCAAGAGGAAGAACAAGCCGCCATCACTAAGGTGGACCCGTTCTTTAATTTCCTTGTTCTTTATTTTCCTATTTTTCGAATTTTTATGCCTATGTTTATCTAAGTTTGTATCTTATGATCATTAGTGTCTTAGTGTCTATGCCTTAAAGTTATGAATGTCCTATGAATCCATCACCTTTCTTAAATGAAAAATGTTCTTAATTGAAAAAGAGAAGAATTGCATGAATTTTGAATTTTATAACAGATTAATTATTTTGATGTGGTGGCAATACTTTGACTTCTGAATGTTTGCTTGAACAGTGCATATGTCTTTTGAATTTGTTGTTCATGAATGTTGGCTCTTGAAAGAATGATGAAAAAGGAGACATGTTACTGAGGATCTGAAAAATTATAAAAATGATTCTTGAAGCAAGAAAAAGCAGTGAATACAAAAAAAGGAAGGAAAAAGAAAAAGAAAAAAATAATAAAGTTGTAATCCAAGGCAAAAAGAGTGTGCTTAAGAACCCTGGACACCTCTAATTGGGGACTCTAGCAAAGCTGAGTCACAATCTGAAAAGGTTCACCCAGTTATGTGTCTGTGGCATGTATGTATCCGGTCGTAATACTGGAAGACAGAGTGCTTTGGGCCACGGCCAAGACTCATAAAGTAGCTGTGTTCAAGAATCATCATACTTAACTAGGAGAATCAATAACACTATCTGGATTCTGAGTTCCTATAGAAGCTAATCATTCTGAATTTCAAAGGATAGAGTGAGATGCCAAAACTGTTCAGAGTTTTGGCATCTCACTTTATCCTTCGAAGTTTAGAATGATTGGCATCTATAGGAACTCAGAACTCAGATAGTGTTATTGATTCTCCTAGTTAAGTATGATGATTCTTGAACATAGCTACTTTATGAGTCTTGGCTGTGGCCCAAAGCACTTTGTCTTCCAGTATTACCACCGGATACATACATGCCACAGACACATACTTGGGTGAACCTTTTCAGATTGTGACTCAGCTTTGCTAGAGTCCCGAATTAGAGGTGTCCAGGGTTCTTAAGCACACTCTTTTTGCCTTGGATCACAACTTTATTATTTTTTTTGTATTCACTGCTTTTTCTTGTTTCAAGAATCAATTTGATGATTTTTCAGATCCTCAATAACATTTCTCCTTTTACATCATTCTTTCAAAAGCCAACAATTTTAACATTATTAAAACAACAAATTCAAAAGACATATGCACTGTTCAAGCATTCATTCAGAAAACAAAAAGTATTGTCACCACATCAAACTAATTCAACTAGTTTCAAAGATGAATTCGAAATCCTGTACTTCTTGTTCTTTTGTGATTAAAGCATTTTTCATTTAAGAGAGGTGATGGATTCATAGGACATTTATAGCTTTAAGATATGAACCTTAAATTTTATTAATCATGAATTAAAAACAAAACTCAAAAATAGATATAAGATAAGACTAATAGTAATAGAAAACAAAGATTTAAATAGACTCCTAATGATAGAGGTTATCACAGAGTTAGGACTCAACAGCCTTGATTTTGAGAAGTGGATGCTCCCTCAACTTGTGGGGTATTTGACCCTTCAAGGGAGAGCTTTTGGCGCTTCAACTCCTGTAGCTCACGCCCCTGCTTCTCTTGTTCCTTTAGCAATTTGCAGAGCATGCAGTTTTGATTCTGCTGTTCTTCCTTAATTTGTTCCATAGCTTCTTGCAGCTTGGCAACAGATGCTTCTAGACGAGTCCAGTAGTCAATTTCAGGAAGTTCAGGGAGGAAATTCTGCACCCTCCTTTTGATAGAGTTATCTTGCATTTGTCCTTCCATTGACCTCTTGGTGATTGGGTGCTCAATTGGGATGAATTCATCTACTCCCATCCTCACCCCAGCATCTTTACATAGCAAAGAAATTAAGCTTGGGTAAGCCAGTTTGGCTTCAGTGGAGTTCTTGTTTGCAATTGTGTAAATCTCACAAGCAATCAGATGATGAATCTCCACTTCTTTTTCCAGCATAATACAATGAATCATCACTGCTCTCTCGATAGTAACCTCAGAACAGTTACCAGTGGGCAAGATAGAACGCCCTATGAAGTCCAACCAGCCTCTTGCAACTGGTTTAAGATCTCCCCTCTTGAGTTGGTTTAGGACACCTTTTGAATTGGCCATCCACTTGGTTCCAGGGAGGCATATGTCCTCTAGAACTTGATCCAACCCCTTATCTACTCTCACCATTCTCCTATTAAAGGATTCAGGATCATCTTGTAGTTGAGGTAATTTGAAGACCTCTCTTATTTTGTCCAGATAGAAGTAAATAATTCTCCCTCTGACCATGGTTCTGTAGGTATGAAAAGCGGTTCCAGTCATTCTCTGCTTATCTGTCAACCATAGATTTGAGTAGAATTCCTGAACCATATTTCTCCCAACCTTTGTCTCATGGCTGGTTAGAACTTCCCATCTTCTGTTTCGAATTTGCTCTTGGATCTCCGGATATTCATCTTCTTTCAGATCAAATTTAACTTCCGGGATCACTGACCTTAGACCCATTATTTTGTGGTAATGGTCTGCATGTTCTTTGGTTAAGAACTTCTCTTGACTCCAAAGGTCTTTTGGAGCATTCTCTTTCTTGCCTATTGAATTGGTTTGTTTTCCTTTGGGGGCCATGATCTTGATGAGCCTTAACATAGTGATCACGGAAAAACACACCAAACTTAGAGGTTTGCTTGTCCTCAAGCAAAAGAAAGGAAAGAGAAGGGAGAGGAGGAGAGCAAATTCGAATGGTGGGGAAGGAGGGTGTGGCCGAACATATATTTATAAGGAAGGGGGGTGATTTCGAAAATTTTGCAGGAGATTTGAGAAGATATGGAAAGAATTTGAAAGATATTTGAGTTTTTTTTTTTTGAAGAAGATTTGGAAAGGATTTGAAAGAGATTTGAATAATGATTTTAATTTTAAAAATTTGAAGGTGAATAATGAAAGTTTGAAATGTGTTTATGTAGAAAATTATGGATCAAAACAGGAAAGTATGAAAAAATTTGAAGTGGAAAGCAAAATCTCTGTCCCCCACCTTTCTGGCGTTAAACACCCAGAATGGTATCTATTCTGGCGTTTAACGCCCAAATATTGGCCAATTTGGGCGTTTAATGCCCAGCCAGGTACCCTGGCTGGCGTTAAACGCCAGAAACCCCTTCATCACTGGGCGTTTTGCTAAACGCCCAGGATGCTGCACACCTGGCGTTAAACGCACAGAATGGTGCCCATTCTAGCGTTTAACGCCCAAAATGGCACTTTTACTGGCGTTAAACGCCTAGAATGGTGCCCATTTTGGCGTTTAACGCCCAAAGTACCCCTTACTGGCATTTTTTCGCCAGCAAGCTCCTTTTCTCTGCTTTTTGCACTGAATCCTTCTGTAACTCTGTGAATTCCTTCAATTTTGATGATTGCCCTTTGAGAATATGTATCAAACTTTGATTAAACAAAATAGATAACCTGCTAATGGCTGGGTTGCCTCCCAGCAAGCGCTTCTTTATTGTCTTTAGCTGGACCTTCACTGAAAATCATTCAAGCCTCAGTTTTGAGCATTCCTGCTCAAAATTGCTTTCAAGATAATGCTTGATTCCCTGTCCATTAACAATGAACTTTTTGTCAGAATCAGTATCCTGAAGCTCAACATATCCATATGGTGACACTCCTGTAATCACATACGGACCCCTCTAGTGGGATTTAAGTTTTCTTGGGAACAGTCTGAGCCTAGAGTTGAAGAGCAGAACTTTTTGTCCTGGCTCAAAGACTCTGGATGACAACTTTTTGCCATGCCACTTCTTTGCCTTTTCCTTATAAATTTTTGCATTTTCAAAGGCACTGGGTCTAAATTCATCTAGCTCATTTAGCTGGAGTAATCTTTTTTCACCAGCTAACTTAGCGTCTAGGTTTAGGAATCTGGTTGCCTAGTAGGCTTTATGTTCCAGTTCCACGGGCAGATGACAGGCCTTGCCATACACAAGTTGGTATGGAGAGGTTCTTATTGGAGTCTTGAATGTTGTTCTGTATGCCCACAGAGCATCATCGAAGCTCTTTGCCCTATCCTTTCTACGGGCAATTACATCCGTTCTAGGATTCTTTTTAGCTCTCTGTTAGAGACTTCAGCTTGCCCATTTGTCTGTGGATGATATGGGGTTGCCACTTTGTGGCTAATTCCATATCGGACCATAGCAGAGTACAGCTGTTTATTGCAGAAATGAGTACCCCCATCACTGATTAGTACTCTGGGAACACCAAACCTGCTGAAGATGTGTTTCTGGAGGAATTTCAGCACGATTTTAGTATCATTAGTGGGTGTAGAAATTGCTTCTACCCATTTAGATACATAATCCACTGCCACCAGAATGTAAGTGTTTGAGTATGATGGTGGGAACGGACCCATAAAGTCAATATCCCATACATCAAACAATTCAATCTCTAGGATCCCTTGTTGAGGCATGGCGTATCCATGAGGCAAGTTACCAGCTCTTGGGCAACTGTCACAGTTACGCACAAACTCTCGGGCATCTCTATAGAGAGTGGGCCAGTAGAAGCCACATTGGAGGACCTTAGTGGCTGTTCACTCACTTTCGAAATGTCCCCCATACTGTGATCCATGGCAGTGCTATAGGATCCTTTGTGCTTCCTCTCTGGGTACACATCTGCAGATCATTCCGTCTGCACATCTCTTAAAGAGATATGGCTCATCCCATAGGTAGTACTTGGCATCTGAAATTAATTTCTTTCCTTGCACCCTGCTGTACTCCTGGGGTATGAACCTCACAACTTTATAATTTGCAATATCTGCAAACCATGGAGCTTCCTGAATGGCAAAGAGTTGCTCATCTGGAAAAGTCTCAGAGATCTCAGCAGAAGGGAGGGACGCCCCAGCTACTGGTTCTATTCGGGACAGATGATCAGCTACTTGGTTCTCTGTCCCTTTTCTGTCTCTTATTTCTATATCAAACTCTTGCAGAAGCAACACCCATCTTATGAGCCTGGGTTTTGAATTCTGCTTTGTGAGTAAGTACTTAAGAGCAGCATGGTCAGTGTACACAACCACCTTTGATCCTACTAAATAGGGTCTAAACTTGTCAATGGCATAGACCACTGCAAGTAACTTTTTTTCTGTGGTTGTGTAATTCTTCTGTGCGTCATTTAGAACACGGCTGGCATAATAAATGACGTGCAAAAGCTTGTTATGCCTCTGTCCCAACACTGCACCAATGGCATGGTCACTGGCATCACACATTAGTTCGAATGGCAATGTCCAGTCTAGTGCAGAGATGACTAGTGCTGTGACCAGCTTGGCTTTCAGGGTCTCAAATGCCTGCAGACACTGTGTGTCAAACACAAATGGTGTGTTAGCAGCTAGCAGGTTGCTCAGAGGTTTTGCAATTTTTGAAAAATCTTTTATAAACCTTCTGTAGAATCCTGCATACCCCGGAAAGCTTCTGATTGCCTTAACATTGGCAGGTGGTGGTAATTTTTCAATTACCTCTACCTTTGCCTTATCCACCTCTATGCCCTTGCTTGAAATTTTGTGCCCAAGGACAATTCCTTCAGTCACCATAAAGTGACATTTCTCCCAGTTTAAAACCAGGTTAGTCTCTTGGCACCTTTTCAGGACAAGTGCTAGGTGGTTAAGACAGGAGCTGAATGAGTCTCCATATACTGAGAAGTCATCCATGAAGACTTCCAGGAATTTCTCCACTATATCAGAGAAGATGGATAGCATGCATCTCTGAAAAGTTGCAGGAGCATTACATAGACCAAAAGGCATTCTCCTATAGGCAAACATGCCAGAAGGGCAAGCGAATGCTGTTTTCTCTTGGTCCTGAGGATCTACTGCAATTTGGTTGTAACCTGAATAGCCATCCAAAAAGCAGTAATAATCATGACCAGCTAGTCTTTCTAGCATTTGGTCTATGAATGGTAAAGGAAAATGATCCTTTCTGGTGGCTGTATTAAGCCTTCTGTAGTCAATATACATACGCCACCCTGTAACTGTTCTTATAGGAACCAGTTCATTTTTTTCATTATGAACCACTGTCATGCCTCCCTTCTTGGGGACAACTTGGACAGGGCTTACCCAGGGGCTATTAGAAATAGGATAAATAATCCCAGCCTCTAGTAATTTAGTGACCTCTTTCTGCACCACCTCCTTCATGGCTGGATTTAGCCGCCTTTGTGGTTGAACCACTGGTTTGGCATTATCCTCCAATAGGATCTTGTGCATGCATCTTGCTGGACTAATGCCCTTAAGATCACTTATGGACCACCCAAGAGCTGTCTTGTGTGTCCTTAGCACTTCAATCAGTGCTTCCTCTTCCTGTGGATTTAAAGCAGAGCTTATGATCACTGGAAAAGTGTCACCCTCTCCCAGAAATGCATACTTCAGGGATGGTGGTAGTGGTTTGAGCTCAGGTTTGGGAGGCTTATCCTCTTCCTGAGGAAATTTCAAAAATTCTTTTGTTTCCTCTGGTTCTTCCTGATCAGGCTGAACATCCTTGAAGATGTCCTCTAGCTCTGATTCTAGACTTTCAGTCATATTGATCTCTTCCACCAAAGAGTCAATAATGTCAGCGCTCATGCAGTCATTTGGTGTGTCTGGATGCTGCATAGCTTTTACAGCATTCAACTTGAACTCATCCTCATTGACTCTCAGGGTTACTTCCCCTTTTTGTACATCAATAAGAGTTCGTCCAGTTGCTAAGAAAGGTCTTCCTAGAATGAGAGTTGCACTCTTGTGCTCCTCCATTTCCAGCACTACAAAGTCAGTTGGAAAGTCGAATGGCCCAACCTTGACAATCATATCCTCAATTATGCCTGATGGATATTTAATGGAGCCATCAGCAAGTTGGAGACATATCCAGGTTGATTTGACTTCTTCAGTCAACCCAAGCTTTCTGATAGTGGATGCAGGTAGTAGATTGATACTTGCTCCAAGGTCACACAGGGCTGTGTTGGTGCAAGCACCTTCTAATGTGCATGGTATCATAAAGCTTCCTGGATCTTGAAGCTTTTCTGGTAAGCTTTTCAGAATGACTGCACTGCATTCTTCAGTGAGAAACACTTTTTCAGTTTCTCTCCAATCTTTCTTATGACTTAAGATCTCTTTCATGAACTTAGCATAAGAAGGTATTTGCTCAAGTGCCTCTGCAAACGGAATCTTTATTTCAAGAGTCCTTAGATAGTCTGTAAAGCGGGCAAATTGCTTATCCTGTTCCGCTTGGCGGAGCTTCTGAGGATAAGGCATCTTGGCTTTATATTCTTCAACCTTAGTTGCTGCATGTTTATTCCTTACAGAAGTGGTTGGAGAAGCCTTTTTAGAGGGGTTACTATCAGCACTCTCAGGTGTCTAATTCCTCATTGGCGTTTGAACGCCAGGATTGGGTGAGGAATGGGCGTTTAACGCCAACTTTTCCCCCTTTTCTGGTGTTTGAACGCCAGAACTGGGAAAGGAATGGGCGTTTAACGCCAGCTTTTCCCCTCTTTCTGGCGTTTGAACGCCAGGAGTATTTCTCTCTGGGCTCTTACTGTCCTCAGAGGGATTTTGGGCAGCGGTTTGATTATCCTCTGTCAACTGTTCCTTTCTTGGCTTTTTGCTACTTTGAGTAGTGTTATTCAATGCCTTCACACTCCTCAGTTGAACTGCTTGGCATTCTTCTGTTATCTATTTAGATAACTGCTGTTATGTCTGATTCAATTGTGATTCTATGTTCTTGTTGGCAATTTTAGTTTCTTGGAGCATCTTTTTAAATTCTGCCAACTGTTTTGTCATCAGGAATAATTGCTGATTAAGCTCAACAATCTGTTCTTGAGGATTAGGATCAATAGCTTCTTCTTTTGTAGAGGGCTCACTGCTAGAGTACAAATGTTGATTTCTAGCAACAGTATCTATGAGTTCTTGAGCCTCTTCAATCGTCTTCCTCATATGTGTAGATCCACCAGTTGAGTGGTCTAGAGACATCTGAGCTTTTTCTGTAAGCCCATAGTAGAAGATGCCTAACTGTACCCACTCTGAAAATATTTCAGAGGGGCATTTTCTTAGCATACCTCTATACCTCTCCCAGGCATTATAAAGGGATTCATTATCCTCTTGTTTAAAGCCTTGGATGTCCAGCCTTAGTTGTGTCATCCTTTTTGGAGGGTAAAATTGATTCAGGAATTTGTCTGATAACTGTCTCCATGTTTTTATGCTTGCTGTGGGTTGGTTATTCAACCACCTCTTAGCTTGATCTTTTACAGCAAATGGAAACAGTAATAATCTGTAGACATCCTGATCCACCTCTTTATCACATACTGTGTCAGCAATTTGTAAGAACTGTGCCAGAAACTCAGTAGGTTCTTCCTATGGTAGACCGGAATACTGACAATTTTGCTGCACCATGATAATTAGTTGAGGATTTAGCTCAAAGCTGCTTGCTTTAATCGGAGGTATACAGATGCTACTCCCATATGCAGCCGTAATGGGGTTAGCATATGACCCAGAGTCCTTCTGGACTGCTCAATTCCACTTAGGTCCATGATGGAGAAAGGGAATATGATATGGATTCACAAGTAAAGTAAATATATTTTTTTTAAAGTTGGCCGAAAAAAATAAAATAAAACAAATGGAAAATAAAATAAATTTTCAAAAACTAAAAGAATATAATATCAAAGCAAATTGAAAACTAAATCAATTAGTTAATTAAAATGATTTTGGAGTTAGCAATTGAAAATATATGATTGAAAATTATTTTGAAAAAGATTTGATTTTTGAAATGAGGAAAGAGAAAAAACACAAAATGACACCAAACTTAAAACTTTTAGAAAATCAAACACAAATTTTCGAAAGTTTGAAGGAAAACACAAAGAAGACACCAAACTTAAAATATGAAACTAAACTCAAATAAAAGACTCTAAACCAACAAAAATAAAGCAGTCCTAATCTAAGCAACAAGATAAACCGTCAGTTGTCCAAACTCGAACAATCCCCGGCAACGGTGCCAAAAACATGGTGCACGAAATTGCAATCACACTTTTGCAATTCCGCACAACTAACCAGCAAGTGCACTAGGTCGTCCAAGTAATACCTTACGTGAGTAAGGGTCGATCCCACGGAGATTGTCGGCTTGAAGCAAGCTATGGTTATATTATAACTCTTAGTCAAGATATCAATAATTATCAGGATTGATTGTAAAAAGTAAAAGAACATGAAATAAGTACTTGTTTTGCAGCAATGGAGAACATGTTGAGGTTTTGGAGATGCTCTATCTTCTGAATCTCTGCTTTCCTATTGTCTTCTTCTTCAAGTACGCAAGACTCCTTCCATGGCAAGCTGTATGTAGGGTTTCACCGTTGTCAATGGCTACCTCCCATCCTCTCAGTGAAAATGTTCAACGCGCTCTGTCACAGCACGGCTAATCATCTGTCGGTTCTCAATCAGGTTGGAATAGAATCCAGTGATTCTTTTGCGTCTGTCACTAACGCCCAGCCTTCAGGAGTTTGAAGCTCGTAAAAGTCATTCAATCCCTGAATCCTACTCAGAATATCACAGACAAGGTTTAGACCTTCCGGATTCTTTTGAATGCCGCCATCAATTCTAGCTTATACCACGAAGATTCTGATTTAGGAATCTAAGAGATATTGGTGCACGAAATTGCAATCACACTTTTGCAACTCCGCACAACTAACCAGCAAGTGCACTGGGTCGTCCAAGTAATACCTTGCGTGAGCAAGGGTCGATCCCACGGAGATTGTCGGCTTGAAGCAAGCTATGGTTATCTTGTAAATCTTAGTCAGGATATCAGAAATTATCAGGATTGATTGTGAAAAGCAAAAGAACATGAAATAATTACTTGTTTTGCAGTAATGGAGAATAGGTTGAGGTTTGGAGATGCTCCATCTTCTGAATCTCTGCTTTCCTACTGTCTTCTTCTTCAAGCACGCAAGTCTCCTTCCATGGCAAGCTGTATGTAGGGTTTCACTGTTGTCAATGACTACCTCCCATCCTCTCAGTGAAAACGATTGCTAATGCTCTGTCACAGCATGCGGAATTCATCTGTCGGTTCTCGGTCAGGCCGGAATAGAATCCAGTGATTCTTTTGCGTCTGTCACTAACGCCCCGCCTGCTAGGAGTTTGAAGCACGTCACAGTCATTCAATCATTGAATCCTACTCAGAATACCACAGACAAGGTTTAGACCTTCCGGATTCTCTTGAATGCCGCCATCAATTCTAGCTTATACCACGAAGATTCCGATTAAAGAATCCAAGAGATAACTACTTAGTCTAAGGTAGAACGGAGGTGGTTGTCAGGCACACATTCATAGTTGAGAATGATGATGATTGTCACGGATCATCACATTCATCCGGATTAAGAACAAGTATTATCTTAGAATGGAAGCAAGCATGATTGAATGAGAAACAGTAGTAATTGCATTAATTCATCAAGACACAGCAGAGCTCCTCACCCCCAACCATGGGGTTTAGAGACTCATGCCGTGTAAAGTGTCATGAGGTTCAGATACAATGTCAAAAGATCCAATTAATAGTAAACTAGTAACCTATGGTATACAGAAATGAGTAAATGACGTAAAAATCCACTTCTGGGTCCACTTGGTGTGTGCTTGGGCTGAGCAATGAAGCATTTTCGTGTAGAGACCTTTTCTGGAGTTAAACGCCAGCTTTCATGCCAGTTTGGGCGTTTAACTCCAAGTTTTATGCCAGTTCCAGCGTTTAACGCTGGAATTTCTGAGGCTGATTTGTCACGCCGGTTTGGGCCATCAAATCTTGGGCAAAGTATAAACTATCATATATTGCTGGAAAGCCCAGGATGTCTACTTTCCAACGCCGTTGAGAGCGCGCCAATTGGGCTTCTATAGCGCCAGAAAATCCACTTCGAGTGCAGGGAGGTCAGAATCCAACAGCATCTGCAGTCCTTTTTGGTCTCGGAATCAGATTTTTGCTTAGGACCCTCAATTTCAGCCAGAAAATACCTGAAATCACAGAAAAACACACAAACTCATAGTAAAGTCCAGAAAAGTGAATTTTAGCTAAAAACTAATAAAAATATACTAAAAACTAACTACATCATACTAAAAACATACTAAAAACAATGCCAAAAAGCGTACAAATTATCCGCTCGTCACAACACCAAACTTAAATTGTTGCTTGTCCCCAAGCAACTGAAAATCAAAATAGGATAAAAATAAGAGAATATACTATAGACTCCAAAATACCAAGGAAACATAGCTTCAATTAGATGAGCGGGACTAGTAGCTTTTTGCCTCCGAACAGTTTTGGCATCTCACTCTATCCCTTGAAGTTCAAAATGATTGGCATCTATAAGAACTCAGAACTCAGATAGTGTTATTGATTCTCTTAGTTGAGCATAATGATTCTTGAACATAGCTAGTGTATGAGTCTTGGCTGTGGCCCAAAGCACTCTGTCTTCCAGTATTACCACCGGATACATACATTCCACAGACACATAATTGGGTGAAACTTTTCAGATTGTGACCCAGCTTTGCTAGAGTCCCCAATTAGAGGTGTCCAGGGTTCTTAAGCACACTCTTTTTGCCTTGGATCACAACTTTATTTCTTTCTTTTTCTTTTTCTTTTCTTCTTCTCTTTTTTTTTCGAAATTTTTTTTTATCCACTGCTTTTTCTTGCTTCAAGAATCAGTCTAATGATTTTAGATCCTCAATAACAGTTCTCTTTTTCCTCATTCTTTCAAGAGCCAACAATTTTAACATTCTCAAAACAACAAATTCAAGAGACATATGCACTGTTCAAGCATTCATTCAGAAAGCAAAAAGTATTGTCACCACATCAAACTAATTCAACTAGTTTCAATGATAATTTTCGAAATCCTGTACTTCTTATTCTTTTGTGATTAAAGCATTTTTCATTTAAGAGAGGTGATGGATTCATAGGACATTCATATCTTTAAGGCATAAAATTTCAATTTTATCAATTATGAATTAAGAACAAGACTCAAAAATAGATATAAGACTAAAAAAAAAATAAAAATAGAAAACAAAACAAAAGAGAAAGAAAACGCAAAAACATAGGCTCCTAATGATAGAGGTTTTCACAGAGTTAGGACTCAACAACCTTGATTTTGAGAAGTGGATGCTCCCTCAACTTGAGAGGAGAACTTTTGACGTTTCATCTCTTGGAGTTCACGCCCCTGCTTCTCTTGTTCCTTCAGCAATTTGCAGAGCATGCAGTTCTGATTCTGCTGTTCTTCCTTCAGTTGCTCCATAGTCTCTTGCAACTTGGTGATAGATGCTTCTAGGCTGGTCCAGTAGTCAATTCTTGGAAATTCAGGGAGGAATTCCTGCGCCCTCCTCTTGATAGAGTTGTCTTGCACTTGTCCTTCCATTGACTTCTTGGTGATTGGGTGTTCAATGGGTATGAACTCATCTACTCCCATCTTCACCCCAGCCTCCTTACAGAGCAAGGAGATCAAGCTTGGGTAAGCCAATTTGGCTTCAGTGGAATTCTTATTTGCAATTGTGTAGATCTCACAAGCAATCACATGATGGACCTCCACTTCTTTTCCAAGCATAATGCAATGAATCATCACTGCTCTCTTGATGGTGACCTCCGAACGGTTGCTAGTGGGCAATATGGAACGCCCAATAAAGTCTAGCCAACCTCTTGCAATTGGTTTGAGGTCTCCCCTCTTGAGTTGGTTTGGGACACCCTTTGAATTGGTTATCCACTTAGTCCCAGGGAGGCATATGTCCTCTAGAACTTGATCCAACCCTTTATCTACTCTCACCATCCTCCTATTGAAGGAATCAGGATCATCTTGCAGTTGAGGTAGTTTGAAGATTTCTCTTATTTTGTCCAGATGGAAGTACATAACTTTCCCTCTGACCATGGTTCTGTAGGTATGGTAAGCAGTTCCAGTCATTCTTTGCTTATCTGTTAGCCACAGATTAGAGTAGAATTCCTGAACCATGTTCCTTCCAACCTTTGTTTCAGGATTGGTCAGAACTTCCCATCCTCTGTTTCGAATTTGCTCTTGGATCCCCAGATATTCATCTTCTTTCAGATCAAATCTAACTTCCGGGATCACTGACCTCAGACCCATTATTTTGTGATAATGGTCTTCATGTTCTTTGGTTAAGAACTTCTCTTGATTCCAAAGATTCTTTGGATTATTCTCTTTCTTTCCTCTTAAATTGGTTTGTTTTCCTTTAAGAGCCATGATCTTGATGAATCTTGGCTTAGTGATCACGAAAAAGCACACCAAACTTAGAGGTTTGCTTGTCCTCAAGCAAAAAGAAAAGAAAGAAGAGAAGAGAGAGAGAGAGGGAGAGGAAATTCGAATGGTGTGGGGAATGAGGGGTGGCAAACGTTTATTTATAGAGTGGGGGGAGAGATTTTCGAAAAAAAGAAAAATTTGAAAGGAGATTTGAGGAGATATGGAAAGGAATTGAAAGAAGGGTGAGTTTTTGAACAAAATTTGGGAATGATTTGGAAGATTTGAGGAATGATTTTAAATTTTTGAAAATTTGAAAGTGAATGATGAGAGATTGAAATGTGTTTTTGTAGAAAAATATGGGAAAGGAAAGGAAAGTTTGAAAAAATCTGAGTTGAAAACAAAATTGTGGTCCCCCCCCTTACTGGCGTTAAACGCCAGAAATCCTTCCTCACTGGGCATTTTTCTGAACGCCCAGGATGCTGCACACCTGGCGTTAAACGCCCAGAATGGTGCCCATTCTGGCGTTTAACGCCCAAAATGGCACCATTCCTGGCGTTAAACGCCCAGAATGGTGCCCATTCTGGCGTTTAACGCCCAAAATGCCCCTTACTGGCGTTTTTTCGCCAGTAAGCTCTTTTTCTCTGCTTTTTGAGCTGAATCCTTCTGTAACTCTGTGAATTCCTTCATTTTTGATACTTGCCTCTGTAAGAACAATTCATACAACCTACTCATGACTGGGTTGCCTCCCAGCAAGCGCTTCTTTACTGTCTTTAGCTGGACCTTCACTGAGAATCACTCAAGTCTCAGTTTTGAGCATTCCTGCTCAAAGTTGCCTTGAAGATAATGCTTGATTCTCTGTCCGTTAACAATGAACTTCTTGTCAGAATTAATATCCTGAAGCTCAACATATCCATATGGTGACACTCCTGTAATCACATACGGACCCCTCCATCGGGATTTGAGTTTTCCTGGAAACAGTCTGAGCCTAGAGTTGAAGAGCAGGACTTTTTGTCTTGGCTCAAAGACTCTAGTTGACAACTTCTTGTCATGCCATTTCTTTGCCTTTTCCTTATAAATTTTTGCATTTTCAAAGGCATTGAGTCTGAACTCCTCTAGCTCATTCAGCTAGAGCAATCTTTTTTCACTAGCTAACTGTGCATCCATGTTTTGGAATCTGGTTGCCCAGTAGGCTTTGTGTTCCAGTTCCACAGGCAAATGACAGGCCTTCCCATACACCAGTTGGTATGGAGAGGTTCCTATAGGAGTCTTGAATGCTGTTTTGTATGCCCACAGAGCATCATCCAAGCTCTTTGCCCAATCCTTTCTTCGGGCTATAACAGTCCGTTCCAGGATTCTCTTTAGCTCTCTGTTAGAGACTTCAGCTTGCCCATTTGTCTGTGGATGATACGGAGTTGCCACTTTGTGGCTAATTCCATATCTAACCATAGCAGAGTATAGCTGTTTGTTGCAGAAATGAGTGCCCCGTCACTGATTAGTACTCTGGGAACCCCAAATCTGCTGAAGATGTTTTTCTGGAGGAATCTCAGCACGGTCTTGGTATCATTAGTGGGTGTAGCAATTGCTTCTACCCACTTAGATACATAGTCTACTGCCACCAGAATGTAAGTGTTTGAGTATGATGGTGGGAACGGACCCATAAAGTCAATATCCCATACATCAAACAATTCAATCTCTAGGATCCCTTGTTGAGGCATGGCGTATCCATGAGGCAAGTTACCAGCTCTTTGGCAACTGTCACAGTTACGCACAAACTCTCGGGAATCTTTATAGAGAGTAGGCCAGTAGAAGCCACATTGGAGGACTTTAGTGGCTGTTCGCTCACTTCCAAAATGTCCTCCATACTGTGATCCATGGCAGTGCCATAGGATCCTTTGTGCTTCTTCTCTGGGTACACACCTGTGGATCACTCCGTCAGCACATCTCTTAAAGAGATATGGTTCATCCCAGAGGTAGTACTTGGCATCTGAAATTAATTTCTTTCTTTGCACTCTGCTGTACTCCTGGGGTATGAACCTCACAGCTTTATAGTTTGCAATGTCTGCAAACCATGGAGCTTCCTGAATGGCAAAGAGTTGCTCATCTGGGAAAGTCTCAGAAATCTCAGTAGAAGGGAGGGACGCCCCAGCTACTGGTTCTATTCGGGACAGATGATCAGCTACTTGGTTCTCTGTCCCTTTTCTGTCTCTTATTTCTATATCAAACTCTTGCAGAAGCAACACCCATCTTATAAGCCTGGGTTTTGAATCCTGCTTTGTGAGTAAGTATTTAAGAGCAGCATGGTCAGTGTACACAACCACTTTGGACCCCACTAGGTAGGATCTAAACTTGTCAATGGCATAGACCACTGCAAGTAACTCTTTTTCTGTGGTTGTGTAGTTCTTCTGTGCGTCATTTAGAACACGGCTGGCATAGTAAATGACGTGCAGAAGCTTGTTATGCCTCTGTCCCAACACTGCACCAATGGCATGGTCACTGGCATCACACATTAGTTCAAATGGTAATGTCCAATCTGGTGCAGAGATGACTGGTGCTGTGACCAGCTTAGCTTTCAGGGTCTCAAATGCTTGCAGACACTGTGTGTCAAATACAAATGGTGTGTCTGCAGCTAACAGGTTACTCAGAGGTTTTGCAATTTTCGAAAAATCCTTTATAAACCTTCTGTAGAATCCTGCATGCCCCAGAAAACTTCTGATTGCCTTAACATTGGCAGGTGGTGGTAATTTTTCAATTACCTCTACCTTTGCCTTATCCACCTCTATCCCTCTGCTTGAAATTTTGTGCCCAAGGACAATCCCTTCAGTCACCATAAAGTGACATTTCTCCCAGTTCAAAACCAGGTTAGTCTCTTGGCATCTTTTCAGGACAAGGGCTAGGTGATTAAGACAGGAGCTGAATGAGTCTCCATATACTGAGAAGTCATCCATGAAGACTTCCAGAAATTTCTCTACCATATCTGAGAAGATAGAGAGCATGCACCTCTGAAAGGTTGCAGGTGCATTGCACAGACCAAAAGGCATCCTCCTATAGGCAAACACGCCAGAAGGGCAAGTGAATGCTGTTTTCTCTTGGTCCTGAGGGTTCACTGCAATTTGGTTGTAGCCTGAATAGCCATCCAAAAAGCAGTAATAATCATGGCCAGCTAGTCTTTCTAGCATTTGGTCTATGAATGGTAAAGGAAAATGATCCTTTCTGGTGGCTGTATTGAGCCTTCTGTAGTCAATACACATGCGCCACCCTGTGACTGTCCTAGTAGGAACCAGTTCATTTTTTTCATTATGAACCACTGTCATGCCTCCCTTTTTGGGAACAACTTGGACAGGGCTCACCCAGGGGCTGTCAGAAATAGGATAAATAATCCCAGCCTCTAGTAATTTAGTGACTTCTTTCTGCACCACCTCCTTCATGGCAGGATTTAGCCTCCTCTGTGGTTGGACCACTGGTTTGGCATTATCCTCCAATAGGATCTTGTGCATGCATCTAGCTGGGCTAATACCCTTAAGATCACTTATGGACCACCCAAGAGCTGTCTTGTGTGTCCTTAGCACTTGAATCAGTGCTTCCTCTTCCTGTGAATTTAAAGCAGAGCTTATAATCACTGGAAAAGTGTCACCCTCTCCCAGAAATGCATATTTCAGGGATGGTGGTAGTGGTTTGAGTTCAGGCTTGGGAGGCTTATCCTCCTCCTGAGGAATTTTCGAAAATTCCTTTGCCTCCTCTAGTTCTTCTTGATCAGGTTGAGCATCTTTGAAGATGTCCTCAAGCTCTGATTCTAGGCTTTCAGCCATATTGATCTCTTCTACCAGAGAGTCAATAATGTCAGCGCCCATGCAGTCATTTGGTGTGTCTGGATGCTGCATAGCTTTTACAGCATTCAACTTGAACTCATCCTCATTGACTCTCAAGGTGACTTCCCCTTTTTGTACATCAATGAGAGTTCGTCCAGTTGCTAGGAAGGGTCTTCCTAGAATGAGAGTTGCACTCTTGTGCTCCTCCATTTCCAGCACCACAAAGTCAGTTGGAAAGGCAAATGGGCCAACCTTGACAATCATGTCCTCAATTATGCCTGATGGGTATTTAATGGAGCCATCAGCAAGTTGGAGGCATATCCGGGTTGGTTTGACTTCTCCAGTCAACCCAAGCTTTCTGATAGTGGATGCAGGTATTAGATTGATGCTTGCTCCAAGATCACATAGAGCTGTCTTGGTGCAAGCACCTTCTAATGTGCATGGTATCATAAAGCTCCCTGGATCTTGAAGCTTTTCTGGTAAGCTCTTTAATATGACTGCACTGCATTCTTCAGTGAGAAACACTTTTTCAGTTTCTCTCCAATCCTTCTTATGACTTAAGATTTCTTTCATGAATTTAGCATAAGAAGGTATTTGCTCAAGTGCCTCTGCAAATGGAATCTTTATTTCAAGAGTCCTTAGATAGTCTGCAAAGCGGGCAAATTGCTTATCCTGCTCCGCTTGGTGGAGTTTTTGAGGATAAGGCATTTTGGCTTTATATTCTTCAACCTTGGATGCTGCAGGATTATTCCTTACAGAAGTGGTTGAAGAAGCCTTGTTAGAGGGATTACTGTCAGCACTCTTAGGTGTCTGATTTTCCCTAGGCGTCTGAACGCCAGGATTGGGTGGAAATTGGGCGTTTAACGCCAACTTTTCCCCCTTTTCTGGCGTTTGAACGCCAGAACTGGGCAAGGAATGGGCGTTTAACGCCAGCTTTCCTTCCCTTTCTGGCGTTTGAACGCCAATAGCATTCCTCTCTGGGCTCTTACTGTCCTCAGAGGGATTTTGAACAGTGGTTTGGTTGTCCTCTGTCAATTGTTCCTTGTTTGGCTTTTTACTCTTTTGAGCAGTGTTATTCAGGGTCTTCCCACTCCTCAATTGAACTGCTTGACATTCCTCTGTTATCTGTTTAGATATTTGCTGTTTTGCTTGATTCAACTGCAGTTCTATGCTCTTGTTAGCAACTTTAGTTTCATAGAGCATCTCTTTAAAGTCTGCTAACTGTTCTGTCATCAGGAGCAATTGTTGATTAAGCTCATTTATCTGTTCTTGAGGATTAGGGTCATTGACTACTGCCATGACTTCCTCTTTTGGAGAGAACTCATTGCTAGAGTACAAATATTGGTTTCTAGCAACAGTGTCTATAAGCTCTTGAGCTTCTTCAATTGTCTTCCTCATGTGTATAGATCCACCAGCTGAGTGGTCTAAAGACATCTGAGCTTTTTTTGTAAGCCCATAGTAGAAGATGTCTAACTGTACCCACTCTGAAAATATTTCAGAGGGACATTTCCTTAGCATACCTCTATACCTCTCCCAGGCATTATAAAGGGATTCATTATCATCTTGTTTAAAGCCTTCGATGTCCAGCCTTAACTGTGTCATCCTTTTTGGAGGGTAAAAATGATTCAGGAATTTGTCTGACAACTGTTTCCATGTCTTTATGCTTGCTGTAGGTTGGTTATTCAACCACCTTTTAGCTTGATCTTTTATAGCAAATGGAAACAGTAATAGTCTGTAGACATCCTGATCTACCTCTTTATCATGTACTGTGTCAGCAATTTGTAAAAACTGTGCCAGAAACTCAGTAGGTTCTTCCTGTGGAAGACCGGAATACTGGCAGTTTTGCTGCACTATGATAATGAGTTGAGGATTTAGTTCAAAGCTGCTTGCTTTGATGGGGGGTGTACAGATGCTACTCCCATATGCAGCTGTAGTGGGGTTAGCATATGACCCCAGAGTCCTCTTTGACTGATTAATCCCACTTAAGTCCATAATGGACAAAAGGGAAATGATGATGATTGCAAGGAGATAAATTTTGTTTTTTTTTTTTTTGAATTTACGAAAAAAATAGAATAAAACAAAATAAAATTAAAATAAAAATTCGAAAATCAAAAAGAAAATAAGATCAAAGCTAATTGAAAACTGAATCAACGAGTTAATTAAAAAGATTTTGAGAAAAGCAATTAGAAAGATATGATTGAAAAATTTTTATGAAAAAGATTTGATTTTGAAAAGAGGAAAGAGAAAAACACAAAAAGACACCAAACTTAAAATTTTTAGAAAATCAAACACACAGTTTTCGAAAATCTTTAAGGGAAAAACACAAAGAGGACACCAAACTTAGAATTTTTATGAATCAAAAAGGGACTAAGAACATGCAAAAATCGAAAATTAAAAGAAAAACAAAAGCATGCAATTGACACCAAACTTAGAATATGAAACTAGACTCAACTAAAAGACTCCAAACCAACAAAAATAAAACAGTCCTAATCTAAGCAACAAGATAAGCCGTCAGTTGTCCAAACTCAACAATCCCCGGCAACGGCGCCAAAAACTTGGTGCACGAAATTGCAATCACACTTTTGCAACTCCGCACAACTAACCAGCAAGTGCACTGGGTCGTCCAAGTAATACCTTGCGTGAGCAAGGGTCGATCCCACGGAGATTGTCGGCTTGAAGCAAGCTATGGTTATCTTGTAAATCTTAGTCAGGATATCAGAAATTATCAGGATTGATTGTGAAAAGCAAAAGAACATGAAATAATTACTTGTTTTGCAGTAATGGAGAATAGGTTGAGGTTTGGAGATGCTCCATCTTCTGAATCTCTGCTTTCCTACTGTCTTCTTCTTCAAGCACGCAAGTCTCCTTCCATGGCAAGCTGTATGTAGGGTTTCACCGTTGTCAATGGCTACCTCCCATCCTCTCAGTGAAAACGATTGCTAATGCTCTGTCACAGCATGCGGAATTCATCTGTCGGTTCTCGGTCAGGCCGGAATAGAATCCAGTGATTCTTTTGCGTCTGTCACTAACGCCCCGCCTGCTAGGAGTTTGAAGCACGTCACAGTCATTCAATCATTGAATCCTACTCAGAATACCACAGACAAGGTTTAGACCTTCCGGATTCTCTTGAATGCCGCCATCAATTCTAGCTTATACCACGAAGATTCCGATTAAAGAATCCAAGAGATAACTACTTAGTCTAAGGTAGAACGGAGGTGGTTGTCAGGCACACGTTCATAGTTGAGAATGATGATGATTGTCACGGATCATCACATTCATCCGGATTAAGAACAAGTATTATCTTAGAATGGAAGCAAGCGTGATTGAATGAGAAACAGTAGTAATTGCATTAATCCATCAAGACACAGCAGAGCTCCTCACCCCCAACCATGGGGTTTAGAGACTCATGCCGTGGAAAGTACACAAAGAAAACGTGTAAAGTGTCATGAGGTTCAGATACAATGTCAAAAGATCCTATTAATAGTAAACTAGTAACCTAGGGTATACAGAAATGAGTAAATGACGTAAAAATCCACTTCTGGGTCCACTTGGTGTGTGCTTGGGCTGAGCAATGAAGCATTTTCGTGTAGAGACCTTTTCTGGAGTTAAACGCCAGCTTTCATGCCAGTTTGGGCGTTTAACTCCACGTTTTATGCCAGTTCCAGCGTTTAACGCTGGAATTTCTGAGGCTGATTTGTCACGCCGGTTTGGGCCATCAAATCTTGGGCAAAGTATGGACTATCATATATTGCTGGAAAGCCCAGGATGTCTACTTTCCAAAGACGTTGAGAGCGCGCCAATTGGGCTTCTGTAGCTCCAAAAAATCCACTTCGAGTGCAGGGAGGTCAGAATCCAACAGCATCTGCAGTCCTTTTTGGTCTCGGAATCAGATTTTTGCTCAGGACCCTCAATTTCAGCCAGAAAATACCTGAAATCACAGAAAAACACACAAACTCATAGTAAAGTCCAGAAAAGTGAATTTTAGCTAAAAACTAATAAAAATATACTAAAAACTAACTACATCATACTAAAAACAATGCCAAAAAGCGTACAAATTATCCGCTCATCAGATATCTACTCAATCTAAGGTAGAACGGAGGTGGTTGTCAGGCACACGTTCATAGGTGAGAATGATGATGAGTGTCACAGATCATCACATTCATCAGGTTTAGGAACAAGTGATATCTTAGAATAGAAGCAAGCGTGATTGAATGAAAACAGTAGTAATTGCATTAATCCATCAAGACACAGCAGAGCTCTTCACCCCTAACCATGGGGTTTAGAGACTCATGCTGTAGAAGATACAATGAGAAACGTGTAAAGTGTCATGAGGTAAAGACACAATGTCAAAAGATCCTATTAATAGTGAACTAGTAACCTAGGGTATACAGAAATGAGTAAATGACGTAAAAATCCACTTCCGGGGTCCACTTGGTGTGTGCTTGGGCTGAGCATTGAAGCTTTCATGTGTAGAGACTTTTTCTGGAGTTAAACGCCAACTTTTTTGCCAGTTTGGGCGTTTAACTCCAATTTTTGTGCCAGTTCCGGCGTTAAATGCCAGGAATTCTAAAGCTGATTTGCAACCCCGGTTTGGGCCATCAAATCTCGGGCAAAGTATGGACTATTATACATTGCTGGAAAGCCCAGGATGTCTATTTTCCAACACAATTGAGATCGCACCAATGGGGCTTCTGTAGCTTCAGAAAATCCACTTTGACTGCAGGGAGGTCAGAATCCAACAGCATTTGCAGTCCTGTTCAGCCTCTAAATCAGATTTTTGCTCAGGTCCCTCAATTTCAGCCAGAAAATACCTGAAATCACAGAAAATATAACAAACTCATAGTAAAGCCCAGAAAAGTGAATTTTAACTAAAAACTAATGAAAATGTAATAAAAACTAACTAAAATATACTAAAAACATACTAAAAACAATGCCAAAAAGTGTATAAATTATCCGCTCATCAGTAATTCACTAGAATTGAGTGAGTGAGTTAATGTAACATTGATGAAAAATAGGTGTGTGGGTCCTAACTTGCATGCAGTTTAGAACTCACACCCCCAGTATTTAAAAGCCATGTCACAATTACACAAAAGAAGTATGCACTTCACTTAATCTAGTGTGCTTGAAGTACTTCAAGAGACTTGTAAGTTAAGTCAATCAAACAAGTAGTGAAGAGACATGGAAGCATTCAAGCAAACAATCAAGCAATTGTGAAATTGGATAGTGCATGGACATTGATTGATGTGTAGGTAGACTTACTGAACAAAATGGTATATGAAGCTCACACAACAATCAATGACACATATTGAAGTTGTTGCAACACCTAAGTGACATAGAGGTGAAACACATGGATGCTATGGAACTTAGGAAAAAGAGGATATAAGTGAAAATCAATCACTTAGCAAGCATGGTCCACAAAGATTCACAAAGCTCAAAAATATGCCACTAGGTAAGCTTTCGATCTAATTTCACAATTCTACGATCTCAATGCATGAAATAAGTGACGTTAATAAGGATAAACCATAAACAAGCATCACCTAAAAAAATGCAAAGATAATATACAATTGCGTAGCAATGGATGATGAATGCATGGTAGCCAAAACATGCAATTCAAAAGAGTTAAGATGCATGAAGGCAATGTAACTTGGTGTTCAAAAATGTTAAGCATGGAAAGTTCTAAACCAAGTAACCAAGTAACCAAATATAACCTCAACAAAGGAATTCAATAATGACAATTAACAGCAATGATGTTAAGATAACATCCTATTAGTAATGAGCAGCAATAAACAGTAGACATGATTAGTAATCCAACACTTATAATGGAAAACAAAAATTAAATTAACTAACTAACCAAACGAAGTGGTTATGGATGGTGTTTGGTAGTGTTGGATGATGATTGAAGGGTGGAAAGAGAAGAAGAGAAGAGAGAAGAAGGGAAGAAATTGAAAGAAGAGAAGAAAAGAAGGTGGGTGAAACAGGGGCAATCCACGCGTGCACGTCATGTTCGCATAAGCGTGTGATGAGCGGATAATTTGTATGCTTTTTGGCATTGTTTTTAGTATGTTCTTGGTATGATATAGTTAGTTTTTAGTATATTTTTATTAGTTTTTAGTTAAAATTCACTTTTCTGGACTTTACTATGAGTTTGTGTGTTTTTCTGTGATTTCAGGTATATTCTGGCTGAAATTGAGGGACCTGAGCAAAAATCTGATTCAGAGACTGAAAAGGACTGCAGATGCTGTTGGATTCTGACCTTCCTGCACTCAAAGTGGATTTTCTGGAGCTACAGAAGCCCAATTGGCGCGCTCTTAGCGGCGTTGGAAAGTAGACATCCTGGGCTTTCCAGCAATATATGATAGTCCATACTTTGCCCAAGATTTGATGGCCCAAACCGGCGTTCAAAGTCACCCTCAGGAATCCCAGCGTTAAACGCTGGAACTGGCACCCAAATGGGAGTTAAACGCCCAAACTGGCACTAAAGCTGGCGTTTAACTCCAAGAAGAGTCTCTGCACGAAAATGCTTCATTGCTCAGCCCAAGCACACACCAAGTGGGCCCGGAAGTGGATTTTTATGTCATTTACTCATTTCTATACACTTTAGGCTACTAGTTTTCTATAAGTAGGACCTTTGACTATTGTATTAGGGAGTCTTTCGATCTTGGAATCTTTAGAGTCTTTCGATCTTTGGATCTTTTGATCATGTTTTTATGATTGAACCCTCTTTGGGAGGCTGGCCATTCGGCCATGCCTAGACCTTATGCTTATGTATTTTCAACGGTGGAGTTTCTACACACCATAGATTAAGGTGTGGAGCTCTGCTGTACCTCGAGTATTAATGCAATTACTATTGTTCTTCCATTCAATTCCACTTGTTCTTGTTCTAAGATATCACTGGTTCTTCAACTTGATGAATGTGATGGTCCGTGACACTCATCATCATTCTCACCCATGAACAAGGTGACTGACAACCACTCTGTTCTACAAAGCAACAAGGCTCTAGTGTTTATCTCTTGGATTCCTGATTGCACGATGCATGGTTGATCGCCTGACAACCGAGTGCTCGTATGACAAACGAGCCAACCATTCCGTGAGATCAGAGTCTTCGTGGTATAGGCAAGAACTGATGGCGGCATTCAAGAGAATCCGGAAGGTCTAACCTTGTCTGTGGTATTCTGAGTAGGATTCAATGATTGAATGACTGTGACGTGCTTCAAACTCCTGAAGGCGGGGCGTTAGTGATAGACGCAAAAGAATCACTGGATTCTATTCCGGCCTGATTGAGAACCGACAGATGAATTCCGCTATGCTGTGACAAAGCATATGCAATTGCTTTCACTGAGAGGATGGGAGGTAGCCACTGACAACGGTGAAACCCTTGCTTAAGCTTGCCATGGAAAGGAATAAGAAGGATTGGATGAAGACAGTAGGAAAGAAGAGAGACGGAAGGGAAGGCATCTTCATGCGCTTATCTGAAGTTCCTACCAATGAATTACATAAGTATCTCTATCTTTACCTTTGTGTTATTTTCGTTCATCACCATTACCATTTAAGTTTGCCTGACTAAGATTTACAAGATGACCATAGCTTGCTTCAATGCTAACAATCTCCGTGGGATCGACCCTTACTCGCGTAAGGTTTATTACTTGGACGACCCAGTGCACTTGCTGGTTAGTTGTGCGAAGTTGTGTAATGCCATGGTATTGAACACCAAGTTTTTGGGGTTCATGACCGGGGATTATGAGAGTTGTGAAAAAGTATTGTTCACAATTTCGCGCACCAGCGTGGAACAGTGAAATGGTAGCAACACATACACGCAAGGTATGTGTGTGCGTCGATGGGTTATTTTGCAAACGACGCGTAAGCGTGAGGTGAGCGTTGATGAGCGGATAATTTATACGCTTTTTGGCATTGTTTTCAGTATATTTTTAGTATGTTTTAATTAGTTTTTATTATATTTTTATTAGTTTTTAGTTAAAATTCACTTTTCTGGACTTTACTATGAGTTTGTGTATTTTTCTGTGATTTCAGGTAATTTCTGGCTGAAATTGGGGGTCCTGAGCAAAAATATGATTCAGATGCTGAAAAGGACTGCAGATGCTGTTGGATTCTGACCTCCCTGCACTCAAAGTGGATTTTCTGGAGCTACAGAAGCCCAATTGGCGTGCTCTCAATGGCGTTGGAAAGTAGACATCCTGGGATTTCCAGAAATGTATAATAGTCCATACTTTGCCCGAGATTTGATGGCCCAAACAGGCATTGCAAATCAGCTTCAGAATTCCCAGCGTTTAATGCTGGAACTGGCATAAAAATTGGAGTTAAACGCCCAAACTGGCATAAAAGCTGGCGTTTAACTCCAGAAAAAGTCTCTACACATGAAAGCTTCAATGCTCAGCCCAAGCACACACTAAGTGGACCCAGAAGTGGATTTTTACATCATTTACTCATTTCTGTATACCCTAGTTTACTAGTTCACTATTAATAGGATCTTTTGACATTGTATCTTCACCTCATGACACTTTACACGTTTCTCTTTGTATCTTCTACAGCATGAGTCTCTAAACCCCATGGTTGGGGGTGAGGAGCTCTGCTGTGTCTTGATGGATTAATGCAATTACTACTATTTTTCATTCAATCACGCTTGCTTCTATTCTAAGATATCACTTGTTCTTCAACTTGATGAATGTGATGACCCGTGACACTCATCATCATTCTCACCCATGAATGTGTACTTGACAACCACCTCCGTTCTACTTTAGATTGAGTGAATATCTCTTGGATTCTTTAATCAGAATCTTCGTGGTATAAGCTAGAATTGATGGCGGCATTCAAGAGAATTCGGAAGGTCTAAACCTTGTCTGTGGTATTCTGAGTAGGATTCAAGGATTGAATGACTGTGACGAGCTTCAAACTCCTGAGGGCTGGGTGTTAGTGACAGACGCAAAAGAATCACTGGATTCTATTCCAACCTGATTGAGAACCGACAGATGATTAGCCGTGCTGTGACAGAGCGCGTTGAACATTTTCACTGAGAGGATGGGAGGTAGCCATTGACAACGGTGAAACCCTACATACAGCTTGCCATGGAAGGAGCCTTGCGTGCATGAAGAAGAAGACAGTAGGAAAGCAGAGATTCAGAAGATAGAGCATCTCCAAAACCTCAACCTATTCTCCATTACTGCAAAACAAGTACTTATTTCATGTTCTTTTACTTTTCACAATCAAACCTGATAATTATTGATATCCTGACTAAGAGTTACAAGATAACCATAGCTTGCTTCAAGCCGACAATCTCCGTGGGATCGACCCTTACTCACATAAGGTATTACTTGGACGACCCAGTGCACTTGCTGGTTAGTTGTGCGGAATTGCAAAAGTGTGATTGCAATTTCGTGCACCAAGCGTACACGTGCATTGGGCACAAAGTTGGCACACTTCAGGCACAACTCTTGTGTGGATGTATGGAAAGTGGAAAACTTCAATCCACGCGTGCGCGTGCATGACGCGTGTGCGTGGGTGGTTGAAATTACTTGGGTCACGCGTACGCGTGGAGTGTGCATGCGCGTGGATGGTGCTCTGTTTTTCAAAATTTTTCTATGTTTTTGCACCAAACCAAGCATTCCAAACCTCCAAACAACTACCAAAACATCATAAAACCTTATTTAACATACTAAACTCCCAAATAAACATATATAACCAAACAAAACATAAAATTAAACCTATTTTACCAATATGTACAAAAGATAAAAAGTGGAAGATTTTACCAGTGGGGTGTCTCCCACCTAACACTTTTGTTTATTGTCCTTAAGTTGGACTTATGGGGAGCTCACATCAAGGTGGCTTGTGCTTGAATCCATCCTTGAACATCCACCAATGCTTGGAGTTCCAATAAGCTCTGTCTTCCAAAGTCAATAACTCCAAGCCTTGATGGAGTTCCTCACAAGCCATGGGCTCCCAAAGTTGGTCTTCCTTGTGCGATCCGGGATCCCACACTTTGTTTTCACACCCGTCCTTGAGTTGATCATGGTGATTTTTTTCGGGTGGCAAGAGAGATGAATCCTCATGGAAGCACCAAACTATCCTCTTAGACCCATTCAATTGAGCACTAGTCCAATCCACGCTCCTTAATTTTGAGCTTCCAACCATAATGAGCCTAGACTTACAACGCCAACCACTAAACATCCTCCTCTTACGCTTAATTCCACAAAGCGCCCTAAGTTGACAATCCGTTTCAAGCATACCAAACTCAATTGGGATGATAAAGCTAATAGTTAGAAGTTTTACCCACTCAAATGAAGGATTGGATGACAACCTAGGTGGAGGAATTCCCAATGATCTTGACAAGGCATGCTCCACTCCCGTCCATCCTCTTCTAGAGGCTTCCACCACTTGGCAAGGTTCTTCAAGCTCTACTTCTTGCCAAGCTTCCTCAAGTTCATATTCTTCTTCACCAAATTCTTCTATCTCTTTCCCATCGCTCTCATCATAGATAGGAGGTTTAGTAAAGTCTACCTCATCATCAATTCCAAGCATATTGGGGAAGGACTCATCAAGCTCAAAAGGATCACATGTTGATTCATAATCATCATAAATAGGAGGACCTATTTCTTGGGTCACTTCTTCCAATTCTTCAATCACATTGTGCCTTGGAGGTTGTGCACTCTCCTTTTCAATATCAACTTCAAATTCCATGGAAGAAGGCTCTTCAATTTGTGATTCCTCTATGTACTCAACATATCCTAAGGTGCCAACCACTACTTCTCTTCGTTCAATATCCTCTACCTCCTTCTCTTGTTGCATTTCTTGCTTTGACTCCTCTTCTTCACCTTAGGGCTTCAAGTTCACTCCCTCACTAAGCTCCTTGGGTGCTTCTCCACATTCAACAATGGGAGTGCCTTGATCATATAAGTTTAGGCGGGATGAGACTAATGTTACCAATGGCTTCTAATATGATAGCCATTTTTTCTCTTAACTTCGCAAACTTCTTTTCATCCTTCTCTTGTCACCTCAAGAGATGAGATTCAAGATCTCTCAATTCTAGCATGGGGGCTTCATCGGGAGGTGATGGTGGAAGAGAGGTTTCATTGTTTAAGGGAAGGGTATTGTAGTTGGAAGGTGGTTCATATTGGTGAAATTCTTGAGGTGGTGTGTATGGACTTTGTGGTTCATGGGAGTATTGGTATTGGAATGGTGGTGGCTCTAGAGATGGTTCATATGGTGGTTGGTATGGTGGATATGGGTTAGGATCATACGGAGGTGAATGGTGGTATGAGGCTTGTGAGTATGGTGAAGGGCTATATTGAGGAGGGAGTTCATATGCATATGATGATTGTAGTTGACAACCACAATGAGGGTCATCACATACATTAGATTGCTATGCATCAACATTTGAATTATACCCATAGGAAGCCGTAGGAGGTTGTTGCCAAGAAGGTTATCCATAAGCTTGGGGTTCCTCCCATCTTTGATCTCTAAATCCTTGATGCATGTTGTCATTGTAATTTCCATCTCCTACAACATAGTTAGAACCACACTCAAAGCCAAATTCATGAGAATTCATAGTGAAAGAGAAAATAAAAACAAAAACTAACAAACAAACCAAAAATCAAGATATTCACAATATATAATACAATAGCCAACAATATAACACCATTGCAATCCCCGGCAATGGCGCCATTAATGTGATAGACGGGAATCGTGTTGGTTAGGAATTTCACACAAAATAATTCTGTTGGTAGTATAGTTCCCAACAGACAAGCAACTCTCGCATCAAATTAAATTTGGTTGTCACAAGTAACAAATCCCAAATAAGAATTAACTGAAGTATTTGAACTCCGGGTCATCTCACGAGGATTGCAATGAAGTGTATGATTATTGGCTATGAGGTATATTTTGGGGTTTTTGGAATAAGAGACATGAAAAGTAAATAATAAGGAAATTCAAATAACAAAAAGACATTAATAAGGGTTGGTGGTCAAGGATATCTATCCTTATCACTAACCACAACATGAGAATTGGCAAGGATTAACCCTATTAACTCATCCTCTAACTAATAAAGGAGAGTCAAACGAGTTATGTCAATCCTAGTACATAAGTCCTAGGTCTCCACCAATTCAATTAGTGATATCTAAGGTCAATGGCTCCCAATCATCAATTACTTGGACATTAGCAACTCAAGAATTCCTAAGTTACCTTCCCAAGCCAAGAGCATAAAATTTGACTCTAACATCCTTCCAAGTATTTTGTCAAACACTTGGAAGGCATACAAGAAACGCATGGTAAATTGCAAGGAAAGATAAAATCTAACAACTGTCAATTGCAAGAAAAATGAGATCACAACTCAAATAATCAATAAGAGAACATCAAACATTAAATTGCACTAAAAGTAAATCAATTCCAACAAGAGCATCCTTGAACATAAGAGAGAAATTAACATGAAAACTAAGAAAATCAAGAATAGAAACATGAAATTGTAGAGAAAACAAGATGAGACATGAAATTGAATCTAAATCTAGAAGAGATTAACCTAACCTAATTCTAGAGAGAAGAGGGAGCTTCTCTCTCTAGAAACTACACTACATGATGCTAACACTTCAACAATTGCTCCCCCTTTGCTTGGGCTTCAATTCTGCATGAAATATACTCAGAAACATGTTGGAATTGGGCATGGGCTGCTCAGAAATTGCTGGAGGCGATTTCACTTTAGTGAGTCACGTGCGAGTATCGGCACGTACGCGCCATGTGCGCATATGCGTCGATTAGCTAATTCTTCATCCGCGCGGACGCGGCATGTACGCATGCGCGTCCTTAGGCGAACTCACTTTTGCGCGCGTGCACCTTGTACGCGTGCGCGTCCATTGATGCATTCCCAATCTTGGTTTCTTCATGCATTCTCCACTTTGTATGCTTTTCTTCTCATTTCTTCCATCCAATACTTGCCTTATGAACCTGAAATCACTCAACAAACACATCAAGGCATCGAATGGAATTAAAGTGAATGAAAATTACCAATTTAAGGGCCTAAAAAGCATGTTTTTACACTTAAGCACAATTCAAGGGAGAATTACAAAACCGTGCTACTTTATTGAATAAATGTGAAAAAAGATGATAAAATCCCCAAAAATAAGCACAAGATAAACCACGAAATCAAGGTTTATCACCGTGCATCTGCTTGTTTATTGTTTTGGGGGTGTTTCTTGCTTTTGAAATGAACCTTCTGTATCTTAGGGTTTGTGCCGTTTATTTTTCTTCTTTTGCGATCTGTGGCTCGTGGCCTTCTATTCAGAGTGTTGTTTTAGTTGAAAGGGGTCGTTATCGAGGTGTGAGCTTGTAGGTTTTCCTGAGTCCTTGTTCTGTGAGTGCCTCCAAAGGATGCCCCTGGATCTTTGGTGTGGGTCCTGGGGTTTCCTTTTGTTGCTTGTACTACGTTGGATTATGTTAGCCGAGTTATTTTGCTTTTGTCTGAGATATTTATTAGTAATCCAATCTTTTTTTCTTGTTGTAGGACTAGTTGACCTCATGTCTTCTCGCAAAAATATTGTTGAGACATCTTCCCAAGTCCCTGAGGGCATGGATGATTAGGTGGATTCTATGGTTCTTCTGTGTGTTTCATTGGTTGACTCTGAGTTTTGTCAGCAACTTAGGAAATTTCATAGGATTTATGGTAATGGTAGTGATGAGAAGAACTATGAGCTCGTCTCTCCAAATTCTGAGGAAAAGGTCTATTTTTCTACCTGAATTGCTGGAGAGCGCCCCTTTTTCTATGCATACGACTTCTTTTTTAGTCAAATGAATATTACTCTGCCTTTTACCCCTTTTGAGACCAACCTATTATGGTCCTGTAATGTAGCTCCATCCCAACTTCACCCAAATTCATGGGGTTTTATAAAAATCTTTCAATTGCTGTGTCATGAGCTCGGTATCCTAGCTTCACATTCCCTCTTCTTTTATCTCTTTGTTTTGACAAAGCCTGGGGTGGTTAAGAAGAAAGCCACTTGGGTTTCTTTCCGAGCTTCCCAGGGGAAAAAGGTTTTCTCCATGTTTGATGAATTTTTCCGCGACTTCAAAAATTACTTTTTTAGGGTTCGAGCTATTGAAGGAGCTCGGCCCTTTTTTCTGGATGAAAATAATGAGCCCGCCTTTGCCTTGGAATGGCAAAAGAATTAATGGTATCTAAATATACGTGGGAGATGTTAGATGAGGCTGGGCAAGCTTTTGTGACTGTGCTGGAAGAAAACTTGGGGCAGCTTCCCCATCTCGACACAAAGAAATTCTTAGCAAACCCCCTCCCTTCTCCGAGCTAAGCTGGATTGTTCATACCCTGGGTCAAGCTGTCTGACCCAGGATGTTTAGCAACAAGCCGACCGACCTCTTCAGGTTAGACTATATGACCTCTTCTCAAAGAGCTCGGCCAATGCCCAACCTCTTCTCAAAGAGCTCGGCCAAATCGCCAAAGGAGCCCAAAGTAGGCCCAAAATGAAGGAACACATCCCAATCTAAAGGCAGCCAAAGCCCAGAAAGATAAAGGCGTTTCCCCTAAAGATAAGATGACTTCATTCAAAGATAAGATAAGATAAGATAAGATAACTATCTTATCTCCAGAGAGGTCACTCCTCACCATTATAAATACACTGGAGCACCCAGGTATAACTCATACTCTGATTCTACTCAATACCTGCTTAATACCCTTGCTAACTTAAGCATCGGAGTCCCTTGCAGGTACCCCTGACCCTTCAGTGATAAAGGATCAGCAACACTCTCAGTTCCACAAATCGGACACACCAGCTCCGGCCGCTATACACCTGCCGGACACGTCGGCTCCGACCAACACAGAAGATCTCGACCGAGATCGAGCTACAGTCTCAGGTAACCCTCTGAACATTAGCGCCGTTGCCGGGGAACTTGGAAGTCATCCCACCACCATAGCGGATAACCATGACAACGACCACGATTTAGATCTAGAAGATAGAACGCCGCACAAAAACACGGACACTACACCAAAGGATACTCCTCAACTTAATAACAAAAAGGATTCTCCAAATGCGGGAGCCATGGAGGCGCTTCAAGACCGTTTAAAACAACTGGAAGAAGAAGCCCTACATCAACGAGAGGCTGAGAAAGACCTACAAAGGGAGATAAAGCGACGTCGGGAATTGGAGGACAAACTCCTAAAACTCGAAGCCGATCTTAAGGCCAAAGCTAATCGATCTTCTCATGAGGATAGCTCTTGCAAGGACCAAGATCCATTCACCAAAGAGATCATGAAAGCTAAAGGTCCCAAAGGACTTCAAAGCTCCAGACATGACTCCGTACAACGGCACATCAGATCCAAGCCATCATCTTAGCGATTTCAGAAGCAGGATGTATCTCACGGAGGCCTCAGATGCAATCCGTTATTCTCCATCCAGAGGGACAAAGCCAAACACGCACCGAGCCAATTAGGAATCAAGCAAGGAGATCGAGAGAAGCCTTTGCAACTACATGGAAAGATTCAACAAAACATGCTTGGGCATACAAATCCTGCCAACAGAAGCAGCTATCAGGGGCCTCGTCAATGGTCTATGAGAAGGACCTTTTAGCCACTCAATATCCAAAAAGCACCCAAACATCTCTAAACGAGGCACAAGAACGAGCAGAGAAGTACATCAACATGGAGGAAAACTCTCGACTAGGAGAGATCTCAAAAACCAAACATTCATACTCCTCTCGGGATAAGGATAAAGAGTCCAAGAAAAAAGAAGATCAACATGGAGAGAAGCCTAGAAAATACCATAATTACACCCATTCGGGTCTCTCTTGTGGATGTCTACCGAGAAATATGCAATACTGAGAAGATCCCACCACCTCGCCCAATACAAAACCAAAGAGGTCGGACGTGTTGAGGGTCCACCTCACACCGAAGAGGTCGGACAAAGTTGAAGGTCCACCTCACACCAAAGATGTCGGACGAGTTGAAGGTCCACCTCACACCAAAGAGGTCGGACAAAGTTGAAGGTCCATCTCACACCAAAGTGGTCAGACAAGTCGAACGTCTCACACCAAAGAGGTCGAACGAGTTGAACGTCCACCTTACACCCCTGAGAGACATGTTCATGGAATTCGCAGGAGGAAGGATCTCTAAATCATCTCGCAAAGGACACCTCAAAGAGGTATATTAAGGAAGGGAGAGAGGTTTGAATAGGACTACGATGTGCAAATAAGCTGTTCATATCCTAGGTCGAGTTGTCGGACCCGGGATGTTCTACAGACAAAGCAACCGACCTCTTCAGGTCAGGACAATCCGACCTCTTCTCAAAGAGCTCGGCCAAGTCATGAGAAAGCCCAAACAAAGGGCCCAAATAGAGGAACACGCCCCAGATCCTAAGGCAGCCCAAGCCTACAAGAGAAGGGCGGTTCCCTTGAAGATAAGGTGACCTCACTTGAAGATAAGATAAAGATAAGATAAGATAACTAACTTATCTTATCCACATGAGGCCACATCTCACCATTATAAATACACTGGAGCACCCATGTATAACTCATACTCTGATTCTACTCAATACCTGCTTAATACCCTTGCTAACTTAAGCATTGGAGTCCCTTGCAGGTACCCCCCACCCTCCGGGGACGAAGGATCAGCAACACTTTCAGTCACACAAGTCGGACACACTAGCTCCTGCCACTGTACACCTGCCGGACACGTTGGCTCTGACCAACACAGAAGATCTTGACCAAGATCGACCTACAGTTTCAGGTAACCCTTGGAACATTGGCGCCATTGCCGGGGACCCTGGAAGTCATCCCAACACCATGGCGGACAACCATGACAACGACTACGACTATGACTCAGGTTTGGAAGATAGAACGCCGTACAAGAACATGGATGATATACTTAAAGATACTCCAGAATCCAATGGAAACAAAAATTCATCAAATCTGGGAGTGATAGAAGCACTTCAAGATCGATTAAAGCAACTTGAGAAAGAAGCCCAACACCAATGCGAAAAACAAGAGGATTTACATCGGGTGATAAGGCGGCGCTGAGAATTAGAGGATAAGCTTATGAAACTCGAAGCTGATCTCAAAACTAAAGCTACTCGTTCCACCCCAGAAGATAGCTCTCACAGAAATCAAGATCCATTCACCAGGGAAATTATGAAGACCAAAATTCCAAAAGATTTCAAACTTCCGGATATGATTCTGCATGACGGCACCTTGGACCCCAACCACTATCTCAGCAACTTCAGAAGTAGGATGTACCTCACTGACGCCTCAGATGCAGTTCGCTGCAAAGCCTTTCCAACAACTCTTACCAAGACAGCCATTAGATGGTTCGACAACCTACATCCAAAATCCATCTCGAGTTTTGACGACCTGGCCAAAAAGTTCCTGGCCAGATTTTCCATACAAAAGGACAAAGCCAAACACGCACCCAACCTACTAGGAATCAAGCAAGGAGATCGGGAGAGTATTCATAACTACATGAAAAGATTCAACAAAACATGCATGGACATACAAAGTCTACCAACAGAAGCTGCCATCATGGGCCTCATAAATGGCCTACGAGAAGGACCATTTAGCCAATCTATATCAAAGAAGTCCCCGCATCCCTAGACGAAGTACAAGAACGGGCGCAGAAGTACATTAACATGGAGGAGAATTCTTGACTTGGGGAAGCCTCGAGGTTCGGTTCTGCCTACCGAGATAAAGATCAAGAATCCAAGAAGAAGGAAGATCGGTCCAGGGAGAAAATAAAAAAATATCATAACTACATCCCTCTTAGGGTATCCTTGATAGACGTTTACAAAGAGGTCTGCCATACGGAAAAAATACTCCCAGCTCAGCCACTCAAAGGCAAAAAGGAAGGAGGAAATCGGAATGAATACTGCGAGTATCACCGAGTCCGAGGACATTCCACCAACGAATGCTTTGACTTAAAAAATGTCATAGAGAAATTAGTAAGGGAAGGAAAACTAGATCGGTTCTTGGCCAATCGAGACCAAGAACTAAGAAAAAGAAGAAGGGATGAAGATGTCCGACGGTCTGAACGATCACCCCACACACCGGAGAGACACGTCCACATGATACACGGCGGATTTGCTGGAGGAGGAATCTCCAAATCATCCCGCAAGCGACACCTCAAAGAAGTATACCATGTTGAAGGAAAGAAGGAGACACCAGACATCCCAGCAATCACATTTACCAAAGAAGATGCATCTGGAATCATCTCAGGACACGACGACCCCACGGTCATCACAATCATATTGGCAAACGCCAACCTCCACCGTACATTAATTGACCAAGGAAGCTCTGCCGACATCTTATTCAAAATCGCCTTCGACAAGCTCGGCTTAGAAGAAAAAGAGCTAAGAGCATACCCGAACAGCCTGTTCGGACTTGGGGATACCCCAGTATAGCCACTGGGATACATATCGTTACATACAACCTTCGGAAAGGGGAACCAATCCAGAACACTGAAGATAAATTATATCATAGTCGACGTAAGCTCAGCCTACAATGCATTAATAAGTCGGACAACGTTAAATCAACTCGGCGCAATAGTTTCAACTCCACATCTATGTATGAAATTCCCAACTGCAGAAGGGATAGCTACAATAAAAGCAGATCAAAAGATGGCGGGTCGCTATTATAACGAACGTCTAAACCTCCGAGGTGAAGGAGGAGAGTTTCACACAATCGAACTCGGCGGAGTTCAGAGACGAGAAGAACTCCGCCCACGACCCAAAGGAGAAATAGAAAGAGTCCAGATCGGGGATACCTCGGATAAAACAACTAATATTGGCACAATCCTGAAAGGAGATGCAAAGGAATCACTAATACGGTTCCTACGAGATAATATTGATCTCTTTGCATGGAAAGCTGTCGACATGCCAGGCATAGATCCCGAACTAATGAGCCACAAGTTGGCAGTCTACCCGGGATCCCGGCCGGTACAACAAAGATGAAGAAAACTCGGGCCAGAGCGGTCTCAAGCTGTAGAAGAACAAGTACAAGCACTACTAGAGGCAGGGTTCATAAGAAAAGTTAAATACCCACTATGGCTAGCAAACGTCGTCTTGGTGAGAAAGTCAAATGGGAAGTGGCGAATGTGCACCGACTACACCGACCTCAACAAAGCCTGCCCAAAAGACCCTTATCCACTCCCAAGCATCGACGCTCTAGTAGATGCCTCATCGGGATATAAGTATCTCTCGTTCATGGATGCATACTTAGGGTATAACCAGATCCCAATGTATCCACCGGATCAAGAAAAAACCTCGTTTCTCACACCAAAAGCAAGTTATTGCTACATCGTAATGCCTTTCGGCCTTAAGAACGCGGGAGCCACTTATCAAAGGCTAATGAATAAAGTCTTCTCAAACCACATCGAAAAAATCATGGAGGTCTATGTGGATGACATGTTGATAAAGACACAAAGTGAGGAAACATTACTAACTGACTTGGTTCAAGTGTTCGAAACCATACGGAAGCACGACATGCGACTTAACCCGGCTAAATGCACCTTTGCAGTGGAAGCAGGTAAATTTTTGGGCTTTATGCTCACACAAAGAGGAATCGAGGCAAATCCAGATAAATGTCAGGCCATACTCATCATGAAAAGCCCAACCTACGTCAAAGAAGTACAACAACTCAATGGGAGATTGGAGGCCTTGTCCAGATTCCTAGCAGGGTCAGCAATAAGATCCCTTCCCTTCTACGCTACCTTAAGGAAGGGAAAGAACTTCGAGTGGACAACGGAATGTGAACAAGCCTTCCGAGACTTTAAAGAATTCTTGGGATAGCCCCCCATCCTATCTCGACCACGAGAGGGAGAACCACTCATATTATACCTCGCAGTAGGAAGTCGGGCAATAGCCTCAACACTAATTAGAGAAGACGAAGGGGGACAATAACCCGTCTACTTCATTAGTAAAGCACTACAGGGGTCAGAGCTGAACTACCAGAACATAGAGAAGTTTGCCTACGCTCTGATACCCGCATCCCGATGACTTCGCCCATATTTCCAAGAGCACACCATTAAAGTTCGAACCAACCAGCCCATAAAAGGGATACTGAAGAAAACAGATCTAGCAAGAAGAATCCTACAGTGGGCAATCGAGTTGTCCGAGTTTGACCTCCAATACGAGGCGCAGACAGCCATCAAATCACAATACCTAGCCGACTTTATTGCAGAATTCACGGACACCACGAAAATCACCATAGAGTGGAACATATACGTGGACGGTTCCTCGAATAAAACTGGAAGCGGTGCAGGTGTGATAATCGAAAGCAACCAAGGAACCCAACTTGAGCTTTCCCTGAAATTCAGATTCCCAGCCTCAAATAACCAAGCGGAATATAAAGCGTTATTAGCTGGTTTGAAGATGGCTAGGGAAGTTAGAGCTCAGAAACTCAACATCTACAGTGACTCACAAGTCGTTACCTCGCAAATAACGGGAAGCTACCAAGCCAAAGATCCTACAATAAAAAAATATTTGGATAAAACCAAAGAACAGCTCGGACAACTCGGGGAATATAAGATCTGCCACATATCCCGCGAGCAAAATGCCCGAGCTGACGCACTCTCAAAACTAGCCAGTACCAAACCAGGGGGCAACAATAGAAGCCTCATCCAGGAAATATTGCAGAACCCATCAATATCGGAAGAAGAAAAAATCCTAGCCATAACAGGTCGGGATCAAGGATGGATGACCCCCATAATTAACTACCTCAAAACAGAAGCGCTCCCCACAGATGAAAAAGAGGCAAAGAGGTTAAAAAGGGAGGCACAATACTACACTATCATAAACAACACCCTATACAAAAGAGGGATCTCGACACAATTGTTAAAATGCGTGCTGACTTCCAATACAAAGGAAGTCTTGGAGGAAGTACACAGCGGCATTTGTGGCAATCATCTCGGAGCGCAAGCTCTCACCAAAAAGGTACTCCGGGTGGGATTCTATTGGCCAACTCTACAAAAGGAAGCTACTGAATTTGTAAAGACATGTCCACCATGTCAGAAGCATGCCAACTTTCACATCGCCCTGCCGGAAAAGCTCATCAGCGTAACCTCACCCTGGCCATTTGCAAAGTGGGGACTCGATCTTCTCGGACCCTTTCCCCAGGGATTGGGACAAGTCAAATTCCTCATAGTAGGGGTAGACTACTTCACAAAATGGATCGAGGCAGAACCCCTAGCCAATGCCACTGCTCAAAGAAGTTAAAAATTCCTATATAGAAACATTATTACAAGGTTTGGGGTTCCATACTCCATCACCACGGATAATGGCACCCAATTCACAGATGCAGGCTTCAGAAAACTAGTAGCCGACTTGAACATAAAACACCAGTTCACCTCCGTCAAACATCCCCAAGCCAATGGACAAGCCGAAGCAGCCAACAAAGTCATATTGGCCGGGCTGAAACAGAGACTACAAAAAGCAAAGGGAGCTTGGGCCAAGGAACTTCACAAGTCCTATGGGCGTATCGAACAACTCCATATTCCACTACGAACGAATCCCCATTTCGATAAGCATACGGAGTGGAGGCAATGATTCCAATAGAAGTTGAGGAAGGGTCTCCATGAGTAGTCCACTACAATGAACAAACCAACTCTCAACTTCAAAGAGAAGAGCTCAACCTACTTCCGGAAATCCAAGAGAGAGCTCGGATCAGAGAAGAAGCACTAAAGTGGTGAATGGATTCCAGATATAATCAAAAGGTAGTGCCAAGAGGTTTTGCTGAGAATGATCTCATCTTAATCCGAAATTATATTGGAACAACTCGACGTGGAGAAGGAAAGCTGGCAGCCAACAGGAAAGGACCCTACCGAGTCACACAGGTACTTGGGAAGGGCTACTACAGACTGTCCGAACTCGAGGGACGAGAACTCCCCAGATCATGGCACGCCTGTAACCTAAGAAGGTACTATAGTTAGATAAAGGTCTCATCACAAGATGCTCTATTTTCTTGAAAATGTTTTTTTAATGAGGCGTCAAGATTGAGATTTAATCCAACTTAAGGGTATGAAAAACTCCCGCCTGTATATATTTCCACTTTCTTTAAATAAAATACATTTCAGATATTCTACAAGTTCTTAAGTCGCATTAATCTGAAGCATTCATCGTCTGATTATAAAGCAATGGATCGAACAGAAAGTGAAGAACAGATTCACTATACGATCTCGATAGGAATAATCGACCGACAAAGGTGAAAACGCGATTCACCTAAAGGTCGATTAAACCAGAACAGAAACTGTTCCGAGGGTTACCTAAAACTGTAGGCCGATCTCGGATGAGATCTTCTGTGTTGGTCAGAGCCGACGTGTCCGGCAGGTGGCGGCCGGAGCTGATGTGTCTGACTTGTTGGACTTGGTAGTGGTGCTGATCCTTCAACCCCGGAGGGTGGGGGGTACCTGCAAGGGACTCCGATGCTTAAGTTAGCAAGGGTATTAAGCAGGTATTGAGTAGAATTAGAGTATGAGTTATACCTGGGTGCTCCAGTGTATTTATAATGGTGAGATGTGGCCTCTTGTGGATAAGATAAGGTAGTTATCTTATCTTTATCTTTATCTTATCTTTAAGTGAGGTCATCTTATCTTCAAGGGAACCGCCTTTATCTTTCTGGGCTTTGGCTGCCTTTAGATTGGGCTGTGTTCCTTCGTTTTAGGCCTGCTTTGGGCTCCTTTGGCGATTTGGCCGAGCTCTTTGAGAAGAGGTCGGGCATTTGGCCGAGCTCTTTGAGAAGAGGTCGGATAGTCTGACCTGAAGAGGTCGGTCGGCTTGTCGCTAAACATCCCGGGTCGGACAGCTTGACCCAGGGTATGAACAGTGCCCCTGCTTGAGTTCGATCTTTCCATGAGATCATGCTTTTCAGAGCTTCGATCTCTTTGGAAGTCGTGCTCAAGCATCTGTTTGGCTTGTTTCTTCATTGCTTCGCAATATTTGTAGATTCTCTAGAGGTTTGGTACTTGATAGTCCAACCTCTTTTGAGTGGTAACGTGGGTTTTCTACCCTTGCCTTCTGGATCACGCCTTGCTTTAAGTTTGTGTTGACAACCCTCTGCTTTGGCGAAGTTGTCCTTGCGGCTTGATATCCGGACTTTTAGTGATTTGTCCAATGACTTTTTTAGTGTTCTTTATGTAGAACCTTTTTTAGCCTCAGAGGATGTTCGTAGCCCTGTTTGAGATTGTGCCTTCTTTGAGTGGAGTTGTATCCCTTTTGGCTAAGCACATTTGAGCCTTAGGTTGTTTTCGAACCTTCTGGCTTGTTCTTTTTTGAAGTCGTACTTGCGCCTCTTCTTTAGCTGACATCGACCTGTATGACTTTGCCCCTGCTTGAGTTCGGACTTTTCCGTGAGACCGTGCTTTCAGAGTTTCGATCTCTTCAGGGAAGTCGTGCTCAAGCATCCTACCTTTGGTCGATCTTTGTGTAGTTTCTCCTTGTGCGAGTCTGGTATTGCCCCTTTTACTTTGTTGAGGGGACTTTTCAGCCTTCTTCTGACTTATTTGTCTTCGCTGTTCGGGCTTTTTAGTCATAATCCAACAACTTTTTAGGTAGTATTCCGATGGGAAACATTTTTATAGTTTGTTTGGATGACCTTTTAGCTCTGTCTTTGAGGCTGTGCTTTTTGCTTTTTAAGTAGTGTCTTTTTCCAAGACTTCGTATTTTTTAGCAAAGCATTTCTGGCCTTCCTCTGGCCATTGCGAGATGTCTTTGTCCTTTTTTGTGGATCTTTGTAGAGTGTCGGTACTTTATTGTCCGACCTCTTTTGATCACTTCTGGTTTCGTCCACTTTCTGCTTGGTCGAGGTGGTCCTTGGGGCTAATTTTTCCAATGACTTTTTAGTGTTTTCGTAGAACACTTTTTAGTCATTCTGAACAGTTTTTGATAGCCTTGTCGTAGAGCCGTGGCTTTTTGGGCAGAGCTATGTCCGTTTTAGTGCACGTTTTTCGTTGGTCCGACTTCTTCTTGTCGGTCCAAGCTGTAGCTTTCGTTGGTCCGACTTCTTCGTATCGGTCCAAGCTGTAGCTTTCGTTGGTCCGACTTCTTCTTGTCGGTCCAAGTTGCTATAACCCTCTTTTTTGGACCTCATTTGGGTCTCTTTCAGGGGTTACTTTTGTAGCTTTATAGTTTGGGCCGACTTCGTCATGTCAGACCCTGTCGAGTTGCTTGGTAATCCTCTTTCTTGGACCTTGTTCAGGTCTCTTTTAGGGATTACCTTTGTAACTTTTTGTAGGAGTCCGACTTCATCATGTCGGTCTCTTCTGAGTTATGTCTGTAATCCTCTTTCTTGGACCTTTGTCAGGTCTCTTTCAGGGATTACTTTGATAACTTTTTAGTGGTAGGAGTCCGACTTGGTTATTTCGGTCTCCTTTAAGTTATTTTTTGTAGTCCTCTTTCTTGGATCTTTGTCAGATCTCTTTCAGGGACTACTTGTATAACTTTTTAGTGGTAGGAGTCCGACTTGGTTATGTCGGTCTCCTTTAAGTTATTTTTTGTAGTCCTCTTTCTTGGATTTTTGTCAGATCTCTTTCAGGGACTACTTGTATAACTTTTTGTTTTGGGCTGACTTTGTTATGTCAGGCCCTTCTAAGTTAAAGTAATCCTCTTTAATAGGGTTGGCCAGACCACTTTCCAGGGTTTACTTATAACTTGGGTTGACTTGGTTCGACTTCTTAACGTTCAACCAGTCCTTAAGTTATTATTTTAGCGATCCGTAAGACCCCGTCAGGTTCTTTTTTAGATCACTTTCGATAACTTCTTACATTATTCTGTGTTCATCTTTGACGATTTGTAGAAAGTGGTTGTCATCTCTAGATCATCCTTTGGGTGAATCGTGTTTTCACCTTTATCGGACGGTTGTCTTTATCGTGATCGTGCAGTGAAATTGTTTTTCACTTTCTGCCGATCTGTTGCTTTATAATCGGGCGATGAACTCTGCTTTCACTTTTTTGCCGACATTGTCGAAATCGGGTGATGAATTCTGGTTTCATCTTTGCCGACTATTATCATGATCGGGCGGTGAATTTGGTTTTCACCCCGCCGACCTTGTCGTAATCCGGCAGTGAAATTTGCGTTTCAGATTAATGCGTCTTGGTATAGCAGTGAATTTTGTTTTCACTTTGTCGAAATCAAATGATGAATTCGGTTTTAATCGTGGTCAGGCGGTGAAGTTGGTTTTCACCTTGCCGACTTGTCGCTTTGTAATCGGACGATGAGTTTGGTTTTCATCTTGCCGACTTTGTCGTGATCGGGCGGTGATTTTGGTGTTTCACCTTGCCGACCTGCCGTAGTCGGGCGTCTTGGTAGGAAACTTTTTAGGGAATCTGCAATCTTTTAAACAATAATATAAAGATAAGAGTGTATACATGTTAGTACTTACCTTTCTAGGTCGGGCAATCTTTTTGGATCTCGGCCTGGTGCCCTTTTTAGATTGCAGGCATGCCATGACCTTGGTAGCTCTTGCCCTTCAAGTTCGGATAGTCTGTAGCAACCTTTCCCCAGTTCTTCTAAACAACTTGGTATGGTCCTTTCCTGTTGGCTGCTAGCTTTCCTTCTCCAGGTTGAGTTGTTCCGATATCATTTCGGATTAGGATGAGGTTGTTGTTGGCAAAGCTTTGCTGTACTACCTTCTGATTGTATCTTGAGGCCATTCAACGTTTTAACGCCTCTTCCTTGATCGGAGCTCTCTCTCGGACTCTTGGAAGTAGGTCGAGTTCTTTCCTTTGGGTTTGGGAGTTGACCTCTTCATTGTAGAAGATCATTCTGAGGGATCCTTCTTTGATCTCTACTGGGATCATTGCCTCCATTCCGTAAATCAATCGGAAGGGTCATTCCCCCGTGGTGAAGTGTGGAGTTGTCCGATATGCCCGTAGGACTTGTGGGAGCTCTTCAGCCCAAGCTCCCTTTACGTCCTGTAGTCTCCGTTTTAACCTAGCTAATATGACTTTGTTGGCAGCTTCTGCTTGTCCATTGGCTTGTGGGTGTTCTACGGATGTGAATTGGTGCTTGTAATAATGTTTATGTACAAGAATTTCTGACTTCTTTGAGCAGTGGCACTAGCTAGGGGCTCTGCCTCAATCCATTTTATGAACACCCCTATAATGAGGAACTTGACTTGTCCCAATCCTTGGGGAAATAATCCGAGGAGGTCAAGTCCCCTCTTTGCGAACGGCCAAGGTCATGTTACACTGATGAGCTCCTCTGGTGGGGCAATGTGGAAGTTGGCATGCTTTTTGATGTAAAGCTTTGACTTTGTATTTGGGTTTTTGCTCTGTTGTTGCCTTCAAAGGGTGCCCGTGGACCTTCGTGTGAGTCCTGGGGTTTCCCTTTTACTGTTGTATCTGACACCTGATATTTTGCTGTTATTGTTCGAGTTGTTGCCCGAGTTGTTTGGTAGTAACCCCATAGTTGACCTAAGTCTTTGAGATGTATACTAAGATCCCGGACGGCATGTCTAATTGGCTGGATTCCATAGTTTTTTAATGCGTGTTACTGTGGCTGACCCTGAGTACATCCCTGAGATTGACTTTGTTGTGGTCTTGCATTCTGCTCCCGGGGTATGTGTCAGACTTCATATTCCCCGAAATGTCCGAGCTGTTCTCTATTTTTGTCCAGGGTCTCCTGAATTGTCCGAGCTGTTCTCTGGTTTTGTCCAGGGTCCCCCAAATTACCCGAGGTATTTTTTGTGGTGGGATCCTCAGCTTGGTTGCTCCCTTCTATTTGTGAGGTGACTACTTGTGAGTCATTGGACATGGTAAGCTCCTACCTTCTTAGCTAGCCTTAAACCAGCCAGTAGTGCCTCGTATTCAGCTTGGTCATTTGGCTTGATTTGGCTTCCCTAATCGCTTTCCTATAATTACACCTACACCACTCCCAGTTTTGTTTGAAGAGTCATCCATGTAGAGTTTCCATTTTGTAGGAGTTCCCGAGGTGTCAGTGTACTCTGTAATGAAGTTGGCCAAATACTATGATTTGATGGCTGTCTGAGCTTTATGTCGAAGATCAATTTTGACTGCCCACTGTAGAATTCTTCATGCTAAGTCTGTTTTCTTGAAGGATGCCTTTAATGGGCTGGTTGGTCCGAACTCTGATAGTGTGAGCTTGAAAGTATGGGTGGAGTCATCGAGAGGTGAGTATGGGGGCGTAGGCGAACTGCCCTATCTCTTGATAGTTTAGTTCGGCCCCTTGTAGGGCCTTGATGATGAAGTAGACGGATTGTTGCCCACTTTTGTCTTCTTTAACTAGTGATGAGGCTATTGCCAGACTTCCCACTGCGAGGTATAGTATGAGCGATTCTCCCTCTTGTGGTCGAGATAGGATAGGTGGTTGCCCCAAGAATTCTTTGAAGTTTTTGAAGGCTTGTTCACATTCCGCTGTCCATTCGAAGTTCTTTCCCTTCTTCATGGTAGCGTAGAAAGGGAGGGATCTTATCGCTGATCCTGCGAGGAATCTGGACAAGGCTGCCAACCTTCCATTGAGTTGTTGTACCTCTTTGACGCAGGTTGGGCTCTTCATGTTGCGTATGGCCTGCCATTTATCTGGATTTGCCTCGATTCCCTTTGTGTGAGCATAAATCCTAAAAATTTACCTGCTTCAACTGCGAAGGTGCATTTAGCCGGGTTGAGTCACATGCCGTGCTTCCTTATGGTATCGAATACTTGAATCAAATCGGTTAATAATGTCTCTTCGCTTTGTGTCTTTATCAACATGTCATCCACGTAGACCTCCATGATTTTTCCGATGTGATCTGAGAAGACTTTATTCATTAGCCTTTGATAAGTAGCTCCTGCGTTCTTGAAACCAAAAGGCATCACTATGTAACAGTAGTTTGCTTTCGGTGTTAGGAACGAGGTTTTTTCTTGATCTGGTGGATACATAGGGATTTGATTGTACCCTAAATATGCGTCCATGAATGAGAGATACTTATATCCTGATGAAGGATCCACTAGAGCGTCGATGCTTGGGAGTGGATAGGGGTCTTTTGGGTAGGCTTTGTTGAGGTCGGTGTAGTCGGTACACATTCGCCACTTCCCATTTGACTTTTTCACCAAGACGACGTTTGCTAGCCATAGTGGATACTTGACTTCCCTTATGAATCCGGCCTCAAGTAGTGCTTGTACTTGCTCCTCTACAGCCTGAGCTCGTTCTGGTCCAAGTTTTCTTCGTCTTTGTTGTACCGGCCGGGATCCCGGATAGACTGCCAACTTGTGGCTCATTAGTTCGGGATCAATACCTGGCATGTCGGCGGCTTTCCATGCAAACAGATCAACATTATCTCGTAGGAACCGTATTAGTGATTCCTTTATGTCTCCTTTTAGGATCGTACCAATATTAGTTGTTTTATCCGAGGTGTCTCTGATCTGGATTCTTTCTACTTCTCTTTCGGGTTGTGGTCGGAGTTCTTCTCGCCTCTGAACTCCACCTAGCTCGATTGTGTGGAACTCTCCTCCTTCACCTCGGAGGTTTAGGCTTTCGTTGTAACAGCGACGTGCCATCTTTTGATCTGCCTTTATTGTAGCTATCCCTTCCGCAGTTGGGAATTTCATACATAGATGTGGAGTTGAAACTATTGCACCGAGTTGATTTAACGTTGTCCGACCTATTAAGGCATTGTAGGCCGAGCTTACGTCGACCAAGATGTAGTCTATCTTGAGTGTTCTGGATTGGTTCCCCTTTCCGAAGGTTGTATGCAGCGATACGTATCCCAGCGGTTGAACTGGGGTATCTCCTAGTCCGAACAGACTGTTCGGGTATGCTCTTAGCTCTTTTTCTTCTAGACCGAGTTTGTCGAAGGCAGTTTTGAATAAGATGTCGGCAGAGCTTCCCTAGTCAATTAGTGTACGGTGAAGGTTGGCGTTTGCCAGCACGATTGTAATGACCATGGGGTCGTCATGTCCCGAGATGATTCCGGATGCGTCTTCCTTGGTAAACGTGATTGCTGGGATGTCTGGGTTTTCCTTTTTTCCTTCGACGTGGTATACCTCTTTGAGGTGTCTGATGAGCGGATAATTTGTATGCTTTTTGGCATTGTTTTTAGTATGTTTTTAGTATAATCTAGTTAGTTTCTAGTATATTTTTATTAGTTTTTAGCTAAAATTCACTTTTCTGGACTTTACTATGAGTTTGTGTGTTTTTCTGTAATTTCAGGTATTTTCTGGCTGAAATTGAGGGTTCTGAGCAAAAATCTGATTCCGAGACCAAAAAGGACTGCAGATGCTGTTGGATTCTAGTCCATACTTTGCCCAAGATTTGGTGGCCCAAACCGGCGTGGCAAATCAGCCTCAGAAATTCCAGCGTTAAACGCCGGAACTGGCATAAAACTTGGAGTTAAACGCCCAAACTGGCATGAAAGCTGGCGTTTAACTCCAGAAAAGGTCTCTACACGAAAATGCTTCATTGCTCAGCCCAAGCACACATCAAGTGGACCCAGAAGTGGATTTTTACGTCATTTACTCATTTCTGTACACCCTAGGCTACTAGTTTACTATTAATAGGATCTTTTGACATTGTATCTGGACCTTTTGATGACCTTATGACATTTTTACACGTTTTCTTCCACAGCATGAGTCTCTAAACCCCATGGTTGGGGGTGAGGAGCTCTACTGTGTCTTGATGGATTAATGCAATTACTACTGTTTCTCATTCAATCATGCTTGCTTCCATTCTAAGATAATACTTGTTCTTAATCCGGATGAATGTGATGATCTGTGACAATCATCATCATTCTCAACTATGAACGTGTGCTTGACAACCACCTCCGTTCTACCTTAGATTAAGTAGTTATCTCTTGGGTTCTTTAATCGGAATCTTCGTGGTATAAGCTAGACTGATGGCGGCATTCAAGAGAATCCGGAAGGTCTAAACCTTGTCTGTGGTATTCTGAGTAGGATTCAATGACTGAATGACTGTGACGTGCTTCAAACTCCTGAAGGCGGGGCGTTAGTGACAGACGCAAAAGAATCACTGGATTCTATTCCGGCCTGATTGAGAACCGACAGATGAATTCCGCTATGCTGTGACAGAGCATATGCAATCGCTTTCACTGAGAGGATGGGAGGTAGCCATTGACAACGGTGAAACCCTGCATACAGCTTGCCATGGAAGGAGACTTGCGTTTTTGAAGAAGAAGACAGTGGGAAAGCAGAGATTCAGAAGATGGAGCATCTCCAAACCTCAACCTATTCTCCATTACTGCGAAACAAGTAATCATTTCATGTTCTTTTGCTTTTCACAATCAATCCTGATAATTTCTGATATCCTGACTAAGATTTACAAGATAACCATAGCTTGCTTCAAGCCGACAATCTCTGTGGGATCGACCCTTGCTCACGCAAGGTATTACTTGGACGACCCAGTACACTTGCTGGTTAGTTGTGCGGGATTGCAAAAGTGTGATTGCAATTTCGTGCACCAAGTTTTTGGCGCCGTTGCCGGGGATTGTTGAGTTTGGACAACTGACGGCTTGTCTTGTTGCTTAGATTAGGACTTTTTTATTTTTGTTGGTTTAGAGTCTTTTAGTTGAGTCTAGTTTCATATTCTAAGTTTGGTGTCAATTGCATGCTTTTGTTTTTCTTTTAATTTTCGATTTTTGCATGTTTTTAGTCCCTTTTTGATTTACAAAAAAATTCTAAGTTTGGTGTCCTCTTTGTGTTTTTCCTTTAAAAATTTTCGAAAACTGTGTGTTTGATTTTCTAAAATTTTAAGTTTTGTGTCTTTTTGTGTTTTTCTCTTTCCTCTTTTCAAAATCAAATCTTTTTCATAAAAATTTTTCAATCATATCTTTTTAATTGCTGTTTTCAAAATTTTTTTGATTAACTAATTGATTCAGTTTTCAAATTGCTTTGATCTTATTTCCTTTTTGATTTTCGAATTTTTATTTTTATTTTCTTTTTTTATTATTTTATTTTTTTTCGTTAATTCAAAAAAAAAAAAACAAACAAAATTTATCTCTCTGCAATCATTATCATTTCCCTTTTGTCCATTATGGACTTAAGTGGGATCAATCAGTCCAAAAGGACTCTGGGGTCATATGCTAACCCCATTACAGCTGCATATGGGAGTAGCATCTGTACACCTCCCATCAAAGCAAGCAGCTTTGAGCTAAATCCTCAACTCATTATCATAGTGCAGCAAAATTGCCAGTATTCCCGTCTTCCACAGGAAGAACCTACTGAGTTTCTGGCATAGTTTTTACAAATTGCTGACACAGTACATGATAAAGAGGTTGATCAGGATGTCTACAGACTATTACTATTTCCATTTGCTGTAAAAGATCAAGCTAAAAGGTGGTTGAATAACCAACCTACAGCAAGCATAAAGACATGGAAACAGTTGTCAGACAAATTCCTGAATCATTTTTACCCTCCTAAGAGGATGACACAACTAAGGCTGGACATCCAAGGCTTCAAACAAGAGGATAATGAATCCCTTTATAATGCCTGGGAGAGGTATAGAGGTATGCTAAGGAAATGTCCCTCTGAAATGTTTTCAGAGTGGGTACAGTTAGACATTTTCTACTATGGGCTTACAGAAAAAGCTCAGATGTCTTTAGACCACTCAGCTGGTGGATCTATACATATGAGGAAGACAATTGAAGAAGCTCAAGAGCTTATAGACACTGTTGCTAGAAACCAATATTTGTACTCTAGCAATGAGTTCTCTCCAAAAGAAGAAGTCATGGCAGTAGTCAATGACCCTAGTCCTCAAGAACAGATAACTGAGCTTAATCAGCAATTGCTCCTGATGACAGAACAGTTAGCAGACTTTAAAGAGATGCTCTATGAAACTAAAGTTGCTAACAAGAGCATAGAACTGCAGTTGAATCAAGCAAAACAGCAAATATCTAAACAGATAACAGAGGAATGTCAAGCAGTTCAATTGAGGAGTGGGAAGACCCTGAATAACACTGCTCAGAAGACCAAAAAGCCAAACAAGGAACAACTGACAGAGGACAACCAAACCACTGTGCAAAATCCCTTTGAGGACAGAAAGAGCCCAGAGAGGAATGTCATTGGCGTTCAAACGCCAGAAAGGGAAGGAAAGCTGGCGTTAAACGCCCATTCCTTGCCCAGTTCTGGCGTTCAAATGCCAGAAAAGGGGGAAAAGTTGGCGTTAAACGCCCAATTTCCTCCCAATCCTGGCGTTCAGACGCCTAGGGAGAATCAGACACCTGAGAGTGCTGACAGTAATCCCTCTAACAAGGCTTCTTCAACCACTTCTGTAAGGAATAAACCTGCAGCATCTAAGGTTGAAGAATATAAAGCCAAGATGCCTTATCCTCAAAAACTCCGCCAAGTGGAACAGGATAAGCAATTTGCCCGCTTTGCAGACTATCTAAGGACTCTTGAAATAAAGATTCCGTTTGCAGAGGCACTTGAGTAAATACCTTCTTATGCTAAGTTCATGAAAGAAATCTTAAGCCATAAGAAGGATTGGAGAGAAACTGAAAAAGTGTTTCTCACTGAAGAATGCAGTGCAGTCATATTAAAAAGCTTACCAGAAAAGCTTCAAGATCCAGGAAGCTTTATGATACCATGCACATTGGAAGGTGCCTACACCAAGATAGCCCTATGTGATCTTGGAGCAAGCATCAATCTAATACCTGCATCCACTATCAGAAAGCTTGGGTTGACTGGAGAAGTCAAACCAACCCGGATATGCCTCCAACTTGCTGATGGCTCCATTAAACACCCATCAGGCATAATTGAGGACATGATTGTCAAGGTTGGGCCATTTGCCTTTCCAACTGACTTTGTGGTGCTGGAAATGGAGGAGCACAAGAGTGCAACTCTCATTCTAGGAAGACCTTTCCTAGCAACTGGACGAACTCTCATTGATGTACAAAAAGGGGAAGTAACCTTGAGAGTCAATGAGGATGAGTTCAAGTTGAATGCTGTAAAAGCTATGCAGCATCCAGACACACCAAATGACTGCATGGGCGCTGACATTATTGACTCTTTGGTAGAAGAGATCAATATGGCTGAAAGCCTGGAATCAGAGCTTGAGGACATCTTCAAAGATGCTCAACCTGATCAAGAAGAACTAGAGGAGGCAAAGGAATTTTCGAAAATTCCTCAGGAGGAGGATAAGCCTCCCAAGCCTGAACTCAAACCACTACCACCATCCCTGAAATATGCATTTCTGGGAGATGGTGACACTTTTCCAGTGATTATAAGCTCTGCTTTAAATCCACAGGAAGAGGAAGCACTGATTCAAGTGCTAAGGACACACAAGACAGCTCTTGGGTGGTCCATAAGTGATCTTAAGGGCATTAGCCCAGCTAGATGCATGCACAAGATCCTATTGGAGGATAATGCCAAACCAGTGGTCCAACCACAGAGGAGGCTAAATCCTGCCATGAAAGAGGTGGTGCAGAAAGAGGTCACTAAATTACTGGAGGCTGGGATTATTTATCCGATTTCTGATAGCCCCTGGGTGAGCCCTGTCCAAGTTGTTCCCAAAAAGGGAGGCATGACAGTGGTTCATAATGAAAAAAATGAACTGGTTCCTACAAGGACAGTCACAGGGTGGCGCATGTGTATTGACTACAGAAGGCTCAATACAGCCACTAGAAAGGATCATTTTCCTTTACCATTCATAGACCAAATGCTAGAAAGACTAGCTGGCCATGATTATTACTGCTTTTTGGATGGCTATTCAGGCTACAACCAAATTGCAGTAGACCCTCAGGACCAAGAGAAAACAGCATTCACTTGCCCTTCTGGCGTGTTTGCCTATAGGAGGATGCCTTTTGGTCTGTGCAATGCACCTGCAACCTTTCAGAGGTGCATGCTCTCTATCTTTTCAGATATGGTAGAGAAATTTCTGGAAGTCTTCATGGATGACTTTTCAGTATATGGAGACTCATTTAGCTCCTGTCTTAATCACCTAGCACTTGTCTTGAAAAGATCCCAAGAGACTAACCTGGTTTTAAACTGGGAGAAATGTCACTTTATGGTGACTGAAGGAATTGTCCTTGGGCACAAAATTTCAAGCAAGGGAATAGAGGTGGATAAGGCAAAGGTAGAGGTAATTGAAAAATTACCACCACCTGCCAATGTTAAGGCAATCAGAAGCTTTCTGGGGCATGCAGGATTCTACAGAAGGTTTATAAAGGATTTTTCGAAAATTGCAAAACCTCTGAGTAACCTGTTAGCTGCTGACACACCATTTGTGTTTGACACACAGTGTCTGCAGGCATTTGAGACCCTGAAAGCTAAGCTGGTCACAGCACCAGTCATCTCTGTACCAGATTGGACATTGCCATTTGAACTAATGTGTGATGCCAGTGACCATGCCATTGGTGCAGTGTTGGGACAGAGGCATAACAAGCTTCTGCACGTCATTTACTATGCCAGCCGTGTTCTAAACGATGCACAGAAGAACTACACAACCACAGAAAAAGAGTTACTTGCAGTGGTCTATGCCATTGACAAGTTTAGATCCTATCTAGTGGGATCCAAAGTGGTCGTGTACACTGACCATGCTTCTCTTAAATATCTACTCACAAAGCAGGATTCAAAACCCAGGCTCATCAGATGGGTGTTGCTTCTGCAAGAGTTTGATATAGAAATAAGAGACAAAAAAGGGACAGAGAACCAAGTAGCTGATCATCTGTCCCGAATAGAACCAGTAGCTGGGGCGTCCCTCCCTTCTACTGAGATTTCTGAGACTTTCCCAGATGAGCAACTATTTGCCATTCAGAAAGCTCCATGGTTTGCAGATATTGCAAATTTTAAAGCTGTGAGGTTCATTCCCAAAGAGTACAGCTACGTGCAGAGAAAGAAATTAATTTCAGATGCCAAGTACTACCTCTAGGATGAACCATATCTCTTTAAGAGATGTGCTGACGGAGTGATCCGCAGGTGTGTACCCAGAGAAGAAGCACAAAGGATCCTATGGCACTGCCATGGATCACAGTATGGAGGACATTTTGGAAGTGAGCGAACAGCCACTAAAGTCCTCCAATGTGGCTTCTACTGGCCTACTCTCTATAAAGATTCCCGAGAGTTTGTGCGTAACTGTGACAGTTGCCAAAGAGCTGGTATCCTGCCTCATGGATATGCCATGCCTCAACAAGGGATATTAGAGATAGAACTGTTTGATGTATGGGGAATTGACTTCATAGGGCCATTCCCACCATCATACTCAAACACTTACATTCTGGTGGCAGTGGACTATGTATCTAAGTGGGTAGAAGCAATTGCTACACCCACTAATGATACAAAGACCGTACTGAAATTCCTCCAGAAAAACATATTCAGCAGGTTTGGCGTTCCCAGAGTGCTAATCAGTGACGGGGGCACTCATTTCTGCAATAAACAGCTACACCTTGCTATGGTTAGATATGGAATTAGCCACAAAGTGGCAACTCCATATCATCCACAGACAAATGGGCAAGCTAAAGTCTCTAACAGAGAGCTAAAGAAAATCCTAGAATGGACTGTGATGGCCCGTAGAAAGGATTGGGCAAAGAGCTTGGATGATGCTCTGTGGGCGTACAGAACAGCATTCAAGACTCCTATAGGAACCTCTCCATACCAACTGGTGTATGGGAAGGCCTGTCATTTGCCTGTGGAACTGGAACATAAAGCCTACTGGGCAACCAGATTCCTAAACATGGATGCACAGTTAGCTGGTGAAAAAGGACTGCTCCAGCTAAATGAGCTAGAGGAGTTCAGACTCAATGCCTTTGAAAATGCAAAAATTTATAAGGAAAAGGCAAAGAAATGGCATGACAAGAAGTTGTCAACCAGAGTCTTTGAGCCAGGACAAAAAGTTCTGCTCTTCAACTCTAGGCTCAGACTGTTTCCAGGAAAACTCAAATCCCATTGGAGGGGTCCGTATGTGATTACAGGAGTGTCACCATATGGATATGTTGAGCTCCAGGATATTGATTCTGACAAGAAGTTCATTGTTAATGGACAGAGAATCAAGCATTATCTTGAAGGAAATTTTGAGCAGGAATGCTCAAAACTGAGACTTGAGTAATTCTCAGTGAAGGTCCAGCTAAAGACAGTAAAGAAGCGCTTGCTGGGAGGCAACCCAGTCATTAGTAGGTTGTATGATTAGTTCTTACAGAGGCAAATATCAAAAATGAAGGAATTCACAGAGTTACAGAAGGATTCAGCTCAAAAAGCAGAGAAAATGAGCTTACTGGCGAAAAAACGCCAGTAAGGAGCATTTTGGGCGTTAAACGCCAGAATGGGTATCATTCTGGGCGTTTAACGCCAGGAATGGTGCCATTTTGGGCGTTAAACGCCAGAATGGGCACCATTCTGGGCGTTTAACGCCAGGTGTGCAGCATCCTGGGCGTTTTGAAAAAACGCCCAGTGATAAAGACTTTCTGGCGTTTAACGCCAGCCAGGACACCTGGCTGGGCGTTAAACGCCCAAAAGGGGTGCCAATTGGGCGTTAAACGCCAGAATGGGTGCCATTCTGGGCGTTTAACGCCAGAAAGGTGGGGGGACCACATTTTTGTTTTCAACTCAAATTTTTTCAAACTTTCCTCTTTTTACCCATACTTTTCTACATCAATGCACTTCAACCTTTCATCATTCACTTTCAAATCTTCACAAATCAAAACCATTCTTCAAATCTATTTCAAATTAATCCCAAATCTTCTTCAAAAACTCACCCTTTTCTCAATTTTTTTTTTTCATATCTTCTCAAATCCCCTTTCAAATCTCTCTTTTTTTTCGAAAATACTTTCCCCCTCACCTTACAAATTCGTGTTTGGCTCCCTCTTTCCACCACACCATTCGAATTTCCTCTTCCTCTCTCTCTCTCTCTTCTCTTCTTTCTTCTCTTTTTGCTTGAGGACAAGCAAAACCTCTAAGTTTGGTGTGCTTTTCCGTGATCACTAAGCCAAGATTCATCAAGATCATGGCTCCTAAGGGAAAACAAACCAACTCAAGAGGAAAGAAAGAGACTAATCCAAAGAATCTTTGGAATCAAGAGAAGTTCTTAACCAAAGAACATGAAGACCATTATCACAAAATAATGGGTCTGAGGTCAGTGATCCCGGAAGTTAAATTTGATCTGAAAGAAGATGAATATCCGGAGATCCAAGAGCAAATTCGAAACAGAGGATGGGAAGTTCTGACCAATCCTGAAATAAAGGTTGGAAGGAACATGGTTCAGGAATTCTACACTAATCTGTGGCTAACAGATAAGCAGAGAATGACTGGAACTGCTTACCATACCTACAGAACCATGGTCAGAGGGAAAGTTTTGTACTTCCATCTGGACAAAATAAGAGAAATCTTCAAACTACCTCAACTGCAAGATGATCCTGACTCCTTCAATAGGAGGATGGTGAGAGTAGATAAAGGGTTGGATCAAGTTCTAGAGGACATATGCCTCCCTGGGACTAAGTGGATAACCAATTCAAAGGGTGTCCCAAACCAACTCAAGAGGGGAGACCTCAAGCCAATTGCAAGAGGTTGGCTAGACTTTATTGGGCGTTCCATATTGCCCACTAGCAACCGTTCTGAGGTCACCATCAAGAGGGCAGTGATGATTCATTGCATTATGCTTGGAAAAGAAGTGGAGGTTCATCATGTGATTGCTTGTGAGATCTATACAATTGCAAACAAGAATTCCACTGAAGCCAAACTGGCTTACCCAAGCTTGATTTCCTTGCTCTGTAAAGAGGCTGGGGTGAAGATGGGAGTAGATGAGTTCATACCCATTGAACACCCAATCACCAAGAAGTCAATGGAAGGACAAGTGCAAGACAACTCTATCAAGAGGAGGGCGCAGGAATTCCTCCCTGAGTTCCCAAGAATTGACTACTGGACCAGCCTAGAAGCATCTATTAACAAGCTGCAAGAGACTATGGAGCAACTGAAGGAAGAACAGCAGAATCAGAACTGCATGCTCTGCAAATTGCTGAAGGAACAAGAGAAGCAGGGGCGTGAACTCCAAGAATTGAAACGCCAAAAGTTCTCCTCTCAAGCTGAGGGAGCATCCACTTCTCAAAATCAAGGTTGTTGAGTCCTAACTCTGTGAAAACCTCTATCATTAGGAGCCTATGTTTGCGATTTTTTTTCCTTTGTTTTGTTTTTGTTTTTCGTTTTTTTTTTAGTTTCATTTTATATCTATTTTTGAGTCTTGTTTTAATTCATAATTAATAAAATTGAAATTTTATGCCTTAAAGATATGAATGTCCTATGAATCCATCACCTCTCTTAAATGAAAAATGCTTTAATCACAAAAGAACAAGAAGTACAGGATTTCGAAATTTATCATTGAAACTAGTTGAATTAGTTTGATGTGGTGACAATACTTTTTGTTTTCTGAATGAATGCTTGAACAGTGCATATGTCTCTTGAATTTGTTGTTTTGAGAATGTTAAAATTGTTGGCTCTTGAAAGAATGAGGAAAAAGAGAACTGTTATTGAGGATCTAAAATCATTAGACTGATTCTTGAAGCAAGAAAAAGCAGTGGATACAAAAAAAAAATATATATTTTCGAAAAAAAAAGAGAAAGAAAGAAAGAAAAAGAAAAAGAAAAGAAATAAAGTTGTGATCCAAGGCAATAAGAGTGTGCTTAAGAACCTTGGACACCTCTAATTGGGGACTTTAGCAAAGCTGAGTCACAATCTGAAAAGGTTCACCCAATTATGTGTCTGTGGCATGTATGTATCCGGTGGTAATACTGGAAGACAGAGTGCTTTGGGCCACAGCCAAGACTCATACACTAGCTATGTTCAAGAATCATTATGCTTAACTAAGAGAATCAATAACACTATCTGAGTTCTGAGTTCTTATAGATGCCAATCATTCTGAACTTCAAGGGATAGAGTGAGATGCCAAAACTGTTCGGAGGCAAAAAGCTACTAGTCCCGCTCATCTAATTGGAGCTATGTTTCCTTGGTATTTTGGAGTCTATAGTATATTCTCTTCTTTTTATCCTTTTTGATTTTCAGTTGCTTGGGGACAAGCAACAATTTAAGTTTGGTGTTGTGATGAGCGGATAATTTGTATGCTTTTTGGCATTGTTTTTAGTATGTTTTTAGTATAATCTAGTTAGTTTCTAGTATATTTTTATTAGTTTTTAGCTAAAATTCACTTTTCTGGACTTTACTATGAGTTTGTGTGTTTTTTTGTAATTTCAGGTATTTTCTGGCTGAAATTGAGGGTTCTGAGCAAAAATCTGATTCCGAGACCAAAAAGGACTGCAGATGCTGTTGGATTCTGACCTCCCTACACTCGAAGTGGATTTTCTGGAGCTACAGAAGCCCAATTGGCGCGCTCTCAACGGCATTGGAAAGTAGACATCCTGGGCTTTCCAGCAATATATGATAGTCCATACTTTGCCCAAGCTTTGGTGGCCCAAACCGGCGTGGCAAATCAGCCTCAGAAATTCCAGCGTTAAACGCCGGAACTGGCATAAAACTTGGAGTTAAACGCCCAAACTGGCATGAAAGCTGGCGTTTAACTCCAGAAAAGGTCTCTACACGAAAATGCTTCATTGCTCAGCCCAAGCACACATCAAGTGGACCCAGAAGTGGATTTTTACGTCATTTACTCATTTCTGTACACCCTAGGCTACTAGTTTACTATTAATAGGATCTTTTGACATTGTATCTGGACCTTTTGATGACCTTATGACATTTTTACACGTTTTCTTCCACAGCATGAGTCTCTAAACCCCATGGTTGGGGGTGAGGAGCTCTGCTGTGTCTTGATGGATTAATGCAATTACTACTGTTTCTCATTCAATCATGCTTGCTTCCATTCTAAGATAATACTTGTTCTTAATCCGGATGAATGTGATGATCCGTGACAATCATCATCATTCTCAACTATGAATGTGTGCTTGACAACCACCTCCGTTCTACCTTAGATTAAGTAGTTATCTCTTGGGTTCTTTAATCGGAATCTTCGTGGTATAAGCTAGACTGATGGCGGCATTTAAGAGAATCCGGAAGGTCTAAACCTTGTCTGTGGTATTCAGAGTAGGATTCAATGACTGAATGACTGTGACGTGCTTCAAACTCCTGAAGGCGGGGCGTTAGTGACAGACGCAAAAGAATCACGGGATTCTATTCCGGCCTGATTGAGAACCGACAGATGAATTCCGCTATGCTGTGACAGAGCATATGCAATCGCTTTCACTGAGAGGATGGAAGGTAGCCATTGACAACGGTGAAACCCTGCATACAGCTTGCCATGGAAGGAGACTTGCGTTTTTGAAGAAGAAGACAGTGGGAAAGCAGAGATTCAGAAGATGGAGCATCTCCAAACCTCAACCTATTCTCCATTACTGCGAAACAAGTAATCATTTCATGTTCTTTTGCTTTTCACAATCAATCCTGATAATTTCTGATATCCTGACTAAGATTTACAAGATAACCATAGCTTGCTTCAAGCCGACAATCTCTGTGGGATCGACCCTTGCTCACGCAAGGTATTACTTGGACGACCCAGTACACTTGCTGGTTAGTTGTGTGGGATTGCAAAAGTGTGATTGCAATTTCGTGCACCAGTGTCGCTTGCGAGATGACTTGGAGATTCCTCCTCCAGCAAATCCGCCGTGTATTACGTGAACGTGTCTTTCCGGTGTGCGAGGTGATCGTTCAGATCGTCCAACATCTTCATCCTTTCTTCTTTTTCTTGGTTCGCCATCCCGATTAGCCAAAAACTGATCTAGTTTTCTTTCTCTTACTAGTTTTTCTATGATGTTTTTCAAATCGAAGCATTCATTGGTGGAATGCCCTCGAAGTCGGTGGTATTCACAGTATTCATTCCGATTTCCTCCTCCTCTTTTACCTTTAAGTGGCCGAGCTGGAGGGATTTTCTCTGTATGGCAGACTTCTTTGTAAACATCTACCAAGGATACCCTAAGAGGGGTATAGTTATGATATTTTTTTATTTTCTCTCCGGAGCGATCTTCCTTTTTCTTGGATTCTTTATCTCGGTAGGAAGAACCGAACCTTGAGATTTCGCTAAGTCGAGAGTTCTCTTCCAAGTTGATGTATTTTTGTGCCCGCTCTTGTACTTCGTCTAAGGAGGTTGGGTATCTCTTCGATATAGATTGGCTAAATGGTCCTTCTCGCAGGTCATTTATGAGGCCCATAATGGCAGCTTCTGTTGGAAGACTTTGTATGTCCATGCATGTTTTGTTGAATCTTTCCATGTAGTTGCGAAGGCTCTCCCGATCTCCTTGCTTGATCCCTAGTAGGCTAGGCGCGTGTTTGGCTTTATCCTTTTGTATGGAGAATCGGGCCAAGAACTTCTTGGCCAGGTCATCGAAACTCGAGATGGATTTCGGAGGTAGGTTGTCGAACCATTTGATGGTTGTCTTGGTTAGAGTTGTTGGAAAGGCTTTGCAGCGAACTGCATCTGAAGCATCAGTGAGGTACATTCTACTTCTAAAGTTGCTGAGATGATGGTTGGGATCCGAGGTGCCATCATATAGAGTCATCTCCGGAAGCTTGAAATCTTTTGGAATTTTGGTTTTCATGATTTCTCTGGTGAATGGATCTTGATCTTTCTGAGAGCTATCCTCTGTGGATGGTTGAGTAGCTTTAGTTTTGAGATCAGCTTCGAGTCTTATAAGTTTATCTTCTAATTCTCGGTGCCGCCTTATTTCTCGGCGTAGATCTTCTTCTTTTTCACGTCGATGTTGGGCTTCTTTCTCAAGTTGCTCCAATCGGTTTTGAAGTGCTTCTATTACTCCTGGATTTGATGAATTTTTGTCTCCGTTGGTTTCTGGAGTATTTTTGAGTATCGTGTCCGCGTTTTTATGCGTCGTTCTGTCTTCCAAACCTGAATCATGGTCATTGTCATGGTCATCCGCCATGTTGATGGGATGACTTCCAGGTTCCCCGGCAACGGCGCCAATGTTCCGAAGGTTACCTGAAACTGTAGGCCGATCTCGGATGAGATCTTCTGTGTTGGTCAGAGCCGACGTGTCCGGCAGGTGTACGGTGGCCGGAGCTGATGTGTTCGACTTGTTGGACTTGGTAGTGGTGCTGATCCTTCGTCCCCGGAGGGTGGGGGGTACCTGCAAGGGACTCCGATGCTTAAGTTAGCAAGGGTATTAAGCAGTTATTGAGTAGAATCAGAGTATGAGTTATACCTGGGTGCTCCAGTGTATTTATAATGGTGAGATGTGGCCTCTTGTGGATAAGATAAGTTAGTTATCTTATCTTTATCTTTATCTTATCTTTAAGTGAGGTCATCTTATCTTCAAGGGAACCGCCTTTATCTTTCTGGGCTTTGGCTGCCTTTAGATTGGGCTGTGTTCCTTCGTTTTGGGCGTGCTTTGGGCTCCTTTGGCAATTTGGCCGAGCTCTTTGAGAAGAGGTCGGATAGTCTGACCTGAAGAGGTCGGTCGGCTTGTCGCTAAACATCCCGGGTCGGACAGCTTGACCCAGGTTATGAACAGAAACCACAATTTACAAATCGGCAAAAGATGAACACAGAATAATGCAAGAAGTTATCGAAAGTGATCCCAAAAAGAACCTGACGAGGTCTTATGGATTGCTATATAATAACTTAAAAAGACTGGCCGACATTAAAAAGTCGGACTAAGTCAGTTCAAGTTATCAGCAAATCCCTGGAAAGAGGTCTGGCCAACCCTATTAAAGAGGAATTGCTATATCTTAGAAGAGATCGAACTAACGAAGTTAGTCTCCTACAAAGACAAGTTGTAAAAGTAATCCCTGAAAGAGACCTAATAAAGGTCCAAGAAAGAGGATTACAAAAACAACTTAGAAGAGATCGACCTAACGAAGTCGGTCTCCTACAAAACAAGTTGTAAAAGTAATCCCTGAAAGAGACCTAATAAAGGTCCAAGAAAGAGGATTACAAAAACAACTTAGAAGAGATCGACCTAACAAAGTCGCTCTCCTACAAAGACAAGTTGTAAAAGTAATCCCTAAAAGAGACCTAACAATGGTCCAAAAAAGAGGATTACACAAAGAACTAGGAAAAGATCGAACTAACAAAGTCGCTCTCCTTCAAAGAGAAGTTATAAAAGTAATCCCTTAAAGAGGCCTGACAAAGGTCTAGGAAAAAGGATTACAAAAATAACTTAGAAGGGGACCAACATAAAGAAATCGGTTATAAGGGGCTAAAAATACAAACAAAAGAGAGAAAACCGAGAAACAAGATGGACCCCACACAATCATGACCTCAAAAGGATCCAAGCTATAAACAATAAGTACGAAAGCAATCTAAAGAGGCCAAGCAGCAAGATTCCAACAGATACCCTGCTAAAGCACAATGAAAGCATAGTATGATAAAGCTTCAAGAGGCCACCAAATTCAACCTCAGAGAAACCATTTTGTTTTCAAAATAAAGTTGCTAAAAATAGCAACTGGAGTATCAGCAGTTAATAAAACATCATTCACAAAAAAGAGTTCAAAGCCCACAAACTGGGCTATTTACGCAAATACTTAAAGGAGATCAACCAAGATTTGGAGCCTTCCCGGCAGCATCAGTACAGGGAGAAGGAAGGCAAGTCTGAATAGGCACAGCATCTACAGTTCCATCATCCCAGTTCAGAATATCTGGATTGGACGTAACTGGAGGAACTGAGGAGGTCGACACTTTAAGAGAAGGCACTGGGGGAGGGTCAGCATCATCATCATCCTGGTCATTAGGGACAATCTTACCATCCCTCACAACATTGTCCAGGCTGACGAGAGTCAAGTCGGCATCAGGAGCAACAATCCGGAACTGCTCCATCAGGTTCTCAGAGGCGGCAGTTACGCTGCCCACAAGGTGACCCTGAAGCTCACCATAATTAACCCGAGCAGTTTCCAAATCATCTCGGAGATGCATCAATTCCCTATAAGCCGAGACATAGCTATCCTTATGCTTCAGTGCCATGTCCTAAGCCAACTTCAAAGAAGCAGCCAAGGCAATAGAGCTGGCCTTCTCACCCTCCAGCTCCTTCTCCACCTTCGCCAACTTCACCTCCAACTCATCCTTCAGACCCTTAATCCGATCAAATTCTGACTTGGCCTCCTCCATGAAGGATTTTGTGGCATGAATCGGGATCCCCTGAACTGTTCGGAAAATAGCCGCACCCATATGAGCCATCTTCACACTACTTTTGGTGATAAAATCCAGATGCTGAAGAAGAGACACGTCGTCCATGGAAAGCCCACCATAGGGGGCAATTTGTTGGTCAACAAACTCGATAGCATCAAAGTCTGGGGCATCCAGGTTAAAGGACTCGGATATTTTTTGCTTTTTTAAGGGAGGGACACCAGAAGCAACGGCAAAAGCCTGAGAAGGATCGACCTAATGAAACCGAGGAGTAGGAATTACTTTCTTCGGCCCGAGAGAACTCGGCACAAGAGGCTTCACTGGGACCTGAGAAGATCCCTCGCCGGCCACTTTGGCCGAGATGTTCAGAGCAGTAGTTACCTTCTTTGCCCTTTTAAAGGCCTTCATGGAGTCGTTGTTCTTAGACATCTCTGTAAATACAGAATTAGCCACAGCAAAGAGTTACGGTCACAACAAAAGGAAGAAAAAATTAAGAAACAAGCATAAGAGACAAGTCAGACAAGTACCCAAAACAGTCTGAACCAAGGACGGGTCATTTAAAAACCGTTTTGTATCAAGATGTAGTGGTTTCCCCCACAGATCCTTAAGAACAATAACAAAAGCACGCTCAACATCATCAAGCATCTCCCAGGTATAGCGAGACACTCTCACATCCCTCTGCCACTCTAGAGGGAAAGTGATGTCAGGGCATCTTGGCCAATTTCACTGACCTTTTCTTTAGTGTTTTTAGGGTAGTTTCATGCATTTCCTTAGGAAATAAGCTAGTTTTGGGTAGATATTCACTTATACCTTGATTCAATCATACATTGTGCATTTTACATGATTTCATGAGGATTTTGCATGAGTTTAGTGACAAATTGTATGTTGCATTACCCATGACTTGGATTAGAACTTTGATGCACTCTATTGCTTGATTTTAGGACCAAAGGAAGCAAGGAAGAACCACTTAGCAGTCACGTTAATCTAATTAACGTGACCACTAACGTGGAATGGGAAGTAACTTGCAAAGTTAATGAGAAAAGTGATTGCCAATAACGCTCTCGAAGCCATCATTGCCCACGTTAAGAGTCACGTTAACTAAGTTAATGTGAACTCTAACGTGAAGAAGGGACTTTGAGCCAACGTTAGTGACACTTAACATTATCACTAACGTTGGCCAATGATCATAAGTGGCCACGTTAGAGTCCATGTTAACTTAGTTAACGTGGCCTCTAATGTTAAAAGGGGGAAGAAAGCCAACGTTAGTGACATTCAACATTGTCACTAACGTTGGCCTAAGGTGCAATGTACTAACATTGCCTCTAACGTGGGAGCTAACGTAAGAGGCAAGGGAGGTGGACAACGTTAGTGACACTCAACATTGTCACTAACGTTGGAAGCAACCCCAAAACCCCCAAGGAGCCACGTTAACTTCCACGTTAACTTAGTTAACGTGGAAGCTAACATTGATGAGTGAATGATGAGCCAATGTTAGTGACACTCAACATTGTCACTAACGTTGGGGATGGCTAAGAATGACCACGTTAGAAGCCACGTTAACTTTGTTAACGTGGGACTCTAACGTGAGACATAGGGGCACACTGGAACGTTAGTGACAATGTTAAGTGTCACTAACGTTCTCGAAGATTGGCAAGGCCATGTTAGAAGCCACGTTAACCTAGTTAACGTGGGACTCTAACGTGAGACATAGGGGCACACTGGAATGTTAGTGACAATGTTAAGTGTCACTAACGTTCTCGAAGGTTGGCAAGGCTACGTTAGAAGCCACGTTAGCCTAGTTAACGCGGGCTCTAACGTGAGACAAAGGGGTACATTGGAACGTTAGTGACAGTGTTGAGTGTCACTAACGTTCTCGAACTCATACTTTCACTAAACGTTAACACCCCTAACGTCCTGAGCTAAAGTCTCTGCCCACTTCACACTATCTCTCTGCAAGTAAAACCAAGCCCAAATGAAGAAGAGAACTGCTTCAAACTCAAGATCCAAAGGCCCAAGACTTAAAGAGCCAACTAGAAGCTGAGAAGAGTAGTATATATAGGAGTAGCTTTGAATTATTTAGGAAGTTCGGAAAGTTGGAAAAAGAGCACTACTCTCTGTATTTTTACTTTCTCTGCTCTTCTAGTTCCAGGATGTATTCTCCATCTTTGTTTTCATTTTCTAGAGCTATGAACAGCTAAACCCCTTTCATTGGGTTAGGGAGCTCTGTTGTAATTTGATGGATCAATACTAGTTTTCATTATTCATCTTCTATCTTTTCTCTTGATTTTACTTGAAAGCTTTCGATCTTCATCCCATTGGGTAGTTATCTTGGAAAAGAAGCTATTCAAACTTCGATCTCTTCTGAGCCTTGGAAGAGGAATGAAGAGATCAAGCTAGAAATGCTTTCTCATGCTGGACCAAATTGGGTTTGGATGGATATGTGACTATAATCCTCTCAATACTTGATTTGGGAAATGCATGTGGTATAATCAGTGACCACACTTCATCTCTTCTCATGAGCAATTGACCAAGGAAGTGGCTATTGTTCAAGATTTGAGAGATTGAAATGCAAGAAATTATAATTCAATGAATTAAGATTGCCAAGGAGATCAATGAGTGCATTGATTGAGGAAGAGATGAAAATGAACTTGATCCGGAGAATTGCAATATCTCCTACGCCCAATGAACTCCCCAATTCTGATCTCACCCATTCTCTTTAATTTTTGCATTTACTTTTATGAGCAAACACCTCATTCCCATTTACAATTCTGCAATTTACTTTCAGTCATTTACTTTCAGCCCTTTAATTCTAGCATTTACTTTTTCTGTCATTTACATTCCCGCCATTTTATTTTCTGCAAATCTCAACCCAAATTCTGAATTTGCTCAACTAGAACATTCTTCTAATTAAAGTTGCTTGATCAATCAATCCCTGTGGGATTCAACTTCACTCTATTGTAAGTTTTTACTTGACGACAAATTCGGTACACTTGCCGAAGGAAATTTGTTGAGAGACAGTTTCCACCTACATCAGAAAGAAGGCTCATCATTTTCATCAAGAAAAAAGGGGCACGCCCCCTCGACAGCACGAACCTTAAAGAAGTAATTCTTGAAGTCCTTTAAGGACTCATCATTCATAGCAAAAACTTTGTGGCCCTGGGCGGACCTGAAGGAAACCCAAGAAGCTTTCTTTTTTGAAGAACCTCTAGGCTTGGCGGAAACAAACAAATAAAGGAAAAGAGTCTGGGAAGGTGTTACATCTAACTCATGGCAGAGAAGTTGAAAAATTTTAATAAAATCCCAGGAATTGGGGTGAAGCTGGGATGGGGCAATATTACACGACCACAACAGGTCGGTCTCAAAAGCAGAAAAAGGAAAGGTAACGTTCAGCTGGCTGAAGAAATATTCATAGGCATAGAAGAATGGACGCTCCCTCTCAATGGAAGTTGGAAAATAAACTCTCTCATCAGAATCAGGAGCAATAAGCTCGTAATCCTCTTCACGGGCATTGTTACCACAAATCCTATGGCACTTCCTCAACTCTGTGCAAAACTCAGCATCCACAACAGAAACACACAACAAAACAAGGGAGTCTAGCCAATCGGACATCCCCTCGGGAACTCTGGAAGACATCTCTACAATGTTATTGCGAGAAGACATGGGGCCAACTAACCCTACAAGTAAGAAAAGAAGATGGGGTTACCACAAACATCTCGGACGAAGGGAGAAAACAACTCGGTCAATACTTCTCAGGTGATGGAACAAAGAAAAGGAAAACCCCAAGACTCAAACCAAAAGTCCTGGGGCATCCCTTGGAGGTAGTAACAAAGCAAGGTTTCCAGAAATCAATCTACAAGCTTACATCCCAGCATATCTCAAAAAGAAATTCAAAAAATAGCAAAACACCTTTCTGCAAGGAGAAATACAAAAAATCGTTGCACTCTACCAAACACGCCAAGCAGAGACCATTAAAGGTGCAACCTTTTTTCAAAGATCAGACAAAAAGCAAATCTTTAAACAAAGTAAGGAACAGACGCATATTTTTATCAAGTATCAGGCAGGAAAAAACCATAAACGACAATAAAACCCTAGAAAGCCTCAACGGAAAAGCCAAAACAATGCATAAAAGAAAGACAGGAAGAACATGTTACAGTGACAAGCAAATGCAAGACTTCGAAAGATTCAAACTTTCAAACATGCAAAATCGAAGCTTCACCAAAAATTGAAAACGAAGCTACAAGAAAGCCAGTACTTACCAGGAAAAGGACAGCAAGCTTCAAGGAAATTAAAGAGGAAACACAAAAACTACGAACTCCAAGAGAAAGCAAAAGCACAAATGAAAGAACAGAAAGCAAAGAGAGCAGAGAAAAGAAGTTATGAAAAGGCTAAAGGAGAAAAACCGTTTTTGGATTTTCAAAATCAAAGTAAAGAACCAAAGGGAAACGGGGCAATTAATGCTCAAATTAAAGAGGGCATTAAACCCTCGCACATTCCCAAAAAAGCGCCGATATAAAAGCATGCATCTTTTAGAAGAAACGTTCTACATTCAAAGCTGCTACAAAGGAGTCGACAAAATGCTTGAGTTTGGCTTCACCAAAGAAAGACCGAAGTCAAGGACTCGATCTCAAAAAGAAGACCGAGCTCAAGCAGGGGCACTGTTCATATCCTGGGTCGAGTTGTCCGACCCGGGATGTTCTACAGACAAAGCGACCGACCTCTTCAGGTCAGGACAATCCGACCTCTTCTCAAAGAGCTCAGCCAAGTCACGAGAAAGCCCAAACAAAGGGCCCAAATAGAGGAACACGCCCCAGATCCGAAGGCAGCCCAAGCCTACAAGAGAAGGGCGGTTCCCTTGAAGATAAGATGACCTCACTTTGAGATAAGATAAAGATAAGATAAGATAACTAACTTATCTTATCCACAGGAGGCCACATCTCACCATTATAAATATACTAGAGCACCCAGGTATAACTCATACTCTGATTCTACTCAATACCTGCTTAATACCCTTGCTAACTTAAGCATCGGAGTCCCTTGCAGGTACTCCCCACCCTTCGGGGACGAAGGATCAGCAGCACTTTCAGTCACACAAGTCGGACACACCAGCTCCGGCCGCATACACAGAAGATCTCGACCGAGATCGACCTACAGTTTCAGGTAACCCTCGGAACACAAGCCTTCCGAGATTTTGAAAATTCTTGGGGCAACCACCCATTCTTACCCAACCAAGGGAAAGTGAAAAGTTCATATTATACCTCGTAGTGGGAAGTCTGGCAATAGCCTCATCACTAGTTAAAGAAGTCAAAAGTGGGCAACAACCCGTCTACTTCATCATCAAGGCTCTACAAGGGGCCGAACTAAACTATCAAGAGATAGAGCAATTCTCCTACGCCCTCATACTCACCTCTCGATGACTCCACCCATACTTTCAAGCTCACACTATCAGAGTTCGGACCAACCAGCCCATAGAAGCCATCCTACAGAAAATAGACTTAGCAGGAAGAATTCTACAGTGGGCAGTCAAGTTATCTGAAATCGATCTTCGACATAAAGCTCAGACAGCCAACAAATCACAGTATTTGGCCGACTTTATTATAGAGTACACTGACACCCTGGGATATCCTACAAAATGGAAACTTTACATGGACGACTCTTCAAACAAAACCGGGAGTGGAGCAGGCGTAATTATATAAAGTAATCAGGGAAGCCAAATCAAGCTAAATGACCAAGCTGAATACGAGGCACTACTCGCTGGTTTAAAGCTAGCTAAGAATGTAGGAGCTTACCATGTCCAGTGATTCACAAGTAGTCACCTCACAAATAGAAGGGAGCAACCAAGCTGAGGATCCCACCATGAAAAAATACCTCAGGTAATTCAGGGGACCCTAGACAAAACTAGAGAACAACTCGGACAATTCGGGGTACCCTGGACAAAAACAGAAAATAGCTCGGACATTTCAGGGAATATGAAGTCCGACACATACCTCGGGAGCAGAATGCCCGAGCTGATGCACTTTCAAAATTAGCCAGTACCAACAGCTCGGACAATTCGGGGAATATGAAGTCCGACACATACCTTTGGAGCAGAATGCCCGAGCTTATGCACTTTCAAAATCAGCCAACACCAAACCAGGGGGCAATAATAGAAGCCTCATCCAGGCTACATTACAAGACCACAACAAGGAAGGAAAACAAACCCTCTCCTCATAGTCCGGCGACACCAACTCATTCTACAGAACTTCCTAAGTCGCACATAATACTCAGGGTCAGCCACAGTAACACGCATTAAAACTATGGAATCCAGTCAATCAGACATGCCGTCCGGGATCTTAGTAGACATCTCAGCAATATTTTTTCAAGAAGACATAGGTCAACCATGGGGTTATTACCAAACAACTCGGACAAATAAGGAAACAACTCAGACAATAATAGCAAAAACATCAAGTGTCAGACACAACAGTAAAAGGGAAACCCCAGGACTCACACGAAAGTTCAGAGGCACCCTTTGGAGGCAACAAGAGAGCAAAAACCCAAATATAAAGTCAAAGCTTTACATCAAAAGCATGTTAGCTTCTACATTGCCCCACCAGAGGAACTCATCAATGTAACATCACCTTGGCCGTTCGTAGAATGGGGACTCGACCTCCTCGGACCCCTTCCCCAAGGATCGGGACAAGTCATGTTCCTCATTGTAGGGGTGGATTACTTCACAAAATGGATTGAGGCAGAGCCCCTAGCTAATGCCACTGCTCAAAGAAGTCGGAAATTCTTGTACAGAAATATTGTTACAAGGTGTGTGGTTCCTTACTCCATCACCACAGACAATGACACTCAATTCACAGACGTAGGCTTTAGAAAGTTGGTAGCCAACTTGAAAATAAAGCACCAATTCACATCCGTAGAACACCCACAGGCTAATGGACAAGCAGAAGCTACCAATAAGGTCATACTAGCTGGGTTAAAAAGGAGGCTACAGGACGCAAAGGGAGCTTGGGCTAAAGAGCTCCCACAAGTCCTATGGGTATATCGGACAACTCCACATTTCTCCACAAAGGAATCACTTTTCCAATTGGCTTATGGAATGGAGGCAATGATACCGGTAGAAGTCGAAGAAGGATCTCCCAAAACGATCCTCTACAACGAAAAAGCTCATCCTAAATGACATCGGAACAAGTCGACCGGGAGAGGAAAAGCTAGCAGCTAATTGGAAAGGATCCTGCCAAGTCACGAAAGGACTGGGGAAAGGTCACCACAAAGTGTCCGACCTCGAGGGACGAAAGCTACCAAGGTCATGGCATGCCTGCAAAAGGCGCCAGGCCGAGATCTAAAAGATTGCCCAACCTAGAAGGGTAAGCACTAACATGTACACACTCTTATTCATATCTTCATTTTATTGTTTAAAAGTTTGCAGATTCCCTAAAATGTTTCCTACCAAGACGTCCGATTACGACAGGTCGGTAAGGTGAAAACCAAATTCACCGCCCGATCACGACAAAGGTCGGCACAGTGAAAACCAACTTCACCGCCCGACCACGATGAAAACCGAATTCATCGTTTGATTTTGACAAAGGTTGGAAAGGTGAAAATCAAATTCACCGCCCGATCACGACAAAGTCGACAAGATGAAAGCCAAATTTATCGTCCGATTACAAAGTGACAGGTCAGCAAGGTGAAAACCAACTTCACCGCCCGACCATGATGAAAACCGAATTCATCGTTTGATTTCAACAAAGGTCGACAAAGTGAAAACCAAATTCACTGTTCAATCAAGACGCATTAATCTGAAGCATTCATCGTCCGATTATAAAGCAACAGATCGATAGAAAGTGAAGAACAGATTCACTGTACGATCTCGATAGGAATGATCGTCCGACAAAGGTGAAAACACGATTCACCTAAAGGACGATCAAACCGGGACAGAAACCACCATCTACAAATCGGCAAAGATGAACACAAAATAATGCAAGAAGTTATCGAAAGTGATCCCAAAAAGAACCTGACGAGGTCTTATGGATTGCTATATAATAACCTAAAAAGACTGGCCGGCTCTAAAAAGTCAGACCAAGTTAACCCAAGTTATCAGCAAATCTCTGGAAAGAGGTATGACCAACCCTATTAAAGAGGAATTGCTATAAATTAGAAGAGATCGACCTAACGAAGTCGGTTTCCTACAAAACAAGTTATAAAAGTAATCCTTGAAAGAGACCTGACAAAGGTCCAAGAAAGAGGATTACAAAAATAACTTAGAAGAGATCGACCTAACGAAGTTGGTTTCCTACAAGACAAGTTATAAAAGTAATCCCAGAAAGAGACCTAAACAAGGTCCAAGAAAGAGGATTACCAAGCAACTCGACGGGGCCCGACATGACGAAGTCGGCCCAAAACATAAAGCTACAAAGTAATCCCTGAAAGAGACCTGAACAAAGTCCAAGAAAGAGGATTATAGAAATAACTTGGAAAGCTACAGATTGGACCGACAAGAAGAAGTCGGACCAACGAAAGCTACAGCTTGGACCGATAAGAAGAAGTCGGACCAACGAAAGCTACAACTTGGACCGATAAGAAGAAGTCGAACCAACGAAAGCTACAGCTTGGACCGACAAGAAGAAGTCGGACCAACAAAAAACGTGTGCCAAAACGGACATAGCTCCGCCCAAAAAGCCATGACTCCACGACAAGGCTATGAAAATTGTTCTGAATGACTAAAAAGTGTTCTACGAAAACACTAAAAGGTCGTCGGACAAATTAGCCCCAAGGACCACCTCGACCAAGCAGAAAGTGGACAAAATCAGAAGTGATCAAAAGAGGTCGGACAACAAAGTACCGACACTCTACAAAGATCCACAAAAACGGACAAAGACATCTCGCAAACGGCCAGAGGAAGGCCAGGAATGTTTTGCTAAAAGGTACGAAGTATTGAAAAAAGACACTACTTAAAAAGCGAAAAGCACAGCCTCAAAGACAGAGCTAAAAAGTCATCCAAACAAATTATAAAAAGGTTCCCCATCGGAACACTACCTAAAAAGTTGTTGGATTATGACTAAAAAGCCCGAACAGCGAAGACAAACAAGTCAGAAGAAGGCTGAAAAGTCCCCTCAACAAAGTAAAAGGGGCAATACCAGACTCGCACAAGGAGAAACTACTCAAAGATCGACCAAAGTCAGGATGCTTGAGCACGACTTCCCCGAAGAGATCGAAACTCTGAAAGCATGGTCTCACGGAAAAGTCCAAATTCAAGCAGGGGCAAAGTCATACAGGTCGACGTCAGCTAAAGAAGAGGTGCAAGTACGACTTCAAAAAAGAACAAGCCAAAAGGTTGGGAAACAACTTAAGGCTCAAATGCGCTTAGCCAAAAAGGATACAACTCCACTCAAAGAAGGCACAATCTCAAACAGGGCTACGAACATCATCCAATACTAAAAAAAGGTTCTATATAAAGAACACTAAAAAGTCATTGGACAAATCACTAAAAGTTTGGATATCAAGTCGCAAGGACAACTTTGCCAAAGCAGAGGGTTGTCAACACAAACTTAAAGCAAGGCGTGATCCAGAAGGCAAGGGTAGAAAACCCACGCTACCATTCAAAAGAGGTTGGACTGTGAAGTACCAAACCTCTAGAAAATCTGCAAGATTGCAAAGCAATGAAGAAACAAGCAAGACAGATGCTTGAGCACTACTTCCAAAGAGATCGAAGCTCTGAAAAGCACGATCTCATGGAAAGATCAAACTCAAGCAGGGGCACTGTTCATACCATGGGTCAAGCTGTCCGACTCGGGATGTTTAGCGACAAGCCGACCGACCTCTTCGGGTCAGACTATCTGACCTCTTCTCAAAGAGCTCGGCCAATGCCCGACCTCTTCTCAAAGAGTTCGGCCAAATCGCCAAAGGAGCCCAAAGCAGGCCCAAAATAAAGGAACACAGCCCAATCTAAAGGCAGCCAAAGCCCAGAAAGATAAAGGCGATTCCCCTAAAGATAAGATGACTTCACTCAAAGATAAGATAAGATAAGATAAGATAACTATCTTATCTCCAGAGAGGTCACTCCTCACCATTATAAATACACTGGAGCACCCAGGTATAACTCATACTCTGATTCTACTCAATACCTGCTTAATACCCTTGCTAACTTAAGCATCGGAGTCCCTTGCAGGTACCACCTGATAAACCCCATTTTGAGGGTTTATCTTGTATTGATTTCAAGGGTTTTATCAATGATTCCACATGCTTTTCATATGAAAATGCATGACTTTGTGTTCCTTTCCTAATTTTTGCCTCATGGATGAAAACATGCTTATTTTGCACTAAACTAGATACAATTCTAATCTTCTCTTGGTGCCATTCGATGCCGTGACCTGTGTGTTAAGTGGTTTCAGAATATAGGGCAGGGATGAACCGGAAGGGAGAAAGAGAATGGGTGCAAAGGAAGGGAGCATGAGAAATTGAGCTTTGGAAACTCCAGCAAGGGCGCGTGCGCGTACTTGGCGCGTCTGCGAGGATTGCGATGCCAGAAGCCAAAGCCAGGAGCCAAGCTACGAGCCGGCATGTGTAGCAGCTAAGCCATGACCCCCAGGGGCGCGTCCGCGTACGTCACGCTTCCGCGCAAGTTGCAAGATGCCCCAGTGGCGCGCACGCGTACTTTGCGCATGTGCGCCGATGCTCGAATATGATTTTTTTTAAAGGGTCACGTGACCTGGGCATGGAGACAGTTAGAGATCCCACCTTGGGGAAGTGCCTTGGCGGGAAGAGCTTAAGAAGACCAGGGGTTGAAGGGTTAAAGGACTTTTTGCTCATTTTTAGAGGGTTCTAGATATTTTGCTAGTAGTAGTTACACTCTTCGGTAGAGAGAGAGATTCCAACCTCTCATTAGGGTTCATCTTCTTCAAATTCTCAATTCTCAATCATTCCTTGGTGAGATCTATTTGCAACTCTCAATTTACTTTGTCCATGTTATAGATCTTCTTTTCTAATCTCAATTAGTGTTTGTAATTGTTCAATTCTCATAGATCTTAGATTCAACTTGTAGTTTTTTTGGATTCTATCAATTCCTTGAAAGGTTCATTTCTATTGTTGTTCTTTGTTGATTGTTGATAAATTCTTGTGTTGAAACACTTTCAATTCTAATTTCTTCTCATTTTTACTATGTCTTTCATCCTTGCTCATCAATTGTTTGATAAAATGCCAACACTAGTTATGGAGTAAAAGTTTCTTACTTGGCACAGGGTTTGGATCATTAGAAAAAGTTGAATAGTTTATGTCAATTGTTGATTGGAAATTAGTAATTGCTAATTGACTTGGAGTGCACTAAAGCTAGATTTCCCTAGGGTAAAACTAGGACTTGTGACTCAAGTTAGTTACTCTCATTTGACTTTTCTCTATACCTAGGGGTTAACTAAGTGAAGCAAGGCTTAATTGTTATCATTATTGAAGGAAACTATAATGATAGAATTTCTAATGCCAACCCTAGGCCAAGTCTTCTAATATTGATTGTTTGTCATCCATTTTTGCTAAACTCCAAAAGAATCATAACAAGGCTTCCTAATCAATAATATGCATTCTCTAGCAATTCCAAGGGAGGACGACTCGGGAGACTAGTGCTCTCGGTTATAGAATTGTAGGATTGTTTGATGCGAAGTTTGAATGTCGATTAGACTATACTCATGATCATATCCATTATTGAATTCTATATCGGCATGTTAAATTTTGTTTATCAAAATGGCGCCGTTTCCGGGGTATTTACTTAGTGTGCCATGTTATTGTTTAAAGTAAACATGTGTATATGTACATAGTTTCATATATTTGTGATTTTTGTTCAAGTGACTAATCCCCCTTCATTACTATAAGTTTTACTTCACCTTCATTGCAATAACCATTCCCCCATCAATATCACTAATAACTCTTCTTTTGCTTTAGGTACTAACACCATGGCCGCTCCAAGGAGAGTTACTATCAAGGAAGCGGGTGCACCGGATTATGTCCTTCAACCCCTTCATGTAACTCACCCCAACTTGAATGCAAACTTTGAACTCAAGACCGCTTTGATCAACCTCCTATCTAAATTCCATGGACTTCCCGCACAATACCCTATTCGACATCTCAAAGATTTTCATCGTATATGCTCAACAACTAGACGGGAAGGATCCGATGAAGTTGCTATATGGTTGTTTGCTTTTCCTTTTTCTCTTGAAGACAAGGCTAAAGAATGGTTCTACACTCTATCTAGTGAAGTCACTTCCGATTCGGACTTTCTTAGAAGAGGGTTTTTGGATAAATTCTTGCCCCCGGAAAAGATGGATAGGCTAAGGAAGGAAATGTCGTGCATTGTACAAGGTGAAACGGAACCACTATACGAGTATTGGGAACGGTTTCGTAAGCTACTAGACACGTGCCCTAATCACATGATTGACACTCAAGTATTGCTTGGATACATATGTCAAGGAATGCGAGAACAAGATAGAACTCTCTTGGACACCTCTAGCAATGGTTCTTTGTCTAAATATAAAACGGCGAAGGAGGCATGGCAACTTATCATTGACTTAGCCGAATCCAATCAACATGTTAGACGAAGAGTCAACCGCCCAAAAACTGTGAATGAGGTATCAACTAGTAGTGAAACCACCGCTCTAACCAAATCCTTGAGTGAAATGACATCCATCTTAAAGCAACTTCAATTGGGCCAACAACAACCGCAATAACAACAACCATATCAACATCAACCTCCACCACCCCCTCAACAATACAATCAACAATTGGTTCCTCAGAAAGTGTGTGGCATTTGTTCTTGCTATTCCCACTACACGGACGAGTGCCCAAGTCTTCAAGAAGACAACACTTTGGCAGCCACTCACAATTTCTATGACCGCCCAAATCAAGGGTACTACCAAGGCGGTAATCTTAACCAAGGGTACCCCTATCAAGGAGGAAGCTACAATCAAGGAAGTGGCAATCACAATCAAAATTGGAGGGACAATCATCAACAAGGAAATAGAGACAACAACAACAATGGAGGAGGTCAAAGATGGAACAACAACAATTCACAAAACCGACCACCATACAACCAACAAAGCCAACCATACAACCAACAAACCCAAGCAAGGAACTACCAAACATACCAACCACCACATCAAAGACCACCACCCAACCAATCACAAGCCCCTCAACTCACATACTCGTCCAACCCCTCTAACCAAGATGATACACTCTGGACCATCATCCAAGGCCAAAAGGAACTACAAAACACACTTGCCTCCAGCCTTACCGGCCTCACCTCTACACTACAAGCTCTTCTTGCACGCATGGACCCACCATCCAATCCCACTCCTCAACCCCCAATTCCAAGCGTCATCCCCTCTCAACCTCAACCCAATCCTAAGGGAGGCATCAATGCCATCACCCTGAGATCCGGAAAACAGTTAAAGGAGAAGGGGCCAAAGGATTTAAATCCCATCACAACCGCTCAAGAGGAGGAGGGAATAGAAATAGAACAGGTAGTGGAAGAGGAGACACCACAAGTCATAGTTGAGGATGAAGAAACTCAACCCACAAAAGAGAACCCCAAGCCTAAGAGAACCTTGGAAGAAGAAATCACTCAACCACTCCCATTTCCGACACTTGCAAAGAAAGCTAGGAAGCGTATAGAACTTGACCCCAAAATAATAGAAATGTTCAAGAAAGTTGAGGTAACCATCCCCCTCTTTGATGCTATCCATCAAGTTCCTAGATATGCAAAATTCCTCAAATATCTATGCATGAACAAGGATAGAATTGTTGAATTGGAGACTATCCCATTGGGGAGTTCTATTTCCACTTTGATGGGAGCATTTCCCGAGAAGTGTGATGATCCGGGCCCTTGCATGGTCACTTGCACCGTCAGTGGAGTTGAATTCCTAGATTGTATGTGTGACCTCGGAGCATGTGTTAGCATCATGCCTCTCTCCATCCACCGGGTATTGAAGTTACCACCATTAAAAAGGTCGACGGCAAGATTTGTCCTAGCGGATAAAAGCATAATAACCGTGACGGGTGTTGCAGAAGATGTATGGGTGAATATCAAAGGGTTGGTGTTTCCGATTGACTTCTATGTCCTTGAAATGCCATCAAGTGAACCCGAGAGAGCATCATCCATCCTACTTGGAAGACCATTTTTGAGGACTTCTAGATTCAAGCTAGATGCCTACTTGGGAACATACTCATTTGGGATAGATGGGAGAGTCGTGAGTTTTAGCCTAGAAGAAGCAATGAAGCACCCATCGGAGAATCACTCTCTATTCCGTGTGATCCAATCGACAATATTGTTGCCGATGTGCATCTTGCAAAGTTGGATGAGAAGTACATGATTGAAGACGGAAATGAAGATCCAAGCAAAGTAAACACTACATACCATACAAACCATCCGAAAATTCAAACTCCAAATCATGACAAAAAGATGGAATTGAAGCCACTACCACCCCACCTAAAGTACTCATATCTTGATGAAGCCCACAAGCTCCCCGTGATAATTGCAAAGGAGCTAACCCCTCAACAAAAAGAAAAGTTGCTAGATGTCTTGAGTTAAAATAAAAGGGCAATCGGGTGGAGTTTGGCGGATCTAGTGGGAATAAGCCCCCAAGTATGCGAGCACCACATATTTCTTGAAGAAGGAGTAAGACCGGTCTGACAACCTCAAAGGAGACTTAATCCAACCATTCTTGAGGTTGTGAAAAAAGAGGTCACCCGGCTACTTGAAGCGGACATCATCTATCCCATCTCGGATAGCGAGTGGGTGAGCCCGGTCCAAGTGGTGCCAAAGAAATCCGGGGTGACTACGATAAAAAATGAAAGCGGCGAACTCATAGCAACAAGGGTGCAAAATTCTTGGAGAGTAGGCATAGACTACCGGAGATTGAATGCGGCCACAAGAAAAGATTACTTCCCACTACCATTTATCGATTAAATGCTTGATCGACTAGCTGGATTCTACCGGAGATTCATCAAAGACTTTAGCAAGGTGGCCTTACCTCTCTCTCGACTACTACAAAAGGACACTGAATTTGAGCTGAGCAAAGAATGCATGGAAGCATACGACAAGCTTAAAGTGGCATTAACACAAGGTCCTATTGTGCGGGGACCAAATTGGACTCAACCGTTTGAAATCATGTGCGATGCCTCAAACTACGTGATCGGAGCCGCGTTAGCACAACGCGAGGGTAAGACTCCCTACGTCATAGCTTATGCTTCCAAAACACTAGATGGAGCCCAATCCAACTACACTACTACCGAAAAGGAAATCTTAGCTATTGTTTTTGCTTTGGACAAGTTCCGAGCCTACCATCTTGGTTCCAAGGTAGTAGTATACTCGGATCACGCGGCGTTAAAGTATTTGTTGGCCAAAAAGGAATCAAAACCGAGATTAATTCGATGGGTGCTTTTGTTACAAGAATTTGATCTAGAGATCAAGGATAGGAGTGGTTCCCAAAACTTAGTGGCGGACCATTTAAGTCGCCTCGAACATACAAAAGGTGACACCACTCCTATCAATGATTCCTTTCCTCTAGATGGCTTGCACGCAATCTCGGAAGTAGTTCCTTGGTATGCCCCAATAGCAAACTACTTGGTTTCACGCACCTTCCCTCCCAATCTCAACAAACATCAAAAGGATAAGCTGAAAAGCGAAGCCAAATACTATGTTTGGGATGATCCCTATTTGTGGAGATGTGGAGCGGACCAAATAGTGCGACGGTGCATATCTCAAACCGAATCCCAAGCAATCTTGGACGCTTGCCATTCTTCCGAAGGAGGTGGCCATTACGGCCCTCAAAGAACGGCAAGAAAGGTCCTTGATTGTGGATTTTGGTGGCCAACCCTTCTCAAAGATTCTTCCCTCTATTGCAAATCTTGTCTCCAATGCATTCGGTTTGGAAATATTTCTAAGAAGGACGAAATTCTCTAACAAAACATGCTTTTTTGTGAAATCTTTGATGTATGGGGAATCGACTTCATGGGACCATTTCCAAATTCCAATGGCTTTCTCTACATTTTGTTAGCCGTCGATTATGTGTCAAAATGGGTGGAGGCAATCCCCACCCAGACGGATGATGCTCATGTTATTTTTTCTTTTGTGAGGAACAATATTATTTGTCACTTTGGCTCCCCAAGAGCAATCATAAGTGACCAAGGATCCCATTTTTGCAACAAAAAAATGGACGGCCTCATGAGAAAGTATGGCATCACACACAAAATTTTCACGGCCTACCACCCTCAAACAAATGGCCAAGCTGAGGTTTCTAACCGGGAAATTAAACATGTATTGGAAAGAATTGTGAAGCCGAATAGGAAGGATTGGAGCGCTAAGCTCTCCGATGCACTTTGGGCATATCGAATGGCTTACAAAACACCAATTGGCATGAGCCCTTTTAGGCTAGTATATGGTAAGGCATGCCATTTGCCGGTAGAGATCGAACACAAGGCTTATTGGGCTGTAAAGGAATGCAATCTAAATTTGGGTGGAGCCGGAGTTGAGAGGAAGCTTCAATTGGCGGAATTAGAATGCTTGAGACTAGAAGCTTATGACAATTATAGATTCTACAAGGAAAAGATGAAAGCCATCCATGACAAGAACATTAGGAGAAGGGAATTTGGACCCGGTGACCTAGTTGATGACAAGTCATCATATACCCATTTTTCAAGCTAATTTCACTTGTTTTATTAGTCTTAAGTAAGTGATTTGGATGAAAATGCACAACTTCTTTAAATCAAGCAACTACCATTAAATTGATGCTAATTCATGAGGTTTAAGCTAATTTTAATTGAATTTTAATTGATTTATAAGCCTTGTGAATTTAGTGATACTTTGAGTAGTTGTTTTGGTTTATTATAGGTGAAGAAAAGAAGAAAAGAGGAAGCGTGGCTTAAGAAAGCGTGGTCCAAGGAGAAAAAGGTATGGCGCATAAAGGAGGAGTGCAAGCATTGCCCTCCACAAGGGCACACTGCCCTCTAGGAGGGCAATATGAGCAAGCAAGCCTTGAGAGGCAACCCTGCCCTGCCAACGACAAGGGCAGAGCACAAATTGGTGCCATGGAACAAGGGAGACAAAAACACTGCCCTGCCCTCCACAAGGGCAATATCGGGCTCACCAAAGGAAGAAATTCAAAGAAAAAGCTCACTAATTCTTGCCACAAGGATCGAACACGGAACCATGAGGAAACAAGAAACTAAGCCTTACTTTAGTGCCAAAAAATCAAAGAAAAGGAATAGCGTGCGCGTCACACAAGGATCGAACACGGGGCTTCAATTTGGAAACATTGCCCTGCCCTCCGCGAGGGCAGGGCAGCATTTTGGTGATGCACACACACGCACCATTCTGGCGCACCAAGGGAAGGCTCGGCAGCATCATTCTGGCGCACAGGCATCACTCGGCAGCACCAGCAGCACGCACGGGCACCATTCTGGCGCGCCAAAAAAGTTCTGCCCTGCCCTCCGCAAGGGCAGGGCAGCGTCTTGCACACACCAACGCACCACACGCACGCACCATGGGCCAGATGCACCATTTTCTGCCCTGCCCTCCACAAGGGCAGGGCAGCCTCCTGGAAGCAATTTTTCATGGGCTTAAAAATTGGATTAAAAATCCAATTTAACTCATTTCTTCACCAAATCAAAAGCCCATCCAAATCCCAAGATCCAAGAATAGAAAGTGTATAAATAGGAGATAGTTTGATGTAATTAGGACCTTTTACTTTACTTTTGAACTTTGATTTTTCTTGTGATCTTTGAATCTTTATTTTTGGAACTTTTGAGATTTCAGAGAATTGGGGAGGAGAATTGATCTCTCTTCTTCGTCGTTCTTGCTTTAGGACTTTTATTTTTCTTGTTTGAGTTTTGGGTGTGAAGAATTGAGGAAATTCTGTCTCAATCTCAATTCAAAATCTCTTTAATTCCTTTTCTGCACAATTGAGTTCAATTTCATTTCCTTTACTGCTTCTTCTTTAATTTCTTGTTAATTGCTTTGTGAACTTGGATTTGAGAAGGCAATTGAGATATAGGCTTTGTTATCTAGTCTCTGGAGTCCTGAGATCCCATTTTCCTTTTTGGTTCTTCTGTGAACCTCTGCTGCAAGTTAATTTCCATTTCTGTTTGAGAGCTAGTCTATTTCAATTCATCTCTTGTTTAGTTAATTGTTGCAGTTTAATTTCCCTTGTTTAAATTCTGAAATCCCAGTCCTCAATTCCCTTTTCCATTCAAGCAATTTATATTTCTTGCACTTTAAGTTACTGCAATTTACATTTCTTGCATTTTAAGTTTCAGTCATTTAATTTCTGTTCTTTAAGATTCATCATCCTTTACTTTCCTGCTCTTTAATTTACTGCAATTCTCCCCTCTCCCTTTACATTCCAAGAAATTTAGCTTCTGTTAAAGATAAACCACTCAACCAATACTTGATTCGCTTGACTAGATCAACCACTAAACTAAAATTGCTCAATCCTTCAATCCCTGTGGGATCGACCTCACTCCCGTGAGTTTTATTACTTGATGCGACCCGGTACACTTGCCGGTGAGTTTTGTGTTGGATCATTTTCCACACATCACTAGTCCTCCTTTACAATTCAAGGTTGAGATTGTTACCCGGAAAGCTTAGATCAAGATGGGATGGACCTTACCAAGTAGAGAAGGTAGAACCTTACAGGGTCTACCACTTGCGCCACCCATCAAGTCCGGACATTTTCAAGGTAAATGGGCACCGTCTCAAATTGTACCACGGTGAGCAAAGGAAGAATTCCAAGGAATTTGAAGTGTTCCTCTTGAAGGATGCACCTCTTGAACAAGAACATTGAGCTAGTGGAAGTCCAACTTAAGGACGGTAAACAAAAGTGCTAGGTGGGAGACACCCCACCATGGTAAGATCTACCATTTGTATATAGCCATTGAATTCTTCTTTGATTGATGCTTGCTCAAGACTTGACTTCATGTTTTGTAGATAGGTCTTTGATAAAGTTGTAGATAGGTTTGACTTCATGTTTTATTTTATTTGTTGAGTTCATTTGGTCGTCTAATGTGTTGAATAAGGCTTTTATGGTGTTTGAGTAGCTGTTTGGAGGTTTGGAATGCTTGGATTGGTGCAAGAACATGAAAACTTTTGAAAAACAAAGCACCAACCCACGCGTGCGTGCACCAGGCGCGTACGCGACCCTCAAGCATTTTCGACCATCCACGCAAGCGCACCATGTGCGCGGACGCGTGGACTACAAAAATTACCCCTCCATATATTGACCCGAGAGTTGCGCCTACGCTGCGCCAGCACCATGCCTGAGGCACAGACCAACCACGCGTGCGCGCACATGATGCGTACGCGCCCTTATGGCAATTCGCGGATCGACGTGCTAGCGCACCTTGCGCGTACGCGCCGATCGCCCCTTTGCACTCTTGGTACACCTTCCAGAGAGTTAGGCCACTCTCGCGCCTGTACTGAGCCCCCAGCACACCACCACTGTCATGTGCGGACACCAGGCGCCTGCGGTCAGTACGCTCGAGTCGCAATGGATGCGCCCGCGCCCATGCCGCACCGGCTCCCCCATTCCTACAGCAACCTCTGGGTCACTTTCCCGAGAGTTAAGCCAAGCCCAGGCCCATCTCATGCCTGAGGCATAAGATCACTGCCGCGTGCACGCACTAGCCGCGCGCGCACCGATACCCCTGCAGCCAACTTCTGGTACTTTCTAGAGAGTTGCGCCATCTCTGGGCCAACCTTGTGCCACTGGCACAAGAACATGAACGCCCGCGCGCACCACCACAACATCCTACTTTCCTGCGCGGCCGCGCACTGTGCGCGCACGCGTGGATGTGCGACGTGAATTTAACAAGGCGGGCACACTTACCCCCCTCATTCCCTTTCTTTCTCTTCTTACCTCTTCTACCTTCCACCACCATTTTTCCTTTCCAACCCCTCTCTACACCACTCCACCCACCTCCCACTACCATCTCCAGCGACCACCCACTTCCGGTGGCCCCTACATTTCTCCCTCCATTCTCCATCATCTCTAAACCCTCATTCCATTCTACAACCCCATCGCTTTCCCATATACTCCCATAACTTCTTCCCACATACTCCCCCATCGCTTTCCATCTCTTTCAAGGTACTATACTAGGCTTCCCTCTTGCTCTACTTTTCTCCTTTCTTTCTTAGTTAGTTGATTTCAATCTCTTTTAGGTAATCTTCCTCTTTCTTTTTTTCCTTAGCTCTTCGTGGGTGTTTTGGGTACAACTTCTTTTGCATTGGTGGATGGACATGTTTTGCATGATATTATTACAACCATAGTGCATTGTAGTGATTAATATTGGTTTGTGGAATGTTACATTGTTCTCTTTCCACTTATTTGCATACTACAAAAAGGATGCACGCCAAGTGTTTGAGGAAAAGCATACATGATTTTTGAGCTCATTGTGACCCATTGCTTCTTAATTGTGTGCTTTCTTCTAACCTCTTAGTCACTCTTAGGTGCATCTTCACACTCTACATTCTACCCACTCACCTTATTAGAATTTACTTTCCACTCTTGGTATTCGTGGGTGTATGCTTCTCATGCCTCTTACTTGCATGCTTAAACTACCCCTATACCACATGCCAGTGATTTGCCTTGCTTACCAAATGTTATCTTAGTTACATGTTATAGCTGTCATGTAATGAGGACACCCATTCTCTTATGGCACAATTTTTCACTTGCATGATCCCCATTTAATTGCGTTTCTTTGGGTTTGATGTTATCTCCCTTTTTACTATCGCAGGATGGTCATCAAAAAGAACAAAGGGAAAGCCCCAAAGAAGCCAACCACCAACAGAGCGCACCAAGAACCAACGGCCAAGCCACTCCTAAAGAAGGCTAAGGGCCCCGTTGATGTTTTAGAGAAGGACAACCCTCTAAAGGATTCAAACAAGTTTCCTAACCGCTACTGCGAACTTGTCTACTCAAGGATGATTGAGTGGAATTATCACTCGGAACCCCTTCTAATCCTACCGGCCCACCTCACTCCGATGGTGATGCCCCACATTGACCGAAGGCAATGGAGATTCCTCTTGAGGCAACCTAAGGAGGTCAATTTATCATGGATGGTGGAGTTTTACTCACCCCTACTCACATCAATCTTCGTGCGCCAAAAACAAGTATCAGTCATAGTGGAAGCCATCCATGGAGTACTTAAGACTGGACCATTAGCGGATGGCTATGACGCCTATCAAGAAGTTTTGTCAGCATGCAACGAGCGTGAGTTCGATTGGAGCGCGGTCCTCTGCGTAATCGCTTTGCCCAAAGCATGTTGGATTCGGGGGACCATAAAGCAAAGACCAAAGGGTTTAGATGCACATTTCCTCACTGAAGAAGCCGCAGCATGGGCCCAAATTCTAGCTCACTACGTGCTCCCGAGCACCCATGGGTCATCCATTACCGCCGAGCTTGCCTTATTGGTATGGTGCATCTTAACCGAGAAACCGATCGACATTTCGTATGCCATTCGCCAATCCATGGGGCGCATTCATGCCAAGGGAAACTTACCCTTCCCCGCTATGGTGACCGAATTAGTAGCGGCAGCCGGTGTCCACCGCGAGGCTAAGGATAGGAGGACCTCAATCCCGGTCGAGGGCGATGTTATTCCAACCAAGAGGTGCTTTAAACCTCCGGAAGTTACCAAGGACCTTGGAATGGCCACCCCAACTACTTCGTCCGCACCACAAAAATCAGCCACCCAACGCCTTGAAGACCTTCACAAGAAGCTGGACCATTATGAGAGGCGTAACCAGCGCCGATATGCTCATGTGAAGAAGCTTCTTAGCATTGTCACCCCACCTATGGAGGAGCCGGATATCTCCACATCTACCGCAACTTCAAGCGGAGATAGCGATGACAAAGGAGATGAAGGACAGTCGGGACTCGACCACCCATTGCGCATCACCTATAGCACGGAGGACCATGCTATGTTTTAAGTGTGGGGAGGTCAGCTGACCGATCTCCGTAGGTAATACCCGAATAAATTTTTGAACTCCTTAGAAGTTAGGATAGGTTGCATGATTAGGTTTTCTTCAACACTATTTGCATGATAAATTTACTTGGTTAGAACAATGAACTCTCTCTTAGGAAACTAATACTTTAGGGCAAAACCAAGATTTTGGAGCAATTGTGACATTGCCAATTTTGAAAATTTTGATGCTAAACTTTTCTGAAGATTGTACTTTGGAACATGGATTTTGAGTTAAGAACACAAGCTAGTGAGCTTTGAGCCTTGTTGTGTGGCTACATCGTATAGTCACTTATTTTCCTTCTTGTGTGCAATCGTTCTCTCTTTATGAGCGTGATCCTTGCTTTGTTTGAGTCTATATGTCCATTATTCCTTGCATTCATGCATTTATATGATTAAGGCCATCAATTCATTATCCCACTTATCCAAATCGCCTTACCCTTTATCTTCCATTGTTAGCAAATTTGAGCTTACGCTTAACCCACTAGTTCTTTAAATTAGCACGTTACAAGCCTAAAGCAGAAAACCATAAATATCCTTCTTTGGATCTTTGATTAGCTTAGTCTAATGTGTGTGAGCATCATTCAAAGTGGGAAACTTGGGACATTGGTTGAAAAAAAAGGGGGGTATTTTGTATTGTTATTAAAAATATTGGGAATTGGATACATACTCATGTATGGATCAAATGCAAAACCTTATGCATTGGTGCTCTTGTATAGAAAAAAAGAAAAAAAATATTTCTCAAATATGGAAAAAAAATATAGAAAAAAAAGAAGAAAAAGAAAGAAATGAAAAGGGTACAAAATACCCAAAGTAAAGTGTAGCTCAATAAATTCAATGCATAAGTGTTGTGAAATGAAAAGGGGTACATGAGTATGTGAAAAAGTGAAGAATGGGTAGTTAGGTTAGCTTTGAAATTGTATAGGATATCATAGGTTAGGTGGGAAGCCTAAGCTTATCAAAGATTCAAATTTCAAGCTCACTTAGCCAAATATGCATCCTACCTTGACCCTAGCCCCATTACAACCTAAAGAAAAGACCTCATGATATACTTGCATACATGCATGGAATAAATGTTGATTGCTAGATGGAAAACAAATCTTGGAAAGCATGATGTTCATACCCTGACCGAGCTCCCCAAACTCGGACAAGATCATAGAAGGCCCGACCTCGTCCCAAAGGCCCACGCCTGAGGTCGGACCTCGGACAAATAGGCTAGGAAGGCCCATCAAAAGGAACAAAGCCCAAAACCTAAAGGCCGAAGAGGCCTGGGAAAGGCGGTTCCGCAAAGATAGAGATAAAACTCCCAAAAAGATAAGATAAGATAAGAATATCTTATCCAGGGAAGATCACGACCAACTACTATAAATACACTGGAGCACCCAGGTATAACTCATACTCTAATTCTACTAAATATCTGCTTGAACCCATGCTAACTTAAGCATCGGAGTGTCATTGCAGGTACAACCACCAGCCACTCGGCACATCAAGCTCGGGTCACAGAACCCCCACCTCGGGTCTTACCAAGACGACCGAGCTACACGTTTCAGGTAACCCTCGGAACATTGGCGCCGTTGCCGGGGAACCTGGAAGTCATCCCCTTACCATGGCGGACGACCCTCCCAACAATAACCACGCTACATCAGAACAAGAAGAGGAAGTTGACACCGGCGAACGACCGGATAGCCCTCTGTCACCACGCACTCCAGGGGGAAACAAACAGAATCACCCAAAGACATCACTCCTAAACAAAGATCCACCAAATCCCGAGAAGGGAAAGAACTCGGAAATTCTAGAAGCAGTTCGGGCACAGCAAAACCGGCTGAAACAACTCGAAGAGGACATAAAAAAGCAGAAGGAAACTGAACAAGATCTGAGAAGGGAGGCTCGCAAGCGCAGAGAATTAGAAGAAAAACTGCGGAAAATAGAGGCCAACCTGAAAGACCGGACGGAACGCGGCACCGCCCCCGAAAACAATCATGATCCCTTCACACAAGAGATCATGAAGGAAAAGGTACCGCGAAACTTCAAACCACCAGATATGGATCTTTACGACGGCACCACCGATCCAAGTCACCACCTCAGCAACTTCAGAAGCAGAATGTACCTAGTCGACGCCTCCGACGCGATTCGGTGCAAAGCCTTCCCCACCACTCTCACCAAATCAGCCATGAAGTGGTTCGACAACCTGCCACCAGGATCAATCTCCAGCTTTGAGGACCTAACCAAAAAATTCCTAACAAGGTTCTCTATTCAAAAGGACAAGGCAAAACATGCCCCCAGTCTACTCGGGATCAAACAAGGCAACCAAGAAACTCTCCGAGAATACATGGAGCGATTCAACAAAGCCTGCCTGGACATACAACACTTGCCCACAGAAGCGGCCATCATGGGACTGGCAAACGGCCTAAAAGAAGGACCATTTAGCCAATCCCTATCCAAACGATACCCGACCTCCCTATACGAGGTGCAGGAGCGAGCAGAAAAATATATTAACATGGAGGAAACCTCCCGGCTAAAAGACTCTTCTAGGAGGGAATCAACCTGCCCGCTCCGAGATCGAGATCGGGAACAGAAAAAGAAAGAAGAATCCAACTCTGACAAGCCACGGAAGTACCACAGCTACACCCCCCTCCGAGTCTCCCTGGTAGACGTCTACAAGAGAAGTGTGCCACACCGAAAAAATCCCACCACCTCGACCTCTAAAACACAAAAGAGCGGGAAGAGATCGGTCTGAATATTGTGAATATCACAAACTCTACGGCCATTCTACTAACGACTGCCACGACCTAAAGAATGTTATAGAAAAGCTAGCTAGAGAAGGAAAACTCGACAGATACATAGCAGAAAAAGGAGAAGAGACCAGGAAGAGAAGGCGAGGAGATAACGAAGATCGGGCCGAACAAGCCCCGCGAACCCCTGAAAGGCACATACACATGATAAACGGAGGTTTCGCAGGCGGAGGGACATCCAAATCCTCACGAAAAAGACACCTCAAAGAAGTCTACCATGCCCGAGAAGACAGCCCCTTGCCCGAGTTACCTACTATCTCATTTACCCGAGAAGATGCTCAAGGAATAATACCCGGGCACGACGATCCAATGGTAATCACCATCATCCTAGCAAACGCCAACTTACATCGGACCCTGATTGACCAGGGAAGCTCAGCAGATATCCTGTTCAAAACAGCCTTCGACAAACTCGGACTCGAAGAAAAAGAACTAAAGGCCTATCCCACCGACCTATTCGGACTAGGAGATGCCCCGATCCGTCCCTTAGGATACATCTCGTTACACACTACCTTCGGAAAGGGCGAGCAAACTAAAACATTAAACATCGACTACATTGTAGTCAACGTCACTTCAGCATACAATGCCCTCATCGGACGACCAACCCTAAACAGACTGGCGGCTATAGTCTCGACCCCACACCTCTGTATGAAGTTCCCTACCGCAAAGGGGATCGCTACCCTAAGAGGCGACCAAAAACTAGCACGGCGATGCTACAACGAAAGTCTGAGCCTAAAGGGGAAAGAGGTCAACACAATAGAACTCGGGCGAGTTCAAGCCCGAGAAGATCTTCGGCCACAACCAGAGGGAGAAACCGAAAAAAATCCAAATCGGGAACACACCTGAAAAAATAACAAACATAGGAGCAAACCTCAAAACAGGCCTAAAGGAGGAACTCATAACCCTCTTAAGGGAGAATTCCGACCTCTTCGCCTGGAAAGCCTCCGACATGCCAGGCATAAGCCCCGACCTAATGTGCCATAAGCTATCAGTGTACCCGGGATCCCGACCTGTCCAACAAAGACACAGGAAGCTCGGGCCCGAACGCATGCAAGCAATAGAAGAACAAGTACAAGCACTACTAGATGCAGGGTTCATTAAGGAAGTAAAATACCCCCTATGGCTCGCAAACGTGGTCCTGGTAAAAAAGCCCAATGGAAAATGGAGGATGTGCGTCGACTACACGGATCTTAACAAAGCCTGCCCCAAAGATCCATATCCACTACCAAATATCGACGCCTTAGTAGACGCAGCCTCAGGCTACAGATATCTCTCCTTCATGGATGCATACTCAGGATACAATCAAATCCCGATGTACGGACCCGACCAAGAAAAGACCTCGTTCATAACCCCAAGGGCAAACTACTGCTACGTAGTAATGCCCTTCGGGCTGAAGAACGCAGGAGCAACCTACCAGAGGCTAATGAATAAAGTGTTCTCAGAGCACATCGGACTACAGCTAGAGGTGTATGTCGACGACATGCTGGTAAAGACACAAGAAGACAGAAACCTGGTGGCCGACCTCACCAGTGTCTTCGACACCCTTAGGAAACACAACATGAGACTCAACCCGACAAAGTGCACCTTCGCCGCAGAAGCCGGAAAATTCTTAGGCTTCATGCTGACTCAAAGAGGCATCGAAGCAAACCCAGATAAATGCCAAGCAATACTCAATATGAAGAGCCCGACGTGTGTCAAAGAAGTACAACAACTGAATGGAAGGCTAGCCGCCCTATCAAGATTCTTGGCAGGATCAGCGATAAAATCACTACCTCTCTACTCACTCCTAAAGAAAGGGAAACCCTTCGCGTGGACCCCGGAGTGCGAAAAAGCCATCCAAAAATTCAAGGAATTCCTTGGGCAACCACCAATCCTAACCCGACCTTTAAAAGGGGAAGAGCTCGTATTATACCTCTCGGTCGGACATCGGGCAGTTGCCTCAGCGTTAATATGGGAAAATGACCAAGAACAACACCCCATATACTTTGTAAGCAAGGCACTACAAGGGGCCGAATTAAACTATCAGAAAATAGAAAAATTCGCCTACGCCCCAGTGTTCACAGCTCGGAGGCTCCGTCCCTACTTTCAAGCCCACACCATCAAGGTCCGGACAAACCAACCCATGAGACACATCTTACAAAAAACAGACATGGCAGGACGAATCCTACAATGGGCGGTGGAACTGTCCGAGTTCGACATCCACTATGAAGCCCGAACCGCCATAAAATCCCAGTATTTAGCCGACTTCATCGCAGAATACACTGAGACCCCGGGAACCCCACTCTCATGGAACCTGTATGTCGACGGGTCCTCAAACAAAACAGGAAGCGGAGCCGGGGTTATACTCGAAAGCGACCAAGGAACGCGGATAGAACTATCCCTAAAATTCGAGTTCCAGGCTTCGAACAACCAAGCCGAATATGAGGCCCTACTAGCAGGTCTAAAGCTAGCCGAAGAGGTCGGAGCCCAGAGAATCACGATCTTTAGCGACTCCCAGGTCATCACATCACAAGTAAACGGAAGTTACCAGGCCAAAGACCCGACTATGAAAAAATACCTGGACCAAACACAGGCACAGTTACGCCACTTCCCAGAAGTACAAATCCAGCACATACCTCGGGAGCAAAATGCCCGGGCTGACGCCCTCTCAAAACTTGCTAGCACCAAGCCCGGAGGCAACAACAGAAGTCTCCTCCAAGAAACCTTACAATCTCCCTCCGTGTTAAGAGAGGAAGAAATACTAAATATATCCGACCAACAACAAGGATGGATGACCCCCATACTCAACTACCTGAAGTCGGGAACTCTCCCCGCCGAAAGAAGAGAAGCTAAAAGGCTTACAAAGGACGCCCAGAATTATACATTAATCCACGACGTATTATACAGAAGAGGATTCTCAAACCCCCTCCTTAGGTGCGTTCCGACCTCAGAAACAAAGAGCGTCCTCGAAGAAGTTCATGAAGGCATGTGTGGGAACCATCTCGGAGCTCGGGCACTATCCAAAAAAATAGTCAGAGCCGGGTTCTACTGGCCGACCTTACAAAGAGACGCAGCGGAGTTTGTGAAAATATGCCCCCCTGCCAAAAACACGCCAATTTTCACAAGGCACCGCCCGAAGACCTTATCAGCACCACTGCGCCGTGGCCCTTCGCAAAATGGGGACTCGACCTACTCGGCCCATTTCCACAAGGACCGGGGCAAGCCAAATACCTCATTGTAGGGGTCGACTACTTCACAAAGTGGATCGAAGCCGAACCCTTAGCCACTATTACGGCTCAGAAAAGCCGTAAATTCCTATATAAAAACATTGTCACGAGGTTCGGAGTCCCCTACTCCATCACAACAGACAATGGAACACAGTTCACGGACACAAGTTTTCAGAACTTGGTGGCCGAACTAAAAATCAAACAGCAATTCACATCGGTCGAGCACCCACAAGCCAACGGACAAGCAGAGGCTGCAAATAAAGTCATCTTGGCCGGGTTAAAAAGAAGACTCCAAGAAGCCAAAGGGGCATGGGCCGAAGAACTCCCCCAAGTACTATGGGCATATCGGACAACCCCGCACTCTACAACGGGAGAATCCCCATTCCGACTAGCTTACGGGATGGAGGCAATGATTCCTACCGAAATAGATGAAGGGTCGCCCAGAGTCATCTTCTACAACGAAGGAGGCAACCCTCAGGCACAAAGGGAAGAACTCGATCTCCTCCCCGAAGTCCGAGAAAGAGCCCGAATCCGAGAAGAAGCCTTAAAACGGCGAACGGCCCTCAGATACAATCAAAAGGTAATAAAGCGAAGTTTCTCCATTCACGACCTGATTCTAATCCGAAATGACATCGGAACACAAAGGTCGGGAGAAGGAAAGATAGCCGCAAACTGGAAAGGGCCCTACAAGGTAACAGAAGTCTTAGGGACAGGCTACTACAAAATATCCGACCTAGAAGGCAATGAACTGCCCAGAGCCTGGCACGCCTGTAATCTAAGACGGTACTACAGCTAGAAAAACTTAACCCGAGGTGTACTCTTTTTCCCCACAAGGGTTTTTTAATGAGATACCCGGTTAAGTAGGATACCCGACCTAAAAGGTAAACACTTTGTAAACATTCTTTCTTTTTTAATACTAATCAAATTTCTCTATTTTCTCCTCCTCATGATGAAGCAAATCCTAGAAAGTACCCCACCAAGGCGCATTAATTTATGCTCGGCAAAACGCAAAAAATCATTTGCCAAGAGACCATACGAGGTCGGCAAAGATAAAGCGACGAGGTTCAAATTAATGTGAGAAGTTATAAAGTAACTCTGAAATGGCTCGAAAGGCCAAATAAAAAGAGGTTACAAAAATAACTTAAAAAGGCCGACCAAACGACGAAGTCGGACCCAACAAAGGGAAAGTTATAAAGTAACTCTGAAATGGCTCGAAAAGCCAAATAAAAAGAGATTACAGAAATAACTCAAAAGAACCGACCAACGACAAGGTCGGACCTAACAAAAAGGAGGTACTCAAGCACCCGATATCCGAGAAAAAGCTCGGACCCAAGAAAGAAGCCTTAAAACAGCAAGAACCAAGATTTCGAAAAACGCTTACTAAAAAGTTGCTTTACAAAAGCAACTAAAAAGTACAAAGCGAAAGAACGAAATCAAGGGAAGTTTCAAAACGCTGGCTAAAAAGTTGTTACCCAAAAACAACTAAAAAGCACAAAAGCGGAAACATAAAGTCAAAACGCTAGCTAAAAAGTTGTTATCCAAAAACAACTAAAAAGCACAAAAGCGAAAGCATAAAGTCAAAACGCTAGCTAAAAAATTGTTATCCAAAAACAACTAAAAAGCACAAAAGCGGAAGCATAAAGTCAAAACGCTAGCTAAAAAGTTGTTATCCAAAAACAACTAAAAAGCACAAAAGCGGAAACAAAAGGTCAAAACGCAAGCACCGCATAATAAAGTTACCACAGGTAGCTAAATAAAGCAAAAGGTGTCCAACAGCGTTCACAGAAAATATCCAACAAAAAGCCCACAGGCCGGGCAAACCACTAAAAAATTTTACAGAGGATCAAGGTCCTTTCCAGACTCCACATCAACAGCAGGCTCCGGGGGAGCCATAGATATCGGGACCGCATCGACAGCGACGTCATCCCGATCTGAAGCCTCCACGCCAGATCTATCCCCGACCAAAGGGGAAGTTGGGTTCTCAACCGGAACTTTGGGATCGAGACCTCATCCTCAGTAGGAGCAGGGACAATCTGGCCATCCACAACAACGTTATCCGTACTGAACAAGCTCAGATCTAGGTCGGGAGCAAGAACTCGGACCTGAGCCTTCAAATTCTCGAACATGGCATCCATGCCCTTGGCCACATGACCCTCCAGCTCGTAAAACTTGTCCTGCGCGGATTGCAACTCCTCCCTTGTCTCCACAAGCTCGGTATATAGCTTGGTATAATTCTCCGTGGCCGCCTTCGCCATCTCTTCAGATGTCTTCGCTGCCGCCACAGCCGCGGTAGCTTTAGTCTTCTCTTTCTCCAAGGAGGCCTCCAGCTCAGCAATCCGGGCAGCCTTCAGTTGGCTAATCTTATCAAGCTCGGAACGAGCCTTATCAAGTCGGGAGCTGGTCGCACCAATGGGAGATTTCTTGAACTCCCGGGCAATGGCGGCATGAAGACTAGCCATCCGGACACAGCTCCGCGCCATATATTGAAAATGATGCTCCATAGACGCGTCATCAGTAGAAATGAAAGTCTGAGGGAGGATGTGCTGCTCAATCCAACCAAGAGCGTCAAAGTCCTTATCATTGAAACTGGCAAGCTCCTGAGAGGTCTTCTGCTTCTTAGGAGGAGGACCCGAGAACGGAGGAGGAGAAGAAGTAGCAGAGGTCGGAGGATCCTGGCTTATATCTCGAAACTGAGGAGTCGGAATAGTCTTCGACCGAGTCTGAACACCCACGGTAGTCTTCTGCGGAGAAGATCGGGCAGAAGCATCCCCGGCCTCAAGATTTCGGGCAGCCACCGACTTCTTCGTCCGACGAAGAAATTTCATGGAATCCGCCTGAGAAGACATCTCTGCAAGAAATAAAAGGGATTACCACAACAGAAATTCCACCAAAAATAAAGCAAAACACAAATGAAAGGTCGGAATCTCAAAGAGGTCGGGAACTACCTAACTCGGAACGGAGAAGGCTTGGATCTCCCAACATTTTCTTCGTGTCCAAGTGAGGTGCCCGACCCCACAAACTGCTTACCACACCCACAAAAGCCTGCTCCACCTCATCTAGACTCTCAAACGTATACTTAACAGACACTACATTCTCCTGCCAACAAAGAGGAAAAGAGGGCTCCTCACTCTCGTCTAGGAAGAAAGGTCGGACGTCCCCAGTAGCCTGGACCTTGAAATAATAGTTCTTAAAATCGTGAAAAGACTCATCATACAGGGTACAGAACTTCCTCCCCTGGTTAGCCCTAAAAGAGACCCAAGACACCTTCCCCCCACCCGAACCCGGCTTCGTCAACACAAACAAATAGGAAAAAAGAGAAATAGAGGGAGGGACACCCAAAAACTGGCACAAAAGTTGGAACAGCTTTAAAAATGCCCAGGAATTTGGATGGAGCTGCGTAGGGGCAAGGTTACAGGACCACAACACCTCGGACTCCAGGTCGGTAAAAGGAAGTCGGACACCCAGCTTAGAGAAAAAACAATCATAGGCGTAAAAGAAGAGCTTCTCGGAACTGTCTAAAGGCGGGAAGCAAACTCTCTCCTCGGAATCCGGAGCTACTAACTCATAATCCCTCTCAGACTCCCTATCCTCACATATGCTACATTGCCTACGAAACCTAGCCAAATACTCAGAATCTACCACAGAAGGGACTCTTAAAGGAATAGGATCTACCCAACCAAGACCACTCGGAATCTTGGTCGACATTGCTTGAAGAACTTTTCGAGACATAAAAAATCTTGCCTACAAAGAAGAATACAACAGCAAAAGCAAAAATCACATAAAGGCAAACAGCAAAAGCCCGTTCAGCAAAACGAGAAAACAAAGTTCTTTCAAAATGCAGCCACTCGAAAACAAAATACCAAGAGAAAAGAGCCCCCCCCCACATACAAATAACCAAAGCAATGGCGGCGCCTCTTTTCGGGGCAACCCAGGCATAAAAAGAAAAAGAAACAGAAGCATATGTGCGCAAAGAAAAAGAAGACGAGAACAAACCTGGAAAGAAAGGAAGAAGACGACGAGCTCCGACGCAAGGAGAACGAAAACGGCGGCGAGGAGGAAACCCCGGAAAAACGCACAGAAAGAATCGGAGAAGAAGAACAAAGAAGGAGCGGCGCTCAGAGGTGGCGAAAACTCAGAAAATGGAAAGGGAACAGAATAAACGAAGAAAATAAGGAAAGGGGCAAATAAATAATGCCTTCACAGAGCCCGAATGGAAATCGAGGAAAAACGGTAACAAGCAATAAATGCTGAAACGGCCATCTTCAAAATTTGAAAAAAAACTACTATGCCCGAGCTCAACCTCTCAAAAAAGGACGAACTCGGGCAGGGGCACTGTTCATACCCTGACCAAGCTCCCCAAACTCGGACAAGATCATAGAAGGCCCGACCTCGTCCCAAAGGCCCACGCCTGAGGTCGGACCTCGGACAAATAGGCTAAGAAGGCCCATCAAAAGGAACAAAGCCCAAAACCTAAAGGCCGAAGAGGCCTGGGAAAGGCGGTTCCGCAAAGATAGAGATAAAACTCCCAAAAAGATAAGATAAGATAAGAATATCTTATCCAGGGAAGATCACGACCAACTACTATAAATACACTGGAGCACCCAGGTATAACTCATACTCTAATTCTACTAAATATCTGCTTGAACCCATGCTAACTTAAGCATCGGAGTGTCATTGCAGGTACAACCACCAGCCACTCGGCACATCAAGCTCGGGTCACAGAACCCCCACCTCGGGTCTTACCAAGACGACCGAGCTACACGTTTCAGGTAACCCTCGGAACACATGAGTAGGAGGGAATTGAGAGAATCAACCCTAAACACTTGAGCGAATAGAGTGTAAACACTTCCAGTAAGGGTTCAAAGGCTCTAATTCTTGTTCCCGACTCTCACGAGCGTTCTTCATGCAAGTTGCGTATATTTCACTTTGGTGATTAACAAAATTGGTAAGTCTCATACATTACCCACTACCTTGCCCTATACGCTTGGATGTATCTTAGGAAGAATGATTTGCTCCTAACCAAGTAGATAGTAGCACTAGTCATAGTTGCATGTAAGTAGATTGCACCTCATGAGTCTTATACCTTTATGATCCTTCGGTCTTTTGCATTTCTCTAAGCATGAGGACATGCTAGAATCTAAGTGTGGGGAGGTTGATAAACCCCAATTTGAGGGTTTATCTTGTATTGATTTCAGGGGTTTTATCAATGATTCCACACGCTTTTCATATGAAAATGCATGACTTTGTGTTCCTTTCCTAATTTTTGCCTCATGGATGAAAACATGCTTATTTTGCACTAAACTAGATACATTTCTAATCTTCTCTTGGTGCCATTTGATGCCGTAACCTGTGTGTTAAGTGGTTTCAGAATATAGGGCAGGGATGAACCGGAAGGGAGAAGGAGAATGGGTGCAAAGGAAGGGAGCATGAGAAATTGAGCTTTGGAAACTTCAGCAAGGGTGCGTGCGCGTACTTGGCGCGTCCGCGAGGATTGCGCAGCCAAGAGCCAAGCTACGAGCCGGCATGTGTAGCGGCTAAGCCATGACCCCCAGGGGCGCGTCCACGAACGTGATGCTTCCGCACAAGTTGCAAGATGCCCCAGTGGCGCGCACGCGTACTTTGCGCATGCACGCCGATGCTCGAATATGATTTTTTTTAAAGGGTCACGTGACCTGGGTGTGGAGACAGTTGGAGATCCTATCTTGGGGAAGTGCCTTGGCGGGAAGAGCTTAAGAAGACCAGGGGTTGAAGGGTTAAAGGACTTTTTGCTCATTTTTAGAGGGTTCTAGATATTTTGCCAGTAGTAGTTACACTCTTGGGTAGAAAGAGAGATTCTAACCTCTCATTAGGGTTCATCTTCTTCAAATTCTCAATTCTCAATCATTCCTTGGTGAGATCTATTTGCAACTCTCAATTTACTTTGTCCATGTTATAGATCTTCTTTTCTAATCTCAATTAGTATTTGTAATTGTTCAATTCTCATAGATCTTAGATTCAACTTGTAGTTTTTTTGGATTCTATCAATTCCTTGAAAGGTTCATTTCTATTGTTGTTCTTTGTTGATTGTTGTTAAATTCTTGTGTTGAAGCACTTTCAATTCTAATTTCTTCTCATATTTTACTATGTCTTTCATCCATGCTCATCAATTGTTTGATAAAATGCCAACACTAGTTATGGAGTAAAAGTTTCTTACTAGGCACAGGTTTTGGATCATTAGAAAAAGTTGAATAGTTTATGTCAATTGTTGATTGGAAATTAGGAATTGCTAATTGACTTGGAGTGCACTAAAGCTAGATTTCCCTAGGGTAAAACTATGACTTGTGACTCAAGTTAGTTACTCTCATTTGACTTTCCTCTATACCTAGGGGTTAACTAAGTGAAGCAAGGCTTAATTGTTATCATCATTTAAGGAAACTATAATGATAGAATTTCTAATGCCAACCCTAGGCCAAGTCTTCTAATATTGATTGTTTGTCATCCATTTTTGCTAAACTTCAAAAGAATCATAACAAGGCTTCCTAATCAATAATATGCATTCTCTAGCAATTCCAAGGGAGGACGACTCGGGAGACTAGTGCTCTCGGTTATAGAATTATAGGATTGTTTGATGCGGAGTTTGAATGTCGATTAGACTATACTCACGATCATATCCATTATTGAATTCTATATCGGCATGTTAAATTTCGTTTATCACCACCCACCCTTCGGTGATAAAGGATCAGTAACACTCTTAGTTCCACAAGTCGGACACACCAGCTCCGACCGCTATACACCTGCCGGACACGTCGGCTCCGACCAACACAGAAGATCTCGACCGAGATCGACCTACAGTTTCAGGTAACCCTCGGAACATGGATAGTGGTCAATTCTTCCTTTGGTTTTGCTTATTTTGTCGAGTTCATCTCTTATAAGATCTTTTCTTATTTGTAACTTGGTTTCCCGCTGTGATGTTTGTTTGCAGAGATGATTAAAAATAACAAATCCATGAAGGCCTTTAAAAGGGCAAAGAAGGCTACTACAACTCAAAATGTCTCGGCCAATGTGGCCAGGGAGGAGTTGTCCCAGGTTCAGTCGAAGCCGATCGTACCGAGCTCACCGGGGACGAGGAGGGTAATCCCTACTCCCCGAGTTTGTTTGGTTGATCCTCCGCAAGCTTCTGTTGCTACTTTTGGCGCTCCTCCAAACAAAAAAAGAAAAGACAACTGAGCCTTTTAACCTTTATGCCCCTGACTTTGATGCGGTTGAGTTTGTTGATCAGCAGATTGGTCCTTATGGTACCATTCCCACTGACGATGTCTCTCTCCTTCGCCATTTGGACTTCATTACTCAGAGCAGCATTAAGATGGCACATATGGGAGCTGCCATGTATCGAACTTCCCAAGACCTTCCCCTTTATGCTACCAAGGCCTTTATGGAGGAGGCTAAGCGGGAGTTTGACAGAATGAAGGGTTTGAAGGAGGAGCTCCATGTGAAAATGACCAAGCTGGAGAAGGAGTTGGAGGGTGAAAAGGCTAGTTATGTTGCCTTGGTGGCTTCTGTGCAGTTGGCTGAAGACATGGCATTGAGGCACAAGGATAGCTATGTCGTGACCTACAGGAAAGTGATGCATCTTAGGGAGGAGTTGGAGTCGGCCCGGGCTGATTATACCGAATTTCAGGGTCACCTTGTGGGCAACGTAAATGCTATTTTTGAGAACCTGAAGGAGCAGGTTTGGGTTCTTGCCCCCGAGGTCGACCTTACTCTCTTTAGCCTGGACAATATTGTGAAGGATGGCAAGATTGTCCCTGATGACCCTGAAGATGATGATGTTGAACCTCCCTCTGTGCCTGCTACTAAAGCCTCTGTGGTGCCAACTTCTTCAGTTCCTTCAGCTAAAGTTGGTCATTCTGGGTTGGAACCTGATTGTCAAATCTTAAACCGGGATGATGGGACAGTGGATGCTGTACCTCTTCAGATCCGCCCTCCTTCACCCCGTGTTGATGCTGCCAAGAAGCCTTTGGATCCTTAATGAATTTTTTGGATGTTTGTGTGGATAGCCCGGCTTGTGGGCTTTTTGAACTCTTTATATTTTGTAAATGGTGGTTCTGACTTTTGCTACATTCCTAGATGCTTGTTTAACAACTTTATTTTGAAAAACAAAGTAATTTCCAAGCTCATGGGGCTAGTTTTGGTAGCCTTTTGAGTATCTTATTATTATAACTTGTGTTTTTCGTAACATATCTGTCTGCACTTGTCTTGGTACATTTCTAGGTTTTGGGAGTGTTGGAACTTTCATTGTCTGACCTCTTTGGATTGGCTTGATTCCTTTGAGCCTTTGCCTGATGTTATTTTCAGTAATTTGTTTTGTTCGGACCTTGTTCAGGTCTTTATTAGGAATTACTTTGTATAACGATAAGGTTTTCGAGAGGCCGATTTCGTCATGTTGGTTTTGTCCAAGTTGTTGTTAGTAACCCTATTTTTTGGACCTTTGTTTAGGTCTCTTTCAGGGATTACATTTGTAACCTTGTGTTTTGGGCCGACTCCATCGTGCTGGGCCCTTCTAAGTTATTTTTGTAATCCTCTTTCTTAGACCTTGTTTAGGTCTCTTTCATGGATTACTTTTATAACTTTTATGTTTTGGGCCGACTTTATCATGTCGGGTGATGTGTGGAAAACGATCCAACACAAAACTCACCGGCAAGTGTACCGGGTCGCATCAAGTAATAATAACTCACATGAGTGAGGTCGATCCCACAGGGATTGAAGGATTGAGCAATTTTAGTTTAGTGGTTGATTTAGTCAAGCGAATCAAGTATTGGTTGAGTGGTTTTTCTTTAACAGAAGCTAAATTGCTTGGAATGTAAAGGGAGAGGGGAGAATTGTAGTAAATTAAAAGACAGGAAAGTAAAAGTGCTGAATATTAAAGAACAAGAAATTAAATGACTGAAACCTAAAGTGCAAGAAATGTAAATTGCAGTAACTTAAATTGCAAGAAATGTAAATTGCTTGAATGGAAAAGGGAATTGAGGACTGGGATTTCAGAATTTCAACAAGGGAAATTAAAGTGCAACAATTAATAAAGCAGAAATTGAATTAGGAATAACTAGAATCCAAACAGAAATGGAAATTAACATGCAGCTGAGGTTCACAGAAGAACCAAAAAGAAAAATGCGATCTCATGACTCAAGAGACTAGATAGCAAAGTCTAGATCTCAATTACCTTCCCAGATCCAAGTTCACAAAGCAATTAACAAGAAATTGAAGAAGAAGCAGTAAAGGAATTGTAATTAAACTCAATTATGTAGAAGAGGAATTAAATAGATTTTGAATGGAGATTGAGACAGGATTTCCTCAATTCTTCACACCCAAAGCTCAAACAAGAAAAATAAAAATGCCCACACAAGAATGAGGAAGAAGAGAGATCAATTCTCCTCCCCAATTCTCTGAAATCTCAGTGAAGTCCCTAAGAGAAAGTTCAAAAGCTCAAAATAAAAGTAAAGGTTCAAAGGAAAATTCAAAGTTCAAAAGTAAAGTAAAAGGTCAAAAGGTCCTAATTACATCAAACTATCTCCTTTTTATACACTTTCTATTCTTGGATCTTGGGATTTGGATGGGCTTTTGATTTGGTGAAGAAATGAGTTAAATTGGATTTTTAATCCAATTTTTAAGCCCATGAAAAATTGCTTCCAGGAGGCTGCCCTGCCCTTGTGGAGGGCATGGCAGAAAAAGGTGCGTGTTGGTGCTTGCGTGCTTAGTGTGTGATGCTGCAGGATGCTGCCCTGCCCTCCGCTTATTTATTCAAAGAAAAGATATTAAACATGAAAGAATCAGAATAATAATCTAAATTTTAATTTGAAAGTTGAATTAGAAAGGAATTCAATTTTTAATCAATTTTTTTCTACTTGTTCCTGGAGTAAAAAGATTTCCATTTGTTCCTGAATAGCCTCCTTTAAAAGGGCTTCTGCTTCCCCAGTGAATGTCTTCGTAGAAGACAGATCTTTTTGGTGCACCAGATTGGTGCCTGTGCGTGCTGCTGGTGCTGCCAAGTGGTGCCTGTGCGTGCTACTGGTGCTGCCGAGCCTTCCCTTGGTGCGACTGAATGGTGCGCTGGCTGTGCACCACAAAATGCTGCCCTGCCCTCGCGGAGGGCAGGGCAGTGTTTCCAAATTGAAGTCCCGTGTTCGAGACTTGGCCGATGCACACGCTACCTATTTTCCTTGGCTTTCCTGGCACCATAATGAGGCCTAGTTCCTTGCTTCTTCATTGTTCCGTGTTCGACTCTTGTGGCAAGCATTGGTAGGCTTTTTCCTTTGATTTATTTTCCCTGAAGGCCCGATACTGCCCTTGTGGAGGGCAGGGCAAGGTTTTGCTCTTCTTTGATCCAAGGCACAATTTTGTGCTCTGCCCTTCTCGTGGGCAGGGCAGAGTTGCCTCATCAAGTCTTGTTCCCTTATGTTGCCCTCCTAGAGGGCAGTGTGCCCTTGTGGAGGGCAATACTTGCTCTCTCCTTTATGCGCCACGCCTTTTTCTCCTTTGGCCACACTTTATTAGGCCACGCTTTCTCTTTTCTTCTTTTCTTCACCTACAATCAACCAAAATAACCACTCAAAGTATCACTAAATTCACAAGGCTTATAAATCAATTAAAAATCAAATAAATTCAGCTTAAACCTCATGAGTTAACATTAATTTCATGGTGGTTGTTTGATTTAAAGAAGTTATGCATTTTCATTCCAAATCACTTACTTAGGATGCAAGAAAGTGCATAAAGACTAATAAAACATGTGAAATTAGCTTGAAAAAGGGGTATATGATGACTTGTCATCACAACACCAAACTTAAATCTTGCTTGTCCCCAAGCAAGCATCAAAATTAAGAGCAATTGAAATGAATAAGAAAAGAACACATATCCTTATTAGGCATATAGTAGAACTTGATTTATGGAGTCTTTATGCAGACAATGATAACTCAATTATTGTTGCTGTTACATAATATACATCTTTCCTCAAAGGCTTGCTAAACTTGCTGTTATAAGACTTATTTTTTAATTACTCCCTTGCTAACTTTTCTTGGCTTATAATGCTTAACAAGCTTATTATTCTTTTGGAGGTTTGGTGTCTAATGTTGCAGCAATAGCCTTTGGCTTTATTTTTTTTCTTTTACTCAACATCTTTCCACCACAGACACATGGCTCACTATTTCTTGCTAGGATCATTGATGCCCAGCATCTCTTTGGATAACTAAATGTTCTGTATCTAAGTTGCTCTTTATTGTGGACTTTCAATTGGCCATCCCAAATCAGTTGATCTAAGTGACCGGGTTTTAAAATACCCCTTAGAATTTACTTATCCAAGCATATCTTAGTACAAGAACACCATAGGCATATGTCCTAGGGTCCAAGCTATTGGTGTCCAACCTTTATTCTTTGTTTTTCTTGCCACTTTGGCTTTTTCTTCTTCCTTTTCTTTCTGTTTTTGTTCCCAAGGGCTTTTTCTTTCATTGATAAGAATCTTTATAACAGCAAGCTAACTCACACTTAAATGAAAATGATATTATGCAACAATTATTTCATGAGTTATGCATTTAATCAAACACATATACCACCATTAACTTCCATTCTTACTTATGCAACATTGGACATTTCTCTTTTCAATTCTAACAATTCTCTTTTATTCAAGCATGTGGGAAACAAAACAAAATTCAGCTAAGTGATGGATAACAAACAACATGCAGATTTAGCATTCTTAACAAACAATTTCACTTGCAACTAGATAAACACTTTAGCAAGACATACAATGGTTTCCAGATTCAAAACATTTCACAGCAGCAAGGTTTAAGTTTAGATACAACCTTTGAAGTTGCAGCCCTTTGATTCTTCCTTCTGTTGTGTTCTCTTTGAGTTAAGATGCATAATATCTTCAATTGTTGACTCTTGTCCTGCATAATTCTCAAAGTTGCTTGCTTCTCAAGCCCTTAATTGTATGGTTAGTGTGCATAAATTGAGTGTGGCTCTTGGTTTTATTTAGGTGTGAGAACACCAAACTTAATTGTTTGCCACTGCTTCTGATGCAACAGTTAACCATATATGAAACCTTGTGTCCTTGCTAAAGGTTATGAAATTAAAGCTAGAAAGAAGTTAAACAGTTGAATAATGTGTTTGGTTGCTTGGAGCTAGCATCATGCAAGAGGTGAGAATATGTTTTTGAGTGAGATTTTTGGGTGGAACACCAAACTTAAAATCCTTCATTCTCCCTTAAATTATTTTGGTGTGCAACACCAAACTTAGCTCCTTGCAATCCATACCAATTATTCAACATTTTTATTGAAAAAGCTATGAAAAGAAAACTACCTCAGGTTGGGTTGCCTCCCAACAAGCGCTCTTTTATTGTCACTAGCTTGACATTCCTCCATTTTTACTTCAAGGAGGATTTAGGTTCTGAACCTCTTTTTCTTTGTTCCATTGTCCCCCTAGGTATAGTTTTGCTCTATGACCATTTGCTGTAAACCGACTCTTTGTTGCTTCATCTAGCAATTCAATACTCCCATACGGAAAGACCTTAGTTACCAAGTATGGACCAGTCCACTTAGACTTAAGCTTGCCAGGGAATATCTTGAGTCGTGAGTTATACAAGAGTACTTGTTGTCCAGGTTTGAATTCTTTCTTCAAAATCTTCCTGTCATGCCATCTCTTGGCTTTTTCCTTGTATATCTTGGTATTTTCATAAGCTTCTAGCCTAAACTCATCTAGCTCATTCAGCTGCAACAACCTTTTCTCCCCTGCTGCTTCAGAATCCAGGTTTAGAAGTTTAGTAGCCCAAAAGGCTTTGTGCTCAAGCTCTACAGGGAGATGACAAGATTTACCATATAACAGCTGAAATGGGGACTTCCCAATAGGAGTTTTGAAAGCTGTTCTGTACGCCCAAAGTGCATCTTCCAACTTCCTAGCCCAATCCTTTCTTGTGCTACCTACTGTTTTTTCTAGGATTTTCTTCAGTTCCCTGTTTGCTAATTCCGCCTGCCCATTAGTCTGAGGGTGATATGGTGTGGCTACCTTATGAATAACTCCATATTTGTGGAGAAGTTTCTCCATTTGTTTGTTACAAAAATGACCACCACCATCACTGATGAGACCCTTGGGTACTCCATATCTAGTAAAGATGTGCTTTTTTAGGAATTGAAGGACAATTTGTGCATCACAGGTAGTTGTGGCTATGGCTTCCACCCATTTTGAAACATACTCCACTGCTACCAAGATATATCTGAACGAATAAGAAGGGGAAAATGGTCCCATGAAATCAATGCCCCATAGATCAAACAATTCTACTTCCAAAATGAAGTTCTGTGGAATCTCATTCCTTCTTGTTAATCCTCCTGCTCTCTGGCATTCATTACATTGGTGGACAAACTCCCTGGCATCTTTGAAGATGGTTGGCCAATAGAAACCACTTTGTAATATCTTTGCTGCTGTTCTTTCTAGACCAAAGTGTCCACCATAAGCTGAGCCATGGCAATGCCATAATATATCTCTTATTTCATTTTCAGGAATACATCTCCTTATTATTCCATCAGAGCACCTTTTGAACAGATAGGGTTCATCCCACAAGAACTTCCTTGCTTCATTGATTAGTTTCTTCACTTGTTGCTTGGTGAATTCTTGAGGTATCTTCCTCCCTACTTTGTAGTTTGCTATATCAGCGAACCATGGTGTTTGTTGGATCAGCATAAGATGTTCATCTGGGAAGCTTTCATTCACAGGTAGTGAGGCATTTTGAATTGTTTCTTGTGGCAGCCTTGACAAATGATCAGCAAGTAGGTTTTCAGTGCCTTTCCTATCCCTTACCTCAATGTCAAATTCTTGTAGGAGTAGAATCCACCTGATAAGTCTTGGTTTAGCATCCTGCTTTTACATCAAATACTTGAGAGCGGTGATGACAAGTCATCATATACCCATTTTTCAAGCTAATTTCACTTGTTTTGTTAGCATTTATGCATTTTCTTGTATCCTAAGTAAGTGATTTGGAGTGAAAATGCATAACTTTTCTAAATCAAGCAACCACCATGAAATTAATGTTAAATCATGAGGTTTAAGCTAATTTTAATTGAATTTTAATTGATTTATAAGCCTCTTGAATTTAGTGATACTTGGAGTGTTGTTTTGGTTTATTATAGGTGAAGAAAAGAAAAGAAAAGGAAAAGCGTGGCCTAAGAAGTGTAGCCTAAGGAAAGGAAAGCGTAGCCCAAGGAAAGGAAAGCGTGGCCAAGGAGAGAAGAAGCGTGCCGCAGGCAAAGGGGGAGGCAACATTGCCCTCCACAAGGGCAGACTGCCCTCTAGGAGGGCAAAATAAGAGAACCAAACAAGGAAGGCAAATCTGCCCTGCCCACTACAAGGGAAGAGCACAAAATGTGCCTTGGGACTAAGAGAAAGAGAACCTTGCCCTGCCCTTGTGGAGGGCAGAATCGGGCTCTCTAAGGAAGAAATTCAAGGGAAAAAGGTCACCCATGCATGCTACAAGGTTCGAACAAGGAACCATGAGGAAGCTAGGACTTAAGGAAGAGTGCCGTGCCAAGAAGCCAAGGAAATTAATTGAATTTGTGCTTCCTCCGTGTTTTGAACACGGGACGTGGAAGAGGGAACTCTGCCCTGCCCTTGGCGCGGGCAGGGCAGCATTTGGATTGGCGCAGCACCTTGCGCACCAAGAAGCGAATTCTGGCGCACCAATATTCGACCCTGGTAGCACCAACGTGCAACGCTCGTCCCTGGCAGCACCACAACTTTCTGCCCTGCCCTTGGCGCGGGCAGGGCAGCGTTTTGCGTTCCTGGCAGCACCAAGGCCGCACTAACTCGCGCCAGACTCGCACCACGCCGCACCAGCTCGCACCACCATGCATCAATTTTCTGCCCTGCCCTCCACAAGGGCAGGGCAGCCTCCTGGGAGTGATTTTTAATGGGCCAAAAATTCAAATTAAAAATCCATTTGAATTCATTTCTTCACCAAATCAAAAGCCCATCCAAATCCCAAAATCCAAGAATAGAAAGTGTATAAATAGAAGTTAGTTTGATGTAATTAGGACCTTTACTTGACCTTTTACCACTTTGATTTTTACCTTTACTTTTGAATTTTACTTTCACCTTTCTTTTGAGCTTTTGCAATTGTTCTTGAGAAACTTGTCCGAGCACCAAGAGGATCAAGGGAGAATTGATTGATCTCCTTCCTCATTCTTACTTGGGCAATTCTACTCTTCTGTTTTTGAGTTTTGGGTGTGTGAAATTGAGGAAATTCTGTCTCAATTCCCATTCAAACTCTTTTCAATTTGTTTTCTGCATAATTGAATCTGATTTCTATTCTTCTACTGCTTTCTCTTCTAATTCTTGTCAATTGCTTTGTTAACTTGGATCTAGGAAGGGAAATAGAGATCTAGGCTCTGCTACCTAGTCTCTTGAGACCTGAGACCCAATTTTACTTTTGGTTCTTCTGTGAACCTCTGCTACATTTTATTTTCTTTCTGTTTGAATGCTATTTGCTTCTGATTCAGTTTCTGCTCAATCAATTGCTGCAATTTACTTCTCCTTTGTTTAGATTTTGCAATCCCAGTCCTCAAACCCCTTTTATATTCAAGCCATTTATCTTTCTTGCCATTTAAGTTACTGCAATTTAAGTTTCTTGCACTCTAAGTTTCAGTCATTTACTTTCTTGCTCTTTAAGATTCTGCAAATTTACAATTTTGTTCTCTAATTTACTGCACTTCTCCCTTCCCCCTTTACATTTACTGTCATTTACTTCCTGTTAAACACAAATCACTCAACCAATACTTGATTCGCTTGACTAAATCACCCACTAAACTAAAATTGCTCAATCCTTCAATCCCTGTGGGATCGACCTCACTCATGTGAGTTATTATTACTTGATGCGACCCGGTACACTTGTCGGTGAGTTTTGTGTTGGATCGTTTTCCACACATCAAGTTTTTGGCGCCGTTGCCGGGGATTGAAATAGATTGACAATGATTAAGTGAAGTGGAGGTCTAGATTAAGCACTTCTTCTTTTCTGTTATTCTAACTCCTACTAACACACTAACTGTTTGAGTTTTTGCTTAAACTAACTAAAACTTCATTCTAGCTATAGATTGAAGTTCCATTGTATTTCTGGGTTTGTGTGTTTATTGTTGTGTGTTTGTATGTCAGGTATAGGAAGATCCTCCTGTTCATACCCTGACCGAGCTCCCCCAACTCGGCAAACCCATAAAAAGGTCCGACCTCGCCCTAAGGCTTACACCTACAGGTCGGACCTCGGACAAATAAAGCAAGGAAGGCCCATCAAAAGGAACGCAGCCCAAAACCTAAAGGCCGAAAAGGCCTAGAAAAGGCGGTTCCACAAAGATAGAGATAAAACTCCCAAAGATAAGATAAGATAAGAATATCTTATCCAGGGAAGATCGCGGCCAACTACTATAAATACACTGGAGCACCCAGGTATGGCATTCATTCCACATTCTACACATATCTGCTTGGACCCATGCTAACTTAAGCATCGGAGTGTCATTGCAGGTACAACCACCAACCACTCTACATATCAAGCTCGGGTCCCTGAACCCCCACCTCGGGTCTTTCCAGACGACCGAGCTACACGTTTCAGGTAACCCTCGGAACATTGGCGCCGTTGCCGGGGACCTGGAAGTCATCCCTCTACCATGGCGGACAATCCTCACAACAATGATCGCGCTGCATCTGAACAAGAGGATGAAATTGACACCGGAGAACGACCGGACAACCCTCTATCACCACGCACTCCAGGAGGAAACAAACAGAATCGCCCAAAGACATCACTCCCAAACAAAGATCCACAAATTTCCGAAAAAGAGAAGAGCTCGAAAATTCTAGAAACAGTCCGGGCACAACAAAACCGGCTGAAACAACTCGAAAAGGACATAAAAAAGCAGAAAGAAACTGAACAAGATCTGAGAAGGGAGACTCGAAAGCGCAGAGAATTAGAAGAAAAACTGCAGAAAATAGAGGCTAACCTGAAAGACCGGACAGAACGCGGCACCACCCCCGAAGGTAACCATGATCCCTTCACGCAAGAGATCATGAAGGAGAAGGTACCGCGGAACTTCAAACCACCCGATATGGATCTCTACGACGGCACCACCGATCCAAGTCACCACCTCAGCAACTTCAGAAGCAGAATGTACCTAGTCGACGCCTCCGACGCGATTCGGTGCAAAGCCTTCCCCACCACTCTCACCAAGTCAGCCATGAAGTGGTTCGACAACCTACCACCAAGATCAATCACCAGCTTCGAAGACCTAACCAAAAAATTTCTGACAAGGTTCTCTATTCAAAGGGACAAGACAAAACATGCCCCCAGTCTACTCGGGATCAAACAAGGTTACCAAGAAACTCTCCGAGAATACATGGAGCGATTCAACAAAGCCTGCCTGGACATACAACACTTGCCCACTGAAGCAGCCATCACGGGACTAGCAAACGGCCTAAAAGAGGGACCGTTTAGCCAATCCCTATCCAAACGATACCCGACCTCCCTATACGAGGTGCAGGAGCGGGCAGAAAAATATATCAACATGGAGGAAACCTCCCAGCTAAGAGACTCTTCTAGGAAGGAATCAACCTACCCACCCCGAGATCGAGATCGGGAACAGAGGAAGAAAGAAGAACCCAACTCGGACAAGCCACGGAAATACCACAGCTACACCCCCCTCCGAGTCTCCCTGGTAGACATCTACAGAGAAGTATGCCACACCGAAAAGATCCCACCGCCCCGACCGCTAAAACACAAGAGGGCAGGGAGAGATCGGTCCGAATACTGTGAATATCACAAGCTCTACGGTCATTCTACTAACGACTGCTACGACCTAAAAAATGTTATAGAAAAACTAGCCAGAGAAGGAAAACTCGACAGATACATAGCAGAGAAAGGAGAAGAGACCAGGAAGAGAAGGCGGGGAGATAACGAAGATCGGGCCGAACAAACCCCGCGAACCCCTGAAAGACACGTTCACATGATAAATGGAGGTTTTACAGGCGGAGGAACATCCAGATCTTCGCGAAAAAGACACCTCAAAGAAGTCTATCACGTCCGAGAAGACAGTCCCCTGCCCGAATTACCTACCATCTCATTTACCCGAGAAGATGCTCAAGGGATAATACCCGGGCACGACGATCCAATGGTAATCACCATTATCCTAGCAAACGCCAACCTACATCGAACCCTGATTGACCAGGGAAGCTCAGCAGATATCCTGTTCAAAACGGCCTTCGACAAGCTCGGACTTAAGGAAAAAGAACTAAAGGCCTATCCCACCGACCTATTTGGGCTAGGGGATACCCCGATCCATCCCTTAGGATACATCTCGCTACACACTACCTTTGGAAGAGGCGAGCAATCTAAAACATTAAGCATCGACTACATTATAGTCGACGTCACTTCAGCATACAATGCCCTCATTGGGCGACCAACCCTAAACAGACTGGCAGCTATAGTCTCAACCCCACACCTCTGTATGAAGTTCCCTACCACAAAAGGAATCGCTACCCTAAAAGGCGACCAAAAGCTAGCGCAACGATGCTACAACGAAAGCCTGAGCCTAAAAGGGAAAGAGGTCAACACAATAGAACTCGGACGAGTTCAATCCCGAGAAGATCTTCGGCCACAACCAGAGGGAGAAACCGAAAAAATCCAGATCGGGAACACACCCGAAAAAACAACAAACATAGGAGCAAACCTCGAAACGGGCCTAAAAGAGGAACTCACAACCCTCTTAAGGGAGAATTCCGACCTCTTCGCCTGGAAAGCCTCCGACATGCCAGGCATAAGTCCCGACCTGATGTGCCATAAGCTATCAGTTTACCCGGGATCCCGACCTATCCAACAAAGACGCCGAAAGCTCGGACCCGAGCGCATGCAAGCAATAGAAGAACAAGTACAAGCACTGCTAGATGCAGGGTTCATTAGGGAAGTAAAATACCCCCTATGGCTCGCAAACGTGGTCCTGGTAAAAAAGCCCAACGGAAAATGGAGGATGTGCGTCGATTACACGGATCTCAACAAAGCCTGCCCCAAAGACCCATACCCTCTACCAAACATCGACGCCTTAGTAGACGCAGCCTCAGGCTATAGATATCTCTCCTTCATGGACGCATACTCGGGATACAATCAAATCCCGATGTACGGACCCGACCAAGAAAAGACCTCGTTCATAACCCCAAGGGCAAACTACTGCTACGTAGTAATGCCCTTCGGGCTGAAGAACGCAGGGGCAACCTACCAGAGGCTAATGAACAAAGTGTTCTCAGAACACATCGGACTACAGCTGGAGGTGTACGTCGACGACATGCTGGTAAAGACACAAGAAGACAGAAACTTGCTGACCGACCTCACCAGCGTCTTCGGCACCCTCAGAAAACACAACATGAGACTTAACCCGACAAAGTGCACCTTCGCCGCAGAAGCCGGAAAGTTCTTAGGCTTCATGCTGACCCAAAGGGGCATCGAAGCGAACCCGGACAAATGCCAAGCGATACTCAATATGAAGAGCCCGACGTGTGTCAAAGAAGTACAACAACTGAATGGAAGGCTAGCCGCCCTATCAAGATTCTTGGCAGGATTAGCAATAAAATCACTACCTCTCTACTCACTCCTAAAGAAAGGAAAACCCTTCTCATGGACCCCGGAGTGCGAAAAAGCCTTTCAAGAATTCAAGGAATTCCTCGGGCAGCCACCAATCCTAACCCGACCTTTAAAGGGAGAAGAACTCGTACTATACCTCTCGGTTGGACATCGAGCAGTCACTTCAGCGTTAATACGAGAAATTGACCAAGAACAACACCCCATATACTTTGTAAGCAAGGCACTACAAGGGGCCGAATTAAATTATCAGAAGATAGAAAAATTCGCCTACACCCTAGTGTTCACAGCTCGGAGGCTCCGTCCCTACTTTTAAGCCCACACCATCAAAGTCCGGAAAAACCAACCCATGAGACACATCCTCCAAAAAACAGACCTGGCAGGACGAATACTACAATGGGCGGTGGAGCTGTCCGAGTTCGACCTCCATTATGAAACCCGGACTGCCATAAAATCTCAGTATCTAGCCGACTTCATCGCAGAATACACTGAGACCCCTGGAACCCCACTCTCATGGAACCTGTATGTCGACGGGTCCTCAAACAAAACTGGAAGCGGAGCCGGGGTTATACTCGAAAGCGACCAAGGAACGCGGATAGAACTATCCCTAAAATTCGAGTTCCAGGCTTCGAACAACCAAGCCGAATACGAGGCCCTACTAGCAGGTCTAAAGCTAGCCGAAGAGGTCGGAGCCCGGAAAATCACGATCTTCAGCGACTCCCAGGTCGTCACATCACAAGTAAATGGAAGCTACCAGGCCAAAGACCCCACCATGAAAAAATACCTGGACCAAACACAGGCACAACTACGCCACTTTTCAGAGATACAGATTCAGCACATACCTCGGGAACAAAACGCCCGGGCAGACGCCCTCTCAAAGCTCGCCAGCACCAAGCCCGGAGGCAACAACAGAAGTCTCCTCCAGGAAACCTTACAATCCCCCTCCGTGCTAAGAGAGGAAGAAACGCTAAACATATCCAACCAACAGCAAGGATGGATGACCCCCATACTCAACTACCTGAAGTTGGGAACTCTTCCCGCCGAAAGAAAGGAAGCCAAAAGACTCACGAAAGACGCTCAGAATTATACACTAATTCACGACGCATTATACAGAAGAGGATTCTCAAATCCCCTCCTTAGGTGCGTCCCGACCTCAGAAACAAAGAACGTCCTCGAAGAAGTCCACGGAGGCATGTGTGGGAACCATCTCGGAGCTCGGGCATTATCCAAAAAAGTAGTCCGAGCCGGGTTCTATTGGCCGACCTTGCAGAAAGACGCAACGGAATTTGTGAAAATATGCCCCCCTGCCAAAAACACGCCAATTTCCACAAGGCACCACCAGAAGACCTTATCAGCATCACCGCACCATGGCCCTTCGCAAAATGGGGACTTGACCTACTCGGCCCGTTCCCACAAGGACCGGGGCAAGTCAAATACCTCATAGTAGGGGTCGACTACTTCACAAAGTGGATCGAAGCTGAACCCTTAGCCACCATTACGGCTCAGAAAAGCCGCAAATTCCTATACAAAAACATTGTCACAAGGTTCGGAGTCCCCTACTCCATCACAACGGACAATGGAACACAGTTCACGGACACAAGTTTTCAGAACTTGGTGGCCGAACTAAAAATCAAACAGCAATTCACCTCGGTCGAGCACCCACAAGCCAATGGACAAGCGGAGGCTGCAAATAAAGTCATCTTGGCCGGGTTAAAACGAATACTCCAAGAGGCCAAAGGGGCATGGGCCGAGGAGCTCCCCCAGGTGCTATGGGCATATCGGACAACTCCGCACTCTACAACAGGAGAATCGCCATTCCGACTAGCTTACGGGATGGAGGCAATGATTCCTATTGAAATTGATGAAGGGTCACCTAGAACCATCTTCTACAACGAAAAAGGTAACCCGCAGGCACAAAGAGAAGAACTCGACCTCCTCCCCGAGGTCCGAGAAAGAGCTCGGATCCGAGAAGAAGCCTTAAAACGGCGAACGGCCCTCAGATACAATCAGAAAGTAATAAAACGAAGCTTCTCCATTCACGACCTGATTCTAATCCGAAACGACATTGGAACACAAAAGTCGGGAGAAGGAAAGCTAGCTGCAAATTGGAAAGGGCCCTACAAGGTAACAGAAGTCTTAGGAACAGGCTACTACAAAGTATCCGACCTAGAAGGCAACGAGTTGCCCAGGGCCTGGCACGCCTGCAATCTAAGACGATACTACAGCTAGAAAAAGATAACCCGAGGTGTACTCTTTTTCCCTACAAGGGTTTTTTAATGAGACACCCGGTCAAAAAGACACCCGACCTAGTCAAGGGTAAACACTCTGTAAATATTCTTTCTTTTTTTTTTAATACTAATCAAATTTTTCTATTTTCCTCGTGTTGAAACAAATCCTGAAAAGTACCCCCTCCAAGGCGCATTAATTTATGCTCGACAAAACGCAAAAAATCATTTGCCAAGAGACCACACAAGGTCGGCAAAGATAAAGCGACGAGGTTCAAATTAATGTGAGAAGTTATAAAGCAACTCTGAAAAGGCTCAAAAAGCCAAATAAAAAGAGATTACAAAAATAACTTAAAAGGCCGACCAACGACAAGGTCGGACCCAACAAAGGGAGGTACTCGAACGCCCGAGGTCCGAGAAAAAACCCGGATCCAAGAAAGAAGCCTTAAAACGGCGAAAGCAAAGATTTCGAAAACGCTTACTAAAAAGTTGCTATACAAAAACAACTAAAAAGTACAAGCGAAAAAATGAAATCAAAGGAAAGTTCAAAAAGCGCTAGCTAAAAGGTTGTTATCCAAAAACAACTAAAAAGCATAAAAGCGGAACAAAAAGGCAAAACGCGAGCAAAAAACACCGCATAATAAGCTAAAAAGTTACTACAAGTAGCTAAAAGCAAAAAGGTGTCCAAAGCGTCCACAGAAACCATTCAAAAACAAAAGAGCCCACAGGCCGGGCAAAAACCAAAGATAAAAGGATTACAGAGATTCAAGGTCCTTTCCGGACTCCACATCAACAGAAGGCTGCGGAGGAAACATAGAAATCGGGACAGCATTGACGGCACCGTCATCTCGGTTCAAAACTTCCACACCAGACCCCTCCTCGGCCAAAAGTGAAGACGGGTTCGCAATCGGAACTTTGGGGTCGGACACCGGAACCTCATCCTCGTTGGGAGCAGGAACAATCTTTCCCTCCACAACAACGTTATCCGTACTAAATAAGCTCAGATCCAGGTCAGGAGCAAGAACCCGGACCTGAGCCTTCAAATTTTCAAACATAGCATCCATACCCTTAGCCACATGACCTTCTAGCTCGTAAAAATCATCCTGAGCGGATTGCAACTTCTCCTTTGTCTCCACAAGCTCGGCATATATCCGAGTATAATTCTCCGTCGCCGCCTTCGCCATCTCCTCAGATGCTTTCGCTGCCGCCACAGCCGCGGTAGCTTTAGTTTTCTCCTTCTCCAGAGACGCCTCCAGCTCAGTAATCCTAGCAGCCTTCAGTTCACTAATCCTCTCAAACTCAGACTGAGCCTTCTCAAGTCGGGAGCTGGTCGCACCAATGGGGGATTTCTTGAACTCCCGGGCAATAGCGGCATGAAGACTAGCCATCCGGACACAACTCCGCGCCATATACTGAAAATGATGCTCCATAGATACATCATCAGTAGAAATAAAGGTCTGAGGGAGAATATGCTGCTCAATCCAACCAAGAGCATCAAAATCCTTGTCATTAAAACCCGCAAGCTCTTGAGAGGTCTTCTGTTTCTTGGGAGGAGGACCCGAGGACGAAGGCGGAGAAGAGGTAGCAGGCCCAGAGGTCGGGGGATCTTGATTTATAGCTCGGAACTGGGGAGTCGGAATAGTCTTCGACCGAGTAGTGACACCCACAGTAGTCTTCTTCGGAGAAGATCGGGCAGAAGCCTCCCCAGCCTCGATATTCCGAGCAGCCACAGACTTCTTCGTCCGACGAAGGAACTTCATGGAATCCGCCTGAGAAGACATCTCTGCAGAAATAAAAGAAAAAGGATTACCACAACAGAAATTCCACCAAAACAAGGAAAACCAAAATACTAAAAAAGATGAATCTCTGAGAGGTCGGGAACTACCTAACTCGGAACGGAGAAGGCTTGGATCTCCCAACATTTTCTTCGTGTCCAAGTGAGGTGCCCGACCCCATAAACTGCTTACCACACCCACAAAAGCCTGCTCCACCTCATCTAGACTCTCAAAGGTATACTTAACAGACACTACATTCTCCTGCCAATAAAGAGGAAAAGAAGGCTCCCCACACTCGTCTAGAAAGAAAGGTCGGACGTCTCCAGTAGCCCGGACCTTGAAATAAAAGTTCTTAAAATCATGAAAGGACTCATCATACAAGGTACAAAACTTCCTCCCCTGGTTAGCTCTAAAAGAGACCCAAGATACCTTCCCTCCACCCGACCCCGGCTTCGTCAACACAAACAAATAGGAAAAAAGAGAAATAGAGGGAGAGACGCCCAAAAACTGACATAAAAGTTGAAACAGCTTTAAAAACGCCCAAGAATTTGGATGGAGCTGCGTAGGGGCAAGGTTACAAGACCATAACACCTTGGACTCCAGATCGGTAAAGGGAAGTCGGACACTCAGCTTAGAGAAAAAACAATCATAAGCATAAAAGAAGAGCTTCTCGGAACTATCTAAAGGCGGGAAGCACACTCTCTCCTCGGATTCCGGGGCCACTAGTTCGTAATCCCTCTCAGACTCCCTATTCTCACATATGCTACAGTGCCTACGGAACCTAGCTAAATACTCAGAATCTACCACAGAAGGGACTCTTAGAGGAAGAGGGTCTACCCAACCAAGACCACATGGAATCTTAGTCGACATCGCTTGAAGAACCTTTCGAGACATAAAATTTTTACCTACAAAGAAGAATACAGCAGCAAGCAAAAATCACATAAAGAAGACAGCAAAAACCCATTCAGCAAAGCAAGAACGCGGCAACCCGGAACAAAAATACCGGAGAACAAAAAAGAGCCCCCCCCATATGCAAACAACAAGCAATGGCGGCGCCTCTTTTCGGGGCAACCCAGGCATAAAGAAAAAAGAAAACAAACAAGAGCCACACGAAGAACAGAAGCATATGTGCACAAGAAAAGAGAAACATGGGAACAAACCTGGAAGAAAGAAACGAAGGCGACGAGCTCCGAAGCAAGGAGAACGAAACGACGGCACAGAGGGAACCCCAGAAAGACACACGGAGAGATTCGGGGAAGCAGAGCAAAGAGAAAGAAGAAGCAGTGCTCGGAAAGGATAAGGAAAAAACAAAAAACGCAGAAAAAGGAGGAAAGGGGCAAATAAATAAAGCCTTCACAAGAGCCCGAACGGAAATCGAGGAAAAACGGTAACATGCAATAAATGCAGGAACGGCCATTTTTGAATTTTGAAAAACTACTATGCCCGAGCTCGACCTCCCAAAAAGGACGAACTCGGGCAGGGGCACTGTTCATACCCTGACCGAGCTCCCCCAACTCGGCAAACCCATAAAAAGGTCCGACCTCGCCCTAAGGCTTACACCTACAGGTCGGACCTCGGACAAATAAAGCAAGGAAGGCCCATCAAAAGGAACGCAGCCCAAAACCTAAAGGCCGAAAAGGCCTAGAAAAGGCGGTTCCACAAAGATAGAGATAAAACTCCCAAAGATAAGATAAGATAAGAATATCTTATCCAGGGAAGATCGCGGCCAACTACTATAAATACACTGGAGCACCCAGGTATGGCATTCATTCCACATTCTACACATATCTGCTTGGACCCATGCTAACTTAAGCATCGGAGTGTCATTGCAGGTACAACCACCAACCACTCTACATATCAAGCTCGGGTCCCTGAACCCCCACCTCGGGTCTTTCCAGACGACCGAGCTACACGTTTCAGGTAACCCTCGGAACACCTCCCCTATCATCTCTGAAATTGATCAAAGGACTCTTCGGAGAATAAGAAGAGCTGAAAGAGGGAAGAACATTGTTGGAGAAGAAGAATCTGAGGAGGAATTCCAAGACATGGAAGGAGATACCAATCAACCAGGAGAAGGAGCCAACAATAATCAACAACAGAGAAGAGTCTTGGCTTCATACACATTTGCTAATGCTAGGCATTGTGGAAGTAGCATTCTTCCTCCCAATGTCAATGCAAACAATTTTGAACTCAAGCCACAACTCATCACTCTGGTTCAAAACAATTGTTCTTTTGGAGGAGGGCCTTTGGAGGATCCAAATCAACATCTGTCCACTTTCTTGAGAATCTGTGACACAGTGAAAACCAATGGTGTACCTCCTGATAGTTACAAGTTGCTGCTCTTCCCATTCTCTCTTAGAGATAAAGCCACTCAATGGCTAGAGACCTTTCCAAAAGAAAGCATCAATACTTGGGATGACTTGGTGAGCAAGTTCCTTGCCAAATTTTATCCCCCTCAAAGAAACTTAAGGTTGAAGACTGAGGTTCAAACATTCACTCAATTGGAGGCCGAGAACTTATATGAAGCATGGGAAAGGTATAAGGCTTTATTGAGGAAATGTCCACCAGAGATGTTCACTAAGTGGGACAAGTTGCAAAACTTCTATGAGGGACTCACTCTTAAAGCCCAAGAAGCTCTTGATCACTCTGCCGGAGGTTCATTACAACTCATGAAAACCACAGAGGAAGCTCAAAACCTCATTGATATGGTGGCCAACAACCAATATTTCTTTGCTCATCAAAGACAACGCCAACCATCACAGAGAAGAGGAGTAATGGAGTTGGAAGGAGTGGATTCAATCCTAGCTCAAAATAAGATGATGCAGCAATAGATTCAACAACAATTTGAGCAAATGGCTAAGAGAATTGATGGCTTGCAAGTGGCAGCAGTGAGCACCACAAGCCAACCACCAACCACTTGGGTGCAAAGTGAAGAAACTCAAGAAGAGCAACAACAAGAGCAAGTCCAATACATGCACAGCCAAAATCCTGGAACAAATGAAGTTTATGGTGATACTTACAATCCATCTTGGAAGAACCATCCCAACCTCAGATGGGGGGACAACCATAATCAAAACCAACAACCATGGCAAAGAAACACAGGCCAGAACAATTGGAAAAACACAAACCACAACCCCCAGCCAAACACTAACCAAAACTCATACAGAAAACCACAAAACAACTACCCAAATTCTAACCAATACCCACCCAATAACCACCTAACTAACCAAAACACTTATCTTCATCCATCAACACCCCAAAATCAACCCATCTCACAAGACTCACAGAGAATCACCAATCTAGAGCTGCTCATGGAGAAACTAATGAAGAGCCAAGAATTGACCACCAAGAATCAAGAAGCCTCCATGAAGAACCTAGAGAGGCAGATTGGACAAATCTCTAAAAAGATTTCTGTTGAGAAACCATCAAGTTCACTACCTAGTGATACCATTCCCAACCCAAAGGAAGAATGCAAGGTAGTGCAACTAAGAAGTGGAAAGATGTTAGTGGACGGTAACCAAGGAGCAACAAAGAAGCTTATGGAGAATGACACTGAGCCAACAAAGAATGATGAAGCCATCAACAAAGACATGATAAGCAAGAATGCTCCAGAAAAACTCACAGAGGAAGACAATAAGCCACAGAATTTGAAGAAAGGAAAGCAAATCATGGAAGAACCAATTCCAAAACAGCATCAAGTGGAGAAGAGCCCAACACCACCACTACCTTATCCACAGAGATTTCACAAGGAAACAAAGGATCAGCACTTCCACAAATTTCTTGAGACTTTCAAGAAGTTGGAAATCAACATACCTTTGGCAGAGGCTTTGGAGCAAATGCCTTTATATGCCAAGTTCTTAAAGGAGCTCATCAACAAGAAAAGAGATTGGAATGAGAAGGAAACGGTGATGCTCAGTGAAGAATGCAGTGCACTCATTAAAAAGGGACTCCCTCCCAAGCTTGAAGACCCTGGAGGTTTCTTCTTACCATGCACTATTGGAAACCTGTTCATTAACAAGGGGATGTGCGATCTAGGAGCAAGCATAAATCTAATCCCATATTCTCTAGTGAAAAAGCTTGGCATAGAGGAGGTGAAACCAACACAGATGTCCTTGGAATTGGTGGACCAATCAATAGTATATCCTAAAGGACTGATTGAGAACCTTTTAGTTAAGGTTGACAAGTTTATCTACCCAGCAGATTTTGTGATCCTAGATTCTTCAGAACATGGAAATGACTCCATAATACTTGGTCGACCATTTTTGGCCACTACTAGAGCCATTGTGGACATAGAGCAGGGAGAGTTAACCCTCAAGATGCATGAGGAGAGCATCATCCTGAAAGTCTTTCCAGAAGTACAAAGGAATGAAGAAACAAGCAAAATGAGTAATGATCTTCTTCCAAAGCAATCAACTGACAAGGAAGTAGAGCAGAAAAACCAACAAATGCAAGAAGAAAAAGGGATTCAAAAGGAACCAACAGAAGCAGGGGTGATACATAAGAAGGAAGGATGGAAAAGGATCATAGGGGACAATGAGAAAGGAAGTACCAGCCAAGAAAAACACAACAGAGAATTCCTTCAAAGAGAGACAGAGGAGAGAACTAAAGCCAAGCAGAAAATCCCCACTGGAAAGTTTTCACTAGGGGATCGAGTGATGATCAATAGTCAAACCATGAAGGTATCCCCACAGTTGTCTGATCACTACACTGTGACTAAGATCCTTCCACAAGAATTTATAGAAGTCATCAAAGAGGAAACCGGAAGGAAGTTCACAGTGAAGACAGACAAGCTAAGGCACTGTGATTTTCAACCTCCATGATAAGCAAAAAATGAAGATGTCAAGCTAATGACAATAAAAGAGCGCTTATTGGGAGGCAACCCAACCTGAGGTAGTTTTCTTTTTCATAGCTTTTCAATAAAAATGTTGAATAATTAGTATGCATTGCAAGGAGCTAAGTTTGGTGTTGCACACCAAAACAATTTGAGGGAGAATGAAAATTTCTAAGTTTGGTGTTCTACCAAAAATATCATTTAAAAACACATTCTCACCTCTTGCATGATTCTAGCTCCAAGCAATCAAACACATTATTCAACTGTTGAATTGTTTTCTAGCTTTTATTTCATTAACCTTTAGCAAGGATACATGGTTTCAATTATGGTTAACTTGTCACATCTGAGGTAGTGGCAAACAATTAAGTTTGGTGTCCCTACACCAAAAATCAATCCTAGAGCCACACTCAGTTTATACACACTAACCATATAATTAAGGGCTTGAGAAGCAAGCAACTTTGAGGATTATGCAGGACATGAGTCAACAATTGAAGACACTATGCATTTTAACTCAAAGAGAACACAACAGAAGGAAGAATCAAAGGGCTGCAACTTCAAAGGTTGTATCTGAACTTAATCCTTGCTGCTGTGTATTGTTTCGAACATGGGAACCATTGTTTGTCTTGCTAGAGTGTGTATTTAGTTGCAAGTGAAATTGTTTGCTAAAAATGCTAAATCTGCATAATGCTTGTCATCCCTCACTTAGCTTGAAAATTGCTTTGTTTCCCATATGCTTAAATAAAAGGGTTTGGTTTGAATTGAAAAGTAAAAATATCCAATGTTGCATAAGTATGAATGGAAGTTGGTGGTGGTATATGTGTTTGATTAAATGCATGACTCATGAAATAAGTGTTGCATAATATCATTCTCATTCAATTGTGAGTTAGCTTGCTGTTATAAAAAATCCTATCAATAATGAAGAAGCCCTTGGTAACAAAAACAGAAAGAAAAGGGAAAGAAAAAGCCAAAATGGCAAGAAAAACAACGAATAAAGGTTGGACACCAATAGCTTGAACCTTAGGACATATGCCTGTGGTGTTCTTGTACTAAGATCTGCTTGGATGAGTAAATTCTAAGGGGTATTTTGAAACCCGGTCACTTAGATCAACTGATTTGGGATGGCCAATTGAAAATCCACAATAAAGAGCAACTTAGATACAGAACATTTAGTTATCCAAAGAGATGCTGGGCATCAATGATCCTAGGAAGAATTAATGAGCCATGTGTCTGTGGTGGAAAGATGTTGAGCAAAAATAAAAGAAAATAAAGCCAAAGGCTATGCTGCAGCATTTGACACCCAACCTCAAAAAAATAATAAGCTTGTTAAGCATTATAAGCCAAGAAAAGTTAGCAAGGGAGGAATCAAAAAGTGAGTCTTATAACAGCAAGTTTAGCAAACCTTTGATGCAAAATGTATATCATGTAACAAGAACAATAACTTGAGTTGTCATTGTCTGCATAAATGCCCCATAGATCAAGTTCTGCTATCTGCATAATAAGGATAAATATCCTTTTCTTATTCATTTCATTTACTCTTAGTTTTGAGGCTTGCTTGGGGACAAGCAAGATTTAAGTTTGGTGTTGTGATGACAAGTCATCATATACCCATTTTTCAAGCTAATTTCACTTGTTTTGTTAGCATTTATGCATTTTCTTGTATCCTAAGTAAGTGATTTGGAGTGAAAATGCATAACTTTTCTAAATCAAGCAACCACCATGAAATTAATGTTAAATCATGAGGTTTAAGCTAATTTTAATTGAATTTTAATTGATTTATAAGCCTCTTGAATTTAGTGATACTTGGAGTTGTTTTGGTTTATTATAGGTGAAGAAAAGAAAAGAAAAGGAAAAGCGTGGCCTAAGAAGTGTAGCCTAAGGAAAGGAAAGCGTAGCCCAAGGAAAGGAAAGCGTGGCCAAGGAGAGAAGAAGCGTGCCGCAGGCAAAGGGGGAGGCAACATTGCCCTCCACAAGGGCAGACTGCCCTCTAGGAGGGCAAAATAAGAGAACCAAACAAGGAAGGCAAATCTGCCCTGCCCACTACAAGGGCAGAGCACAAAATGTGCCTTGGGACCAAGAGAAAGAGAACCTTGCCCTGCCCCTATGGAGGGCAGAATCGGGCTCTCTAAGGAAGAAATTCAAGGGAAAAAGGTCACCCATGCATGCTACAAGGTTCGAACAAGGAACCATGAGGAAGCTAGGACTTAAGGAAGAGTGCCGTGCCAAGAAGCCAAGGAAATTAATTGAATTTGTGCTTCCTCCGTGTTTCGAACACGGGACGTGGAAGAGGGAACTCTGCCCTGCCCTTGGCGCGGGAAGGGCAGCATTTGGATTGGCGCAGCACCTTGCGCACCAAGAAGCGAATTCTGGCGCACCAATCTTCGACCCTGGCAGCACCAACGTGCAACGCTCGTCCCTGGCAGCACCACAACTTTCTGCCCTGCCCTTGGCGCGGGCAGGGCAGCGTTTTGCGTTCCTGGCAGCACCAAGGCCGCACCAACTCGCGCCAGACTCGCACCACGCCGCACCAGCTCGCACCACCATGCATCAATTTTCTGCCCTGCCCTCCACAAGGGCAGGGCAGCCTCCTGGGAGTGATTTTTAATGGGCCAAAAATTCAAATTAAAAATCCATTTGAATTCATTTCTTCACCAAATCAAAAGCCCATCCAAATCCCAAAATCCAAGAATAGAAAGTGTATAAATAGAAGTTAGTTTGATGTAATTAGGACCTTTACTTGACCTTTTACCACTTTGATTTTTACCTTTACTTTTGAATTTTACTTTCACCTTTCTTTTGAGCTTTTGCAATTGTTCTTGAGAAACTTGTCCGAGCACCAAGAGGATCAAGGGAGAATTGATTGATCTCCTTCCTCATTCTTACTTGGGCAATTCTACTCTTCTGTTTTTGAGTTTTGGGTGTGTGAAATTGAGAAAATTCTGTCTCAATTCCCATTCAAACTCTTTTCAATTTGTTTTCTGCATAATTGAATCTGATTTCTATTCTTCTACTGCTTTCTCTTCTAATTCTTGTCAATTGCTTTGTTAACTTGGATCTAGGAAGGGAAATAGAGATCTAGGCTCTGCTACCTAGTCTCTTGAGACCTGAGACCCAATTTTACTTTTGGTTCTTCTGTGAACCTCTGCTACATTTTATTTTCTTTCTGTTTGAATGCTATTTGCTTCTGATTCAATTTCTGCTCAATCAATTGCTGCAATTTACTTCTCCTTTGTTTAGATTTTGCAATCCCAGTCCTCAAACCCCTTTTATATTCAAGCCATTTATCTTTCTTGCCATTTAAGTTACTGCAATTTAAGTTTCTTGCACTCTAAGTTTCAGTCATTTACTTTCTTGCTCTTTAAGATTCTGCAAATTTACAATTCTGTTCTCTAATTTACTGCACTTCTCCCTTCCCCCTTTACATTTACTGTCATTTACTTCCTGTTAAACACAAATCACTCAACCAATACTTGATTCGCTTGACTAAATCACCCACTAAACTAAAATTGCTCAATCCTTCAATCCCTGTGGGATCGACCTCACTCATGTGAGTTATTATTACTTGATGCGACCCGGTACACTTGCCGGTGAGTTTTGTGTTGGATCGTTTTCCACACATCAAGCGGCATGATCAGTATAAACCACAATTTTAGATCCTATCAAGTACGATCTAAACTTATCAAATGCATAGACTACAGCTAACAATTCCTTCGCTGTTGTAGTGTAATTTTTTTGAGCCTCATTCAATACTTCACTTGCATAATATATGACATGATGCAAGTTTCCCTTCTTCTGTCCAAGTACAGCACTAATTGCAATATCACTTGCATCACACATGAGTTCAAACGGTAAGTTCCAATCTGGGGGTGTGATAATTGGTGCTGTTGTGAGTTTATGTTTTAAAGTTTCAAAAGCATGTTGGCAATTTTCATCAAAAACAAAAGGTTTATCAATCATTAACAGGTTACTCAAAGGTTTGGCTATTTTAGAAAAATCTTTGATAAACCTTCTATAAAATCCTGCATGCCCCAAGAAACTTCTAACAGATTTCACATTAGTTGGTGGAGGGAGCTTTTCTATTATTTTCACTTTTGCCTTGTCAACCTCTATCCCTTTTCTTGAAACTTTATGACCAAGAACAATCCCCTCAGGCACCATGAAATGGCACTTCTCCCAGTTCAAAACCAAATTAGTTTCTTGGCACCGTTTCAAGACAAGAGTTAGATGGTTTAGGCAAGTATTGAAATTATCACCAAAAACAGAAAAGTCATCCATGAAAACCTCTAAAAATTTTTCAACCATATCTGAGAAAATGGAGAGCATACACCTTTGAAAAGTGGCTGGGGCATTGCATAATCCGAATGGCATTCTTCTATAAGCGAAAACTCCAACTGGGCATGTGAATGAAGTCTTTTCTTGGTCCTTTGGATCTACCACTATCTGATTATACCCGGAATAGCCATCCAGGAAGCAATAATAAGCATGGCCAGCCAACCTTTCAAGCATTTGATCAATGAAAGGAAGTGGGAAGTGATCTTTGCGTGTGGCATCATTCAGCCTTCTATAGTCAATACACATCCTCCACCCCGTCACAGTTCTTGTGGGAATGAGTTCACTCCTCTCATTAATAATGACTGTCATCCCACCCTTCTTTGGTACCACTTGGACTGGGCTTATCCATGAGCTATCGGAAATAGGATATATGATTCCTGCATTCCATAGTTTCATTACTTCCTTCTGGATGACTTCCTTCATTGCAGGGTTTAGTCTTCTCTGAGGTTGAATTACTGCTTTGGAATTGTCCTCCAAAAGAATCTTATGCATACATACTGTAGGGCTGATGCCTTTTAGGTCATCAATGGTCCATCCTAAGGCATCCTTGTGAACTCTGAGAACATCAAGAAGATCTCCTTCTTCTTTCTTTGTCAAGGAAGAATTAATGATCACTGGGAAGCTCTCTGAAGTGCCAAGAAATGCATATTTGAGATGAGAAGGTAATGGCTTCAGTTCTTGCTTTTGCACCTCTTCTTTCTTGCTTGGTTCCACCTCTTTGTCTATGGAAGCCTCAGCCACGTGTTCCTCTATTGTTTCTTGATTGTCTTTTTCTTGCTCATGCTGATTAATGTCTAACATTTCTTCCACCAGGCTCTCTATCATATCTACCCTCAAATGATCTTCCTGCTCAGGAGGGTGTTGCATTGACTTAAAAACATTTATGATCATTTGCTCATTGTGTACTCTGAAAATCATTTCTCCTTTTTCCACATCTATAATGGCTCTTGCAGTTGCTAGAAATGGTCTGCCCAAGATGATTGAATTGTTGCCTTCCTCATCGGTGTCAAGGATTACAAAGTCCGCAGGGAAGATAAACTCTCCAACCTTTACTAACAAATTTTCCACAATTCCATTTGGTGTCTTGATTGATCTGTCGGCCATGACTAGCGACAAACTGGTGGGTTTGAGTTCTTCTATGGCAAGCTTCTTCATCATGGACAAGGGCATTAAGTTGATACTAGCTCCAAGATCACAGAGAGCTTTGTCCAGGGATAGTTTGCCTATGGTGCATGACACTACAAAACTCCCTGGATCTTTAAGCTTTGGTGGAATTCCTTTTTGGAGCACGGCGCTACATTCCTCACTGAGCATCACCGTCTCCTTCTCATTCCAATCTCTTTTCTTATTGATGAGCTCCTTCAAGAACTTGGCATACAGAGGCATTTGCTCCAATGCCTCAGCCAAAGGTATGTTGATTTCCAGCTTCTTGAAAGTTTCAAGAAATTTGTGGAAATGTTGATCCTTTGTCTCTTTGTGGAATCTTTGGGGATATGGTAGTGGTGGTGTTGAGCTCTTCTCCACTTGATATTGTCTTGGATTTGGTTCTTCCCTGATCTGATTTCCTTTCTTTAGATTCTGTGGTTCGTTGTTTTCCTCTGTTAGTTTTTCTTGGTCATTCTTGCTTATCATGTCCTTGTTGATGGCTTCATTATTCTTTGTTGGCTCATTGTCATTATTCTTGGTTGCCCCTTGGTTACCATCCACTAACATTTTTTCACTTCTTAGTTGCACGACCTTGCATTCTTCCTTTGGGTTGGGAATGGTGTCACTTGGTAGTGAGCTTGATAGTTTTTCAACAGAAATCTGTTTGGAGATTTGCCCAATTTGCCTTTCTAAGTTCTTCATGGAAGCTTCTTGGTTCTTTGTTGTCAATTCTTGGTTCTTCATCATTTTCTCCATGAGCATCTCTAGATTAGTGATCCTTTGAGAGTCTTGTGAGATTGGTTGGTTTTGGGGTGTTGATGGATGATGATAGGTGTTTTGATTTGTTGGGTGGTTATTGGGTGGATACTGGTTAGAGTTGGGGTAATTATTTTGTGGTTTTCTGTATGTATTTTGGTTAGTGTTTGGCTGGGGGTTGTGGTTTGTGCTTTTCCAATTGTTCTGACTTGAGTTTCTTTGCCATGGCTGTTGGTTTTGATTATGGTTATCTCCCCATCTGAGGTTGGGATGGTTCTTCCAAGATGGATTGTAAGTATCACCATAGACTTCATTTGTTCCAGGATTTTGGTTGTGCATGTACTGGACTTGCTCTTGCTGTTGTTCCTCTTGAGTTTCTTCACTTTGCACCCAAGTAGTTGGTGGTTGGCTTGTGGCACTCACTGATGCAACTTTCAAGCCATCAATCCTTTTGGCCATTTGCTCAAACTGTTGTTGAATCTGCTGCTACATTATCTTGTTCTGAGCTAGAACTGAATCCACTCCTTCCAACTCCATTACTCCTCTTCTTTGTGATGGTTGGCGTTGTCTTTGATGAGCAAAGAAATATTGGTTATTGGCCACCATATCAATGAGGTTTTGAGCTTCCTCTGTAGTTTTCATGAGTTGCAAAGAGCCTCCAGCTGAATGATCAAGTGCTTCTTGAGCCTTGATGAGCGGATAATTTGTATGCTTTTTGGCATTATTTTTAGTATGTTTTCAGTATAATCTAGTTAGTTTTTAGTATATTTTTATTAGTTTTTAGCTAAAATTCACTTTTCTGGACTTTACTATGAGTCTGTGTGTTTTTCTGTGATTTCAGGTATTTTCTGGCTGAAATTGAGGGTCCTGAGCAAAAATCTGATTCCGAGACCAAAAAGGACTGCAGATGCTGTTGGATTCTGACCTCCATGCACTCGAAGTGGATTTTCTGGAGCTTCAGAAGCCCAATTGGCGCGCTCTCAACGGCGTTGGAAAGTAGACATCCTGGGCTTTCCAGCAATATATGATAGTCCATACTTTGCCCAAGATTTGATGGCCCAAACCGGCGCTCAAAGTCACCCTCAGAAATTCCAACGTTAAACGCCGGAACTGGCATAAAACTTGGAGTTAAACGCCCAAACTGGCATGAGAACTGGCGTTTAACTCCAGAAAACGTCTCTACACATAAAAGCTTCAATGCTCAGCCCAAGCACACACCAAGTGGACCCAGAAGTGGATTTTTACGTCATTTACTCATCTCTGTACACCCTAGGCTACTAGTTTACTATTAATAGGATCTTTTGACATTGTATCTGTACCTGATGACACTTTACACGTTTTCTTTGTGTACTTTCCACGGCATGAGTCTCTAAACCCCATGGTTGGGGGTGAGGAGCTCTGCTGTGTCTTGATGGATTAATGCAATTACTACTGTTTCTCACTCAATCATGCTTGCTTCCATTCTAAGATAATACTTGTTCTTAATCCGGATGAATGTGATGATCCGTGACAATCATCATTATTCTCAACTATGAACGTGTGCCTGACAACCACCTCCGTTCTACCTTAGATTAAGTAGTTATCTCTTGGATTCTTTAATCGGAATCTTCGTGGTATAAGCTAGGACTGATGGCGGCATTCAAGAGAATCCGGAAGGTCTAAACCTTGTCTGTGGTATTCTGAGTAGGATTCAATGATTGAATGACTGTGACGAGCTTCAAACTCCTGAAGGCGGGGCGTTAGTGACAGACGCAAAAGAATCACTGGATTCTATTCCGGCCTGATTTAGAACCGACAGATGAATTCCGCGTGCTGTGACAGAGCATATGCAATCGTTTTCACTGAGAGGATGGGAGGTAGCCATTGACAACGGTAAAACCCTACATACAGCTTGCCATGGAAGGAGACTTGCGTGTTTGAAGAAGAAGACAGTAGGAAAGCAGAGATTCAGAAGATGGAGCATCTCCAAACCTCAACCTATTCTCCATTACTGCAAAACAAGTAATCATTTCATGTTCTTTAGCTTTTCACAATCAATCCTGATAGTTTCTGATATCCTGACTAAGATTTACAAGATAACCATAGCTTGCTCCAAGCCGACAATCTCCGTGGGATCGACCCTTGCTCACGCAAGGTATTACTTGGACGACCCAGTGCACTTGCTGGTTAGTTGTGCGGGATTGCAAAAGTGTGATTGCAATTTCGTGCACCAAGCCTTAAGAGTGAGCCCCTCATAGAAGTTCTGCAACTTGTCCCACTCAGTGAACATCTCTGGTGGACATTTCCTCAATAGTGCCTTATATCTTTCCCATGCTTCATATAAATTTTCAGCTTCCATTTGAGTGAATGTCTGCACCTCAGTCTTCAATCTTAGGATTCTTTGAGGGGGATAAAATTTGGCAAGGAACTTGCTTACCAAGTCATCCCAGGTGTTGATGCTTTCTTTTGGAAAGGTCTCTAGCCATTGAGTAGCTTTGTCTCTTAGAGAAAATGGAAAGAGCAACAACTTGTAGCTGTTAGGAGGCACACCATTGGTTTTCACAGTGTCACAAATCCTCAAGAAGGTAGATAGGTGTTGATTTGGGTCCTCCAATGGTCCTCCTCCAAAAGAACAGTTGTTTTGAACCAAAGTGATGAGTTGTGGCTTTAGTTCAAAATTGTTTGCATTGACATTAGGAGTAAGAATGCTACTTCCACAGTGTCTAGCATTTGCAAATGTGTATGAAGCCAGGACTCTTCTTTGTTGTTGGTTATTGTTGGCCCCTCCTCCTGGTTGATTGAGATTTGATGGATCTCCTTCCATTTCTTGGAATTCCTCCTCAGATTCTTCCTCTCCAATAACGTTCTTCCCTCTTTCAGCTCTTCTTATTCTTCGAAGAGTTCTTTGGTCAATTTCAGAGAGGACAGGGGAAGATCTTCCTGTACCTGACATACAAACACACAACAATAAACACACAGATCCAGAAAACCAATGAAACTTCAATCTATAGCTAGAATGAAGTTTTAGTTAGTTTAAGCAAAAATTCAGACAGTTAGTGTGTTAGTCAAAATTAAAATAACAGAAAAGAAAAAGTGCTTGATCTAGATCTCCACTTCACTTAATCATTGTCAATCTGTTTCAATCCCCGGCAACGGCGCCAAAAACTTGATGTGTGGAAAACGATCCAACACAAAACTCACTGGCAAGTGTACCGGGTCGCATCAAGTAATAATAACTCACATGAGTGAGGTCGATCCCACAGGGATTGAAGGATTGAGCAATTTTAGTTTAGTGGTTGATTTAGTCAAGCGAATCAAGTATTGGTTGAGTGGTTTTTCTTTAACAGAAGCTAAATTGCTTGGAATGTAAAGGGAGAGGAGAGAATTGCAGTAAATTAAAACACAGGAAAGTAAAAGTGCTGAATATTAAAGAACAAGAAATTAAATGACTGAAACTAAAAGTGCAAGAAATGTAAATTGCAGTAACTTAAATTGCAAGAAATGTAAATTGCTTGAATGGAAAAGGGAATTGAGGACTGGGATTTCAGAATTTCAACAAGGGAAATTAAAGTGCAACAATTAATAAAGCAGAAATTGAATTAGGAATAACTAGAATCCAAACAGAAATGGAAATTAACATGCAGCTGAGGTTCACAGAAGAACCAAAAAGAAAAATGGGATCTCAGGACTCAAGAGACTAGCAAAGTCTAGATCTCAATTACCTTCCCAGATCTAAGTTCACAAAGCAATTAACAAGAAATTGAAGAAGAAGCAGTAAAGGAATTGTAATTAAACTCAATTATGCAGAAGAGGAATTAAAGAGATTTTAAATGGAGATTGAGACAGAATTTTCTCAATTCTTCACACCCAAAGCTCAAACAAGAAAAATAAAAATGCCCACACAAGAACGAGGAAGAAGAGAGATCAATTCTCCTCCCCAATTCTCTGAAATCTCAGTGAAGTCCCTAAGAGAAAGTTCAAAAGCTCAAAATAAAAGTAAAGGTTCAAAGGAAAATTCAAAGTTCAAAAGTAAAGTAAAAGGTCAAAAGGTCCTAATTACATCAAACTATCTCCTATTTATACACTTTCTATTCTTGGATCTTGGGATTTGGATGGGCTTTTGATTTGGTGAAGAAATGAGTTAAATTGGATTTTTAATCCAATTTTTAAGCCCATGAAAAATTGCTTCCAGGAGGCTGCCCTGCCCTTGTGGAGGGCAGGGCAGAAAATGGTGCGTGTTGGTGCTTGCGTGCTTGGTGTGTGATGCTGCATGATGCTGCCCTGCCCTCGCGGAGGGCAGGGCAGAACTTTTTGGTGCACCAGATTGGTGCCTGTGCGTGCTGCTGGTGCTGCCAAGTGGTGCCTGTGCGTGCTGCTGGTGCTGCCGAGCCTTCCCTTGGTGCGCCAGAATGGTGCGCTGGCTGTGCACCACAAAATGCTGCCCTGCCCTAGTGTTTCCAAATTGAAGTCCCGTGTTCGAGACTTGGCCGATGCACACGCTACCTATTTTCCTTGGCTTTCTTGGCACCATAATGAGGCCTAGTTCCTTGCTTCTTCATTGTTCCGTGTTCGACTCTTGTGGCAAGCATTGGTAGGCTTTTTCCTTTGATTTATTTTCCATGAAGGCCCGATACTGCCCTTGTGGAGGGCAGGGCAAAGGTTTGCTCTTCTTTGATCCAAGGCACAATTTTGTGCTCTGCCCTTGTCGTGGGCAGGGCAGAGTTGCCTCATTAAGTCTTATTCCCTTATGTTGCCCTCCTAGAGGGCAGTGTGCCCTTGTGGAGGGCAATACTTGCTCTCTCCTTTATGCGCCACGCCTTTTTCTCCTTTGGCCACACTTTCTTAGGCCACGCTTTCTCTTTTCTTCTTTTCTTCACCTACAATCAACCAAAATAACCACTCAAAGTATCACTAAATTCACAAGGCTTATAAATCAATTAAAAATCAATTAAATTCAGCTTAAACCTCATGAGTTAACATTAATTTCATGGTGGTTGTTTGATTTAAAGAAGTTATGCATTTTCATTCCAAATCACTTACTTAGGATGCAAGAAAGTGCATAAAGACTAATAAAACAAGTGAAATTAGCTTGAAAAAGGGGTATATGATGACTTGTCATCATCGGGCCCTTCTAAGTTATTTTTGTAATCCTCTTTCTTGGACCTTGTTCAGGTCTCTTTCAGGGATTACTTTTATAACTTTTATGTTTTGGGCCGACTTCATCATGTCGGGCCCTTCTAAGTTATTTTTTGTAATCCTCTTTCTTGGGCCTTGTTCATGTCTCTTTCAGGGATTACTTTTATAACTTTTATGTTTTGGGCCGACTTCATCATGTCGGGCCCTTCTAAGTTATTTTTGTAATCCTCTTTCATGGATCTTGTTCAGGTCTCTTTTAGGGATTACTTTTATAATTTTTATGTTTTGGGCCGACTTCATCATGTCGGGCCCTTCTAAGTTATTTTTTGTAATCCTCTTTCTTGGGCCTTGTTCATGTCTCTTTCGGGGATTACTTTTATAAATTTTATGTTTTGGGCCGACTTCATCATGTCGGGCCCTTCTAAGTTATAGTAATCCTCTTTTATAGGGCTAGCCAGACCTCTTTCCAGGGATTTACTTATAACTTTGGTTATTGCGACTGGTCTGACTTCTTTACGTCGGCCAGTCTTTAAGTTATTTTTTTAGCAATCCATTTTATTAAGACCTCGTCAGGTCCTTTCTATGGATCACTTTCGATAACTTCTTGCATTATTCTGTTTTCATTTTTTCCGATCTTGTTGAAATTGGGTTTAATCCTCGTTTGGTTGACCTTTTAATGAATTTGGTTTTCATCTCTGTTGGTATTTATCGTGATCGTGTAGTGAATTTGATTTTCACTTTCTACCGATTATTAGCTTTATAATCGGACGATGAATGTTTCAGATTAATGCGGCTTGAGAATTTGTAGAAGATCTAAACAGATATTATTCAAAAGAAAATGCAAATATATACATGCGAGAGTTTTATCCCTCTAAGTCGGGTGATTTGTAGGTCTTGGCTTGGCGCCTCATTAAAGAACCTTTTCAGGAAAAAGAGTGCGCCTTATCCTAAGATCCTTTATCATCCCTAACTATAGTACCTTCTTAGGTTGTAGGCGTGCCATGACCTAGGAAGCTCTCGCCCATCGAGTTCGGACAGTCTGTAGTAGCCATTTCCAAGTACTTCTATGACTCGGTAGGGTCCTTTCCAGTTTGCTGCCAGCTTTCCTTCTCCAGGTCGAGTTGTTCCGATATCATTTCGGATTAGGATGAGGTCGCTCTCAGCAAAAACTCGCTGTACTACCTTTTGATTGTATCTCGAAGCCATTTGATGTTTTAACGCTTCTTCTCTGATCCGAGCTCTTTCTTGGACTTCCGGAAGTAGGTCGAGTTCTTCCCTTTATAGTTGGGAGTTGGCTTCCTCATTATAGTGGATCACTCTGGGCGACCCTTCTTCAATCTCTACTGGGATCATTGCCTCCATTCCATACGCTAATTGGAAGGGTGATTCCTTTGTGGTGGAATTTGGTATTGTTCGATATGCCCATAGGACTTATGGGAGCTCCTTAGCCCAGGCTCCCTTTGCGTCCTGTAATCTCCATTTCAGCCCAGCCAATATGACTTTGTTGGCAGCGTCGGCTTGTCCATTGGCTTGGGGATGTTCTACGAAAGTGAAGTGTTGTTTTATGTTCAAGTCGGCCACTAATTTTCTGAAGCCTGCATCTGTGAATTGGGTACCTGATGAGAAGATAATCTATATGCTTTTTGGCATTGTTTTTAGGTAGTTTCTAGTAGGATCTAGCTACTTTTAGGGATGTTTTCATTAGTTTTTATGCAAAATTTACATTTCTGGACTTTACTATGAGTTTGTGTGTTTTTCTGTGATTTCAGGTATTTTCTGGCTGAAATTGAGGGAGCTGAGCAAAAATCTGATTCAGGCTGACAAAGGACTGCTGATACTGTTCGATTTTGACCTCTCTGCACTCAAAATGGATTTTCTGGAGCTACAGAACTCCAAATTGCCTGCTCTCAATGGCGTTGGAAAGTATACATCCAGATCTTTCCAGAAATACTTTATTCGAATCAAGATGATGCAAACTGACGTTTAACGCCAGTTCCAAGCTGCATTCTAGAGTAAAACGCCAGAAACACATCACAAACCAGAGTTAAACGCCAAACAGACGTTACAACTTAGCGTTTAACTCCAAAAAAAGCCTCTGCACGTGTAAAGCTCAAGCTCAGCCCAAGCACACACCAAAGTGGGCCCCGGAAGTAGACTTATGCATTTAGACTTATTTCTGTAAACCCTAGTAACTAGTCTAGTATAAATAGGACATTTTACTATTGTATTAGACATCCTTGGATTATTTTTGGATTACCTTATGATCCTTTGATCACGTTTATGGGGGCTGGCCATTCGGCCATGCCTGAACCTTGATCACTTATGTACTTTCAACGGTAGAGTTTCTACACACCATAGACAAGGGTGTGGAGCTCTGCTGTACCTCGAGTTTTAATGCAATTTCTACTATTTTCTCTTCAATTCAGCTTATTCTTGTTCTAAGATATCCGTTGCACTTCAACCTGGTGGATGTGATGATCCGTGACACTCATCATCATCCATCCTTATGAATGCATAACTGACAACCACATCCGTTCTACCTTAGACCGAGCGTGTGTCTCTTGGATTCCTTTATCAGAATCTTCATGGTATAAGCTAGAACCCTTTGGCGGTCATTCTTGAGAATCCGAAAAGTCTAAACCTTGTCTATGGTATTTCGAGTAGGAATCAGGGATTGAATGACTGTGATGAGCTTCAAACTCGCGATTATTGGGCGTGATGACAAACACAAAAGAATTAATGGATTCTATTCCGACATAATCAAGAACCGACAGATGATTAGCCGTGCTGTGACAAGAGCATTTTGACCTTTTTCACTGAGAGGATGGGAAGTAGCCATTGACAACAGTGATGCCCTACATACAGCTTGCCATGGAAAGGAGTATGAAGGATTGAAAGTAAGAAAGCAGTATGTTGCAGAGATTCAACAGGGATAAAGCATCTCCATACACTTATCTGAAATTTCCACCAATGATTTACATAAGTATTTCTATCTTTATTTTATGTTTTATTTATCTTTATATTCGAAAACTCCATAACTATTTGAATCAGCCTAACTGAGACCTACAAGATGACCATAGCTTGCTTCATACCAACAATCTCCATGGGATCGACCCTTACTCACATGAGATTTATTACTTGGACGACCTACTGCACTTGCTGGTTAGTTGTGCAGAGTTGTGAAGAAAGTGCTGAGTTAGTAGATGCGCATACCAAGTTGAATGCCATTGTTAGAGATCACAATTTCGTGCACCAAGTTTTTGGCACCATTGCCGGGGATTGTTCGACTTTGGAGAACTGACGGTTCATCTTGTTGCTCAGATTAGGTAATTTTCTTTTCAAAAATTTTTCAAAAACCTTTCAATAATTTTTTTATTATTTTTATTTGGTTTCGTTTCTCTAAAAATAATTTTCGAAAAAAATCCAAAAAAAATTTTGCAAAATCATAAAATCAAAAAAATATTTTGTATTTCTTGTTTGAGTCTATAGTCAAATTTTAATTTTGGTGTCAATTGCATGTTTTTAAAATTTATGCATTCTTTTTTCGAAAATTCATGCATGTGTTCTTCATGATCTTCAAGTTGTTCTTGATAAGTCTTCTTGTTTGATCTTTAAATTTTCTTGTTTTGTGTCTTTTGTTGTTTTTCATATGTATTCTTGCATTCATAATGTCTAAACATGAAAAATTTCTAAGTTTGGTGTCTTGCATGTTTTTCTTTTTTTGAAAATTTTAAAAAATAAGTCTTGATGTTCATCTTGACCTTCAAAGTGTTCTTGGTGTTCATCTTGACATTCATAGTGTTCTTGCATGCATCATGTGTTTTGATTCAAAATTTTCATGTTATGAGTCATTTTTGTGTTTTTCTCTCTCATCCTTAAAAATTCAAAAAATCAAAAAATATCTTTTCCTTATTTTTTCTCAAAATTTCCAAAATTTGAGTTGACTTTGTCAAAATTTTTTAAAACTTAGCTATTTCTTATAAGTCAAGTCAAATTTTCAATTTAAAAATCTTATCTTTTCAAAATCTTTTTCAAAAATCAAATATTTTTTATTTTTCTATTATTTTTGAAAATTTTTAAAATTTATTTTCAAAATCTTTTTCTTATCTTTATTTCAAAATTTCGAAAACTTTACTAACAATTAATGTGATTGATTCAAAAATTTGAAGTTTGTTACTTTCTTGTTAAGAAAGGTTCAATCTTTAAATTCTAGAATCATATCTTTTAGTTTCTTGTTAGTCAAGTAATCAATTTTAATTTTAAAAATTAAATCTTTTTCAAAATATCTTTTTCAATCATATCTTTTAAAAATATCTTTTTTCAAATCATATCTTTTTCAAAATCAATTTCAAAATATCTTTTCTAACTTCTTATCTTTTTAAAATTGATTTTTAAATCTTTTTCAACTAACTAATTGACTTTTTATTTGTTTTAAAATTCTTATCTTTTTCAAAACAACGTAACTATTTTCTCTTCTCTAATTTTCGAAAATTCCTTCCTCTTTTTCAAAACTTTCTTAATTTATTCACTAACACTTCTCTTCATCTCAAGAATTCGAACCTATCTTCACCCTTGTGTTTGGATTCTTACCTTTTCCTTCTTCTATTCTTTTCTTCTTCTACTAACATAAAGGAATCTCTCTACTGTGGTAAAGAAGATCCCTATTGTTATTTTCTGTTCCCTTCTTTTTCATATAAGCAGGAGTAAGGACAAGAACATTCTTGTTGAAACAGATCCTGAACCTGAAAGGACTCTAAAGAGGAAACTAAGAGAAGCTAAATTACAACAATCCAGAGACAACCTTACAAAAATTTTTGAGAAAGAAGAGGAGATGGCAGCCAAAAAAATAATGCAAGGAGGATGCTTGGTGATTATCCTACACCTACTTCCAAGTTTAATGGAAGAAGCATCTCGATCTCTACCATTGGAGCAAACAATTTTGAGCTGAAACCTCAACTAGTTGCTCTAATGCAACAGAACTACAAGTTCCATGGACTTCTATCAGAAGATCCCTACCAGTTTTTAACTGAGTTCTTGCAGATCTGTGAGACTGTTAAGACTAATGGAGTAGATCCTGATGTCTACAGGCTCATGCTTTTCCCTTTTGCTATAAGAGACAGAGCTAGAACATGGTTGGACTCACAACCTAAAGATAGCTTGGACTCTTGGGATAAGCTGGTCACGGCCTTCTTGGCTAAGTTCTTTCCTCCTCAAAAGCTGAGCAAGCTTAGAGTGGATATTCAAACCTTCAAACAAAAAGATGGTGAATCCCTCTATGATGCTTGGGAAAGATACAAACAGATGACCAAAAGGTGTCCTTCTGACATGCTTTCAGAGTGGACCATTCTGGATATATTCTATTATGGTCTATCTGAATTCTCTAAGATATCACTGGACCATTCTGCAGGTGGATCCATTCACCTAAAGAAAACACCTGCAGAAGCTCAACAACTCATTGACATGGTTGCAAATAACCATTTCATGTACACTTCTGAGAGGAATTCTGTGAGTAATGGGATGCCTCAGAGGAAGGGAGTTCTTGAAATTGATGCTCTGAATGCCATATTGGCTTAGAACAAAATGTTGACTCAGCAAGTCAACATGATTTCTCAAAGTCTGAATGGATGGCAAAATGCATCCAACAGTACTAAAGAGGCATCTTCTGAAGAAGAAGCTTATGATCCTGAGAACCCTACAATAGCAGAGGTAAATTACATGGGTGAACCTTATGGAAACACCTATAATTCTTCATGGAGAAATCATCCAAATTTCTCATGGAAGGATCAATAAAAGCCTCAAGAAGGCTTTAATAATGGTGGAAGAAATAGGCTCAGCAATAGCAAGCCTTTTCCATCATCTTTTCAGCAACAGACAGAGAATTCTGAGCAGAGCACCTCTAACTTAGCAAACATAGTCTCTGATCTGTTTAAAGCCACTTTAAGTTTCATGAGTGAAACAAGGTCCTCCATTAGAAATTTAGAGGCACAAGTGGGCCAGCTGAGTAAGAAAGTCACTGAAACTCCTCCTAGTACTCTCCCAAGCAATACTGAAGAGAATCTAAAAAGAGAGTGCAAGGCCATTGACATAATCAACATGGCCAAACCTAGAGAGGAAGGAGAGGATGTGAATCCCAATGAGGAAGACCTCATGGGACATCTCTCAAGCAAGAAGGAGTTCCCTATTGAGGACCCAAAGGAATCTGAAGGTCATATAGAGACCATAGAGATTCCATTAAACCTCCTTCTACCATTCATGAGCTTTGAGAACTATTCTTCCTCTGAAGAGGATGAAGATGTAACTGGAGAGCAAGTTGCTCAATATCTAAGAGCCATCATGAAGCTAAATGCCAAGTTGTTTGGTAATGAGACTTGGGAAGGTGAACCTCCCTTGCTCATTAGTGAACTAGATACATGGGTTCAGCAAACTTTACCTCAAAAGAAACAAGATCCTAGTAAATTCTTAATACCCTGCACCATAGGTACCATGACCTTTGAGAAGGCTCTGTGTGACTTGGAGTCAGGGATAAATCTTATGCCACTCTTTGTAATGGAGAAGCTGGGGATCATTGAGGTACAACCTGCCATATTCTCACAACAGATGGCAGACAAGTCAGTAAGACAAGCTTACGAATTGGTAGAGGACGTGTTAATGAAGGTTGAAGGCCTTTACATCCCTGCTGATTTCATAATCTTAGACACTAGGAAGGAGGAGGATGAAAGCATCATCCTTGGAAGACCTTTCCTAGCCACAGTAGGAGCTGTAATAGATGTTAACAGAGGAGAATTAGTCCTTCAATTGAATGGGGACTACCTTGCATTTGAAGTTCAAGGATACTCCTCTGCAACCATGAGAGGAAGCTTGAAAAGCTTCTCTCAATACAGAGTCAAACAAAGCCCCCCACAATCAAACTCTAAGTTTGATGTTGGGAGGCCACAACCAAACTCTATGTTTGGTGTTGAATCTCCACATTCAAACTCTACGTTTGGTGTTGGGAGTCTACAATATTGACCCGATCACCTGTGAGGCTCCATGAGAGCCCAATGTCAAGCTATTGACATTAAAGGAGCGCTTATTGGGAGGCAACCCAATTTTTATTTATCTAATTCTATTTTTATTTTTATTGTTCTTTTATGTTTTATTAGGTTCATGATCATGTGGAGTCACAAAATAAATACTAAAATTAAAAACATAATCAAAAATAGCAGACGAAACAGCACACCCTGGAGGAAGGGCTTACTGGCGTTTAAACGCTAGTAAGGAGCATCTGGCTGGCGTTCAACGCCAGAACAGAACATGGATCTGGCGTTGAATGCCAGAAACATGCAGCAATCTGGTGTTTAAATGCCAGGATTGCACACTGAGGAAAGCTGGCGTTCAACGATGAAACATGCTACAGACTGGCGTTGAACGCCCAAAACAAGCATAGAACTGGCGTTTAACATTAGAAACAAGCATCAATCCGGTGTTAAATGCCAGGATTGCATGCAGAGGGCATTTTACACGCCTCATTGGTGTAGGGATGTAAATCCTTGACACCTCAAGATCTGTGGACCCCATAGGAACCCTACCTACCTCAACTCACCCTCTCTCTTTTTTACACAATCCAATAACACTCTTCCCCAAAAACCCTTCACCAATCACCTCAATCTCTCTTCCCCATCACCTCTTCACCACTCACATCCATCCACTCTTCCCCATAAACCCCACCTACCTTCAAAATTCAAAATCTCTTTCCCACCCAAACCCACCCTGAATGGCCGAACCAACTCCCTCTTCCTTCACTATATAAACCCCTCCATCCTTCTTCATTTTCACACAACACAACCCTCTCTTCTCTCCCTTGGCCGAATACACATCTCTCTCCCTCTCCTCCTTATTTTCTTCTTCTTCTTCTATTCTTTCTTCTTTTGCTTGAGGGCGAGCAATATTCTAAGTTTGGTGTGGGAAAAGCATAGCTTTTTTTATTTTTCCATAACCACCTATGGCACCTAAGGCCGGAAAAACCTCTAGAAAAGGGAAAGGGAAGACAAAAGCTTCCACCTCCGAGTCATGGGAGATGGAGAGATTCATCTCAAAAGCCCATCAAGACCACTTCTATGAAGTTGTGGCCAAGAAGAAGGTGATCCCCGAGGTCCCTTTCAAGCTCAAGAAAATGAGTATCCAGAGATCCGACATGAGATCCAAAGAAGAGGTTGGGAAGTTCTGACCAACCCCATTCAACAAGTCAAAATCCTAATGGTTCAAGAGTTCTATGCCAATACATAGATCACTAGGAACCATGATCAAAGTATGAACCCGAATCCAAAGAATTATTTTACAATGTGTTCCGAGGGTTACCTGAAACGTGTAGCTCGGTCGTCTGGAAAGGCCCGAGGTGGGGGTTCAGGGACCCGAGCTTGATATGTAGAGTGGTTGGTGGTTGTACCTGCAATGACACTCCGATGCTTAAGTTAGCATGGGTCCAAGCAGATATGTGTAGAATGTGGAATGAATGCCATACCTGGGTGCTCCAGTGTATTTATAGTAGTTGGCCGTGATCTTCCCTGGATAAGATATTCTTATCTTTATCTTATCTTTGGGAGTTTTATCTCTATCTTTGTGGAACCGCCCTTTCTAGGCCTTTTCGGCCTTTAGGTTTTGGGCTGCGTTCCTTTTGATGGGCCTTCCTTGCTTTATTTGTCCGAGGTCCGACATTTAGGCGTGAGCCTTAGGACGAGGTCGGACCTTTTATAAATTTGCCGAGTTGGAGGAGCTCGGTCAGGGTATGAACAGTGCCCCTGCCCGAGTTCGTCCTTTTTGGGAGGTCGAGCTCGGGCATAATAGTTTTTCAAAATTCAAAAATGGCCGTTCCTGCATTTATTGCATTTTACCGTTTTTTTCTTGATTTCCGTTCGGGCCTTGTGAAGGCTTTATTTATTTGCCCCTTTCCTCCTTTTTCTGCGTTTTTGTTTTATCCTTTCCGAGCACTGCTTCTTCTTTCTCTTTGCTCTGCTTCCCCGAATCTCTCCGTGTGTCTTTCTGGGGTTCCCTCTGCGCCGTCGTTTCGTTCTCCTTGCTTCGGAGCTCGTCGTCTTCGTTTCTTTCTTCCAGGTTTGTTCCCATGTTTCTCTTTTCTTGTGCACATATGCTTCTGTTCTTTGTGTGGCTCTTGTTTTGTTTCTTTTTCTTTATGCCTGGGTTGCCCCGAAAAGAGGCGCCGCCATTGCTTTGTTGTTTGTATATGGGGGGCTCTTTTTTGTTCTCCGGTATTTTTGTTCCGGGTTGCCGCGTTTTCTTCGTGGGGTTTTTGTTTCTTGTTTTGCTGAATGGGTTTTCGCTGTCTCCTTTATGTGATTTTTGCTTGCTGCTGTATTCTTCTTTGTAGGTAAAAAAATTTTATGTCTCGAAAGGTTCTTCAAGCGATGTCGACTAAGATTCCATGTGGTCTTGGTTGGATAGACCCTCTTCCTCTAAGAGTCCCTTCTGTGGTAGATTCTGAGTATTTAGCTAGGTTCCGTAGGCACTGTAGCATATGTGAGAATAGGGAGTCTGAGAGGGATTACGAACTAGTGGCCCCGGAATCCGAGGAGAGAGTGTGCTTCCCGCCCTTAGATAGTTCCGAGAAGCTCTTCTTTTATGCTTATGATTGTTTTTTCTCTAAGCTGAGTGTCTGACTTCCCTTTACCGATCTGGAGTCCGAGGTGTTATGGTCTTGTAACCTTGCCCCTACGCAGCTCCATCCAAATTCTTGGGCGTTTTTAAAGCTGTTTCAACTTTTGTGTCAGTTTTTGGGCGTCTCTCCCTCTATTTCTCTTTTTTCCTATTTGTTTGTGTTGACGAAGCCGGGGTCGGGTGGAGGGAAGGTATCTTGGGTCTCTTTTAGAGCTAACCAGGGGAGGAAGTTTTGTACCTTGTACGATGAGTCCTTTCATGATTTTAAGAACTTTTATTTCAAGGTCCGGGCTACTGGAGACGTCCGACCTTTCTTTCTAGACGAGAGTGGGGAGCCTTCTTTTCCTCTTTGTTGGCAGGAGAATGTAGTGTCTGCTAAGTATACCTTTGAGAGTTTAGATGAGGTGGAGCAGGCTTTTGTGGGTGTGGTGAGCAGTTTATGGGGTCGGGCACCTCACTTGGACACGAAGAAAATGTTGGGAGATCCAAGCCTTCTCCGTTCCGAGTTAGGTAGTTCCCGACCTCTCAGAGATTCATCTTTTTTAGTATTTTGGTTTTCCTTGTTTTGGTGGAATTTCTGTCGTGGTAATCCTTTTTCTTTTATTTCTGCAGAGATGTCTTCTCAGGCGGATTCCATGAAGTTCCTTCGTCGGACGAAGAAGTCTGTGGCTGCTCGAAATATCGAGGCTGGGGAGGCTTCTGCCCGATCTTCTCCGAAGAAGACTACTGTGGGTGTCACTACTCGGTCGAAGACTATTCCGACTCCCCAGTTCCGAGCTATTAATCAAGATCCTCCGACCTCTGGACCCGGTCACTCTTCCCCGCCTTCGTCCTCGGGTCCTCCTCCCAAGAAACAGAAGACCTCTCAAGAGCTTGCGGGTTTTAATGACAAGGATTTTGATGCTCTTGGTTGGATTGAACAGCATATTCTCCCTCAGACCTTTATTTCTACTGATGATGTGTCTATGGAGCATCATTTTCAGTATATGGCGCGGAGTTGTGTCCGGATGGCTAGTCTTCATGCCGCTATTGCCCGGGAGTTCAAGAAATCCCCCATTGGTGCGACCAGCTCCCGACTTGAGAAGGCTCAGTCTGAGTTCGAGAGGATTAGTGAACTGAAGGCTGCTAGGATTACTGAGCTGGAGGCGTCTTTGGAGAAGGAGAAGGCTAAAGCTACCGCGGCTGTGGCGGCAGCGAAAGCATCTGAGGAGATGGCGAAGGCGGCGACGGAGAATTATACTCGGATATATGCCGAGCTTGTGGAGACAAAGGAGAGATTGCAATCCGCTCAGGATGGTTTTTACGAGCTAGAAGGTCATGTGGCTAAGGGTATGGATGCTATGTTTGAAAATTTGAAGGCTCAGGTCCGGGTTCTTGCTCCTAACCTGGATCTGAGCTTATTTAGTACGGATAACGTTGTTGTGGAGGGAAAGATTGTTCCTGCTCCCAACGAGGATGAGGTTCCGGTGTCCGACCCCAAAGTTCCGGTTGCGAACCCGACTTCACCTTTGGCCGGGGATGGATCTGGTGTGGAGGTTTTAAACCGAGATGACGGTGCCGTCGATGCTGTCCCGATTTCTATGTTTCCGCCGCAGCCTTCTGTTGATGTGGAGTCCGGAAAGGACCTTGATCCTCTGTAACCCTTTTATCTTTGGTTTTTTGCCCGGCCTGTGGGCTCTTTTTGTTTTTGGATGGTTTCTGTGGACGCTTTTGGACACCTTTTTGCTTTTAGCTACTTGTAGTAACTTTTTAGCGTATTATGCGGTGTTTGCGTTTTGACTTTTTGTTCCGCTTTTATGCTTTTTAGTTGTTTTTGGATAACAACCTTTTAGCTAGCGCTTGAAACTTTTTGATTTCGTTTTTCTTGTACTTTTTAGTTGTTTTTGTATAGCAACTTTTTAGTAAGCGTTTTCGAAATCTTTGCTTTCGCCGTTTTAAGGCTTCTTTCTTGGATCCGGGCTTTTTCTTGGACCTCGGGCGTTCGAGTACCTCCCTTTGTTGGGTCCGACCTCGTTGTTGGTCGGCCTTTTAAGTTATTTTTGTAATCTCTTTTTATGTGGCTTTTTGAGCCTTTTCAGAGTTGCTTTATAACTTCTCACATTAATTTGAACCTCGTCGCTTTATCTTTGCCGACCTTGTGTGGTCTCTTGGCAAATGATTTTTTGCGTTTTGCCGAGCATAAATTAATGCGCCTTGGGGGGGTACTTTCTTTAGGATTTGTTTCATCATGAGGAAGAAGAAAAGAAAATAGAAAAATTTGATTAGTATTAAAAAAGAAAGAATATTTACAGAGTGTTTACCCTTGACTAGGTCGGGTGCCTTACTTGACCGGGTGTCTCATTAAAAAACCCTTGTAGGGAAAAAGAGTACACCTCGGGTTAAGTTTTTCTAGCTGTAGTACCGTCTTAGATTACAGGCGTGCCAGGCCCTGGGCAGCTCATTGCCTTCTAGGTCGGATATTTTGTAATAGCCTGTTCCTAAGACTCCTGTTACTTTGTAGGGTCCTTTCCAATTTGCAGCTAGCTTTCCTTCTCCCGACTTTTGTGTTCCGATGTCATTTCGGATTAAAATCAGGTCGTGAATGGAGAAGCTTCGCTTTATTACTTTCTGATTGTATCTGAGGGCCGTTCGCCGTTTTAAGGCTTCTTCTCGGATCCGGGCTCTTTCTCGGACCTCGGGGAGGAGGTCGAGTTCTTCCTTTTGTGCCTGCGGGTTACCTTCTTCGTTGTAGAAGATGACTCTGGGTGACCCTTCATCTATTTCGATAGGAATCATTGCCTCCATCCCGTAAGCTAGTCGGAATGGCGATTCTCCCGTTGTAGAGTGTGGTGTTGTCCGATATGCCCATAGTACCTGGGGGAGCTCCTCGGCCCATGCCCCTTTGGCCTCTTGGAGTCTTCGTTTTAACCCGGCCAAGATGACTTTATTTGCGGCCTCTGCTTGTCCATTGGCTTGTGGGTGCTCGACTGAGGTGAATTGCTGTTTGATTTTTAGTTCGGCCACCAAGTTCTGAAAACTTGTGTCCGTGAACTATGTTCCATTGTCTGTTGTGATGGAGTAGGGGACTCCGAACCTTGTGACAATGTTTTTGTATAGGAATTTGCGGCTTTTCTGAGCCGTAATGGTGGCTAATGGTTCAGCTTCGATCCATTTTGTGAAGTAGTCGACCCCTACTATGAGGTATTTGACTTGCCCCGGTCCTTGGGGGAACGGGCCGAGTAGGTCAAGTCCCCATTTTGCGAAGGGCCATGGTGCGGTGATGCTTGATAAGGTTTTCTGGTGGTGCCTTGTGGAAATTGGCGTGTTTTTGGCAGGGGGGCATATTTTCACAAATTCCGTTGCGTCTTTCTGTAAGGTCGGCCAGTAGAACCCGGCCCGGACTACTTTTTTGGATAATGCCCGAGCTCCGAGATGGTTCCCACACATGCCTCCGTGGACTTCTTCGAGGACGTTCTTTGTTTCTGAGGTCGGGACGCACCTAAGGAGGGGATTTGAGAATCCTCTTCTGTATAATACGTCGTGAATTAGTGTATAATTCTGGGCGTCTTTCGTGAGTCTTTTAGCTTCCTTTCTTTCGGCGGGAAGAGTTCCCGACTTCAGGTAGTTGAGTATGGGGGTCATCCATCCTTGCTGTTGGTTGGATATATTTAGCGTTTCTTCCTCTCTTAGCACGGAGGGGGATTGTAAGGTTTCCTGGAGGAGACTTCTGTTGTTGCCTCCGGGCTTGGTGCTGGCGAGCTTTGAGAGGGCGTCTGCCCGGGCGTTTTGTTCCCGAGGTATGTGCTGAATCTGTATCTCTGAGAAGTGGCGTAGTTGCGCCTGTGTTTGGTCCAGGTATTTTTTCATGGTGGGGTCTTTGGCCTGGTAGCTTCCATTTACTTGTGATGTGACGACCTGGGAGTCGCTGAAGATCGTGATTTTCTGGGCTCCGACCTCTTCGGCTAGCTTTAGACCTGCTAGTAGGGCCTCGTATTCGGCTTGGTTGTTCGAAGCCTGGAACTCGAATTTTAGGGATAGTTCTATCCGCGTTCCTTGGTCGCTTTCGAGTATAACCCCGGCTCCGCTTCCAATTTTATTTGAGGACCCGTCGACATACAGGTTCCATGAGAGTGGGGTTCCAGGGGTCTCAGTGTATTCTGCGATGAAGTCGGCTAGATACTGAGACTTTATGGTAGTCCGGGTTTCATAGTGGAGGTCGAACTCGGACAGCTCCACCGCCCATTGCAGTATTCGTCCTGCCAGGTCTGTTTTTTGGAGGATGTGTCTCATGGGTTGGTTTGTCCGGACTTTGATGGTGTGGGCTTGAAAGTAGGGACGGAGCCTCCGGGCTGTGAACACTAGGGGATAGGCGAATTTTTCTATCTTCTGATAGTTTAATTCGGCCCCTTGTAGTGCCTTGCTTACAAAGTATATGGGGCATTGTCCTTGGTCATTTTCTCGTATTAATGCTGAAGCGACTGCTCGATGTCCAACCGAGAGGTATAGTACGAGCTCTTCTCCTTTGAAAGGTCGGGTAAGGATTGGTGGCTGCCCGAGGAATTCCTTGAATTCTTGAAAGGCTTTTTCGCACTCCGGGGTCCATGAGAAGGGCTTCCCTTTCTTTAGGAGTGAGTAGAGAGGTAGTGACTTTATTGCTGATCCTGCCAAGAATCTTGATAGGGCGGCTAGCCTTCCATTCAGTTGTTGTACTTCTTTGACACACGTCGGGCTCTTCATATTGAGTATCGCTTGGCATTTGTCCGGGTTTGCTTCGATGCCCCTTTGAGTCAGCATGAAGCCTAAGAATTTTCCGGCCTCTGCGGTGAAGGTGCACTTTGTCGGGTTAAGTCTCATGTTGTGTTTTCTGAGGGTACCGAAGATACTGGTGAGGTCGGTCAACAAGTTTTTGTCTTCTTGTGTCTTTACCAGCATGTCGTCGATATACACCTCCAGCTGTAATCCGATGTGCTCTGAGAACACTTTGTTCATTAGCCTCTGGTAGGTTGCCCCTGCGTTTTTCAGCCCGAAGGGCATCACTACGTAGCAGTAGTTTGCCCTTGGGGTTATGAACGAGGTCTTTTCTTGGTCGGGTCGGTACATCGGGATCTGATTGTATCCCGAGTATGCGTCCATGAAGGAGAGATATCTATAGCCTGAGGCTGCGTCTACTAAGGCGTCGATGTTTGGTAGTGGATATGGGTCTTTAGGGCAGGCTTTGTTGAGATCCGTGTAATCGACGCACATCCTCCATTTTCCATTGGGCTTTTTCACTAGGACCACGTTTGCGAGCCATAGGGGGTATTTTACTTCCCTAATGAACCCTGCATCTAGCAGTGCTTGTACTTGTTCTTCTATTGCTTGCATGCGCTCGGGTCCGAGCTTTCGGCGTCTTTGTTGGACAGGTCGGGATCCCGGGTAAACTGATAGCTTATGGCACATCAGGTCGGGGCTTATGCCTGGCATGTCGGAGGCTTTCCAGGCGAAGAGGTCGGAATTCTCCCTTAAGAGGGTTATGAGTTCCTCCTTTAGGCCCGTTTCGAGGTTTATTCCTATGTTTGTTATTTTTTCAGGTGTGTTCCCAATCTGGACTCTTTCGGTTTCTCCCTCTGGTTGTGGCCGAAGATCTTCTCGGGATTGAACTCGTCCGAGTTCTATTGTGTTGACCTCTTTCCCTTTTAGGCTCAGGCTTTCGTTGTAACATCGCCGCGCTAGTTTTTGGTCGCCTTTTAGGGTAGCGATTCCTTTTGCGGTAGGGAACTTCATACAGAGGTGTGGGGTCGAGACTATAGCTGCCAGTCTGTTCAGGGTTGGTCGCCCGATGAGGGCATTATATGCTGAAGCGACGTCGACTATAATGTAGTCGATGCTTAATGTTTTAGATTGCTCGCCTCTTCCAAAGGTAGTGTGTAGCGAGATGTATCCTAAGGGATGGATCGGGGTATCCCCTAGCCCAAACAGGTCGGTGGGATAGGCTTTTAGTTCTTTTTCTTCAAGTCCGAGCTTGTCGAAGGCCGTTTTGAACAGGATATCTGCTGAGCTTCCCTGGTCAATCAGGGTCCGATGTAAGTTGGCGTTTGCTAGGATAATGGTGATTACCATTGGATCGTCGTGCCCGGGTATTATCCCTTGAGCATCTTCTCGGGTAAATGAGATAGTAGGTAATTCGGGCAGGGGACTGTCTTCTCGGATGTGATAGACTTCTTTGAGGTGTCTTTTTCGCGAGGATCTGGATGTTCCTCCGCCTGCAAAACCTCCATTTATCATGTGAACGTGCCTTTCAGGGGTTCGCGGGATTTGTTCAGCCCGATCTTCGTTATCTCCTCGCCTCCTCTTCCTGGTCTCTTCTCCTTTCTCTGCTATGTATCTGTCGAGTTGTTTCAGTCGGTTTTGTTGTGCCCGGACTGCTTCTAGAATTTCCGAGCTCTTCTCTTTTTCGGAAATTTGTGGATCTTTGTTTGGGAGTGATGTCTTTGGGCGATTCTGTTTGTTTCTTCCTGGAGTGCGTGGTGATAGAGGGCTGTCCGGTCGTTCTCCGGTGTCGATTTCGTCCTCTTGTTCAGATGCAGCACGGTCATTGTTGTGAGGGTCGTCCGCCATGGTAGAGGGATGACTTCCAGGTCCCCGGCAACGGCGCCAATGTTCCGAGGGTTACCTGAAACGTGTAGCTCGGTCGTCTGGAAAGGCCCGAGGTGGGGGTTCAGGGACCCGAGCTTGATATGTAGAGTGGTTGGTGGTTGTACCTGCAATGACACTCCGATGCTTAAGTTAGCATGGGTCCAAGCAGATATGTGTAGAATGTGGAATGAATGCCATACCTGGGTGCTCCAGTGTATTTATAGTAGTTGGCCGTGATCTTCCCTGGATAAGATATTCTTATCTTTATCTTATCTTTGGGAGTTTTATCTCTATCTTTGTGGAACCGCCCTTTCTAGGCCTTTTCGGCCTTTAGGTTTTGGGCTGCGTTCCTTTTGATGGGCCTTCCTTGCTTTATTTGTCCGAGGTCCGACCTTTAGGCGTGAGCCTTAGGACGAGGTCGGACCTTTTATAAATTTGCCGAGTTGGAGGAGCTCGGTCAGGGTATGAACACAATGGTTCAGGGGAAATACTTAGATTTCAGTCCGGAAAATATGAGGTTGGCATTCAACTGGCCTATGATGCAAGAAGATGCACGCTCCTACACTAGAAGGGTCAACTTTGATCAAAAGTTGGACCAAGTACTTATGGACATATATGTGGAAGGAGCTCAATGGAAAAGAGACTCAAAAGGCAAGCTGGTTCAATTAAGAAGACTCGACCTAAAGCCTGTGGCTAGAGAATGGTTGGAATTTATCCAACACTCCATCATCCCCACTAGCAACCAATCCGAAGTTACTGTGGATCGGGCCATCATGATCCATAGCATCATGATTGGAGAGGAAGTAGAAGTTCATGAAGTCATCTCTCTTGAATTCTACAAAATAGCCGAAAATTCCTCCACCATGGCAAGGCTAGCTTTTCCTCATTTTATTTGTCATCTATGCTACTCAGCTGGAGTTATCATAGAAGGAGAAATTCTCATTGAAGAGGATAAGCCCATCACTAAGAAGAGGATAGAGCAAACAAGAGAGCCCATTCATGGATATCAAGAGACACATGAGGAAGCTTATCATCAAGAAATCCCTGAGATGCCTCAAGGGGATGCACTTTCCTCCCAACAACTATTGGGAACAACTCAACACTTCTCTATAAGACTTGAGTTATAACATAGACCAACTAAGGGTGGAACATCAAGAGCACTCCATCATTCTCCATGAGATTAGAGAAGATCAAAGAGCAATGAGGGAGGAGCAACAAAGGCAAGGAAGAGACATAGAAGAGCTCAAGGACATCATTGGTCCTTCAAGAAGAAGACGCCACCATCACTAAGGTGGACTCATTCCTTGTTCTTATTTTTCTATTTTTCGATTTTTATGCTTAATGTTTATCTATGTTTGTGTCTTTACTACATGATCATTAGTATTTAGTAACTATGTCTTAAGGCTATGAATAATTCCATGAATCCTTCACCTTTCTTAGATGAAAAATGTTTTAATACAAAAGAACAAGAAGTACATGAGTTTCGAATTCATCCTTGAATTTAATTTAATTATATTGATGTAGTGACAATACTTCTTGTTTTTTGAATGAATGCTTGAACATTGCATATTTTTTATCTTGTTGTTTATGAATGTTAAAATTGTTGGCTCTTGAAAGAATGATGAAAAAGAGAAATGTTATTGATGATCTGAAAAATCATGAAATTGATTCTTGAAGCAAGAAAAAGCAGTGAAAAAGCAAAAGCTTGTGAAAAATGTGGCAAAAAAATAGAAAGAAAAAGAAAAAGCAAGCAGAAAAAGCCAATAGCCCTTAAAACCAAAAGGCAAGGGTAAAAAGGATCCAAGGCTTTAAGCATCAATGGATAGGAGGGCCCAAGGAAATACATCCATGCCTAAGCAGCTAAATCAAGCTGTACCTAACCATGTGCTTGTGGCATGCAGGTCCAAGTGAAAAGCTTGAGACTGAGTGGTTAAAGTCATGATCCAAAGCAAAAAGAGTGTGCTTAAGAGCTCTGGACACCTCTAACTAGGGACTTAAGCAAAGCTGAGTCACAATCTGAAAAGGTTCACCCAATTATGTGTCTGTGGCATTTATGTATCCGGTGGTAATACTGGGAAACAAAGTGCTTAGGGCCACGGCCAAGACATATAAAAGTAGCTGTGTTCAAGAATCAACATACTTAACTAGGAGAATCAATAACACTATCTAAAATTCTAAGTTCCTATAGATGCCAATCATTCTAAACTTCAAAGGAAAAAGTGAGATGCCAAAACTGTTCAGAAGCAAAAAGCTACAAGTCCCGCTCATCTAATTAGAACTAATATTCATTGATATTTTGGGACTTATAGTATATTCTCTTCTTTTTATCCTATTTGATTTTCAGTTTCTTGGGGACAAGCAACAATTTAAGTTTGGTGTTGTGATGAGCGGATAATCTATACGCTTTTTGGCATTGTTTTTAGGTAGTTTCTAGTAGGATCTAGCTACTTTTAGGGATGTTTTCATTAGTTTTTATTGAAAATTTACATTTCTGGACTTTACTATGAGTTTGTGTGTTTTTCTGTGATTTTAGATATTTTCTGGCTGAAATTGAGGGACCTGAACAAAAATATGATTTAGGTTGAGAAAGGACTGCTGATGATGTTGGATTCTGACCTCCCTGCACTCAAAATGGATTTTCTGGAGCTATAGAACTCCAAATGGCGAGCTCTCAATGGCGTTGGAAAGTAGACATCCAGAGCTTTCCAGCCATATATAATGGTCCATTCTTTGTTCGAATCAAGATGATGCAAACTGGCGTTTAACGCCAGTTCCATGCTGCATTCTTGAGTAAAACACCAGAAACACGTCACAAACCAGAGTTAAACGCCAAACAGATGTTACAACTTAGTGTTTAACTCCAAAAGAAGCCTCTGCACGTGTAAAGCTGAAGCTCAGCCCAAGCACACACCAAAGTGGGTCCCGGAAGTGGATTTCTGCATTTAGACTTATTTCTGTAAACCCTAGTAACTAGTCTAGTATAAATAGGACATTTTACTATTGTATTAAACATCTTTGGATTATTTTTGGATTACCTTATGATCCTTTGATCACGTTTATGGGGCCTGGCCATTCGGCCAAGCCTGAACCTTGATCACTTATGTACTTTTAACGGTGGAGTTTCTACACACCACAGACTAAGGGTGTAGAGCTCTGCTGTACCTCGAATTTTAATGCAATTACTACGATTTTATCTTCAATTCAGCTTATTCTTGTTCTAAGATATCTGTTGCACTTCAACTTAATGGATGTGATGATCCGTGACACTCATCATCATCCATCCTTATGAACGCGTGACTGACAACCACTTCCGTTCTACCTTAGACCGAGCGTGTGTCTCTTGGATTCCTTAATCAGAATCTTCGTGGTATAAGCTAGAACCCTTTGGCGGTCATTCTTGAGAATCCAAAAAGTTTAAACCTTGTCTGTGGTATTCCAAGTAGGATTCAGGGATTGAATAACTGTGATGAGCTTCAAACTCGTGATTGTTGGGCATGATGACAAACGCAAAAGAATCAATGGATTCTATTCCGACATGATCGAGAACTGACAGATGATTAGCCGTGCTGTGACAAGAGCATTTGGACCTTTTTCACTGAAAGGATGGGAAGTATCCATTGACAATGGTGATGCCGTACATATAGCTTGCCATGGAAAGGAGTATGAAGGATTGAAAGTAAGAAAGCAGTATGTTGCAGAGATTCAACAGGGATAAAGCATCTCCATACACTTATCTGAAATTCCCACCAATGATTTACATAAGTATTTCTATCTTTATTTTATGTTTTATTTATCTTTATATTCGAAAACTCCATAACCATTTGAATCAGCCTGACTGAGATCTACAAGATGACCATAGCTTGCTTCATACCAACAATATCCGTGGGATCGACCCTTACTCACATAAGGTTTATTACTTGGACGACCCAGTGCACTTGCTGGTTAGTTGTGCGGAGTTGTGAAGAAAGTGCTGAGTTAGTAGATGCGCATACTGATGCCAAGGCATCTTAGGCTAGTTTCACTAGCATTTTTCTGTTAGTTTTAGTTGTTTTATGCATTTTCTTGAGCTTAAAGTAACCAAGAATGGTTAAATGAATAACAAAGCAATGAACCATCCAAACAGTATGATTTTGATGCAAATTCCATGAGTTTTTAGTTATATTACTTGAATGCTATGAATGGAAGATTTCTCATGAAATTTTGCAAGATTTTGATGCAGTTGTTTGGATGATTTCAGGGAAGAAGAGGTTAGGCAAGGAAGCAACAAAATCAATAAAGGAAGCTTGAATATCACATGTGGAGTTTAAGCTCCAGTTTAAGTTCCAGTTTAAGCTCCAGTTTAAGCTCCAGTTTAAGCTCCAGTTTAAGCTTAAACTGGAGCTTAAACGCCAGAATCCTGAAAGCTGAGAAAAGCTGAAAGTGGCGTTTAACCTCCAGTTTAACCTTAAACTGGAAGTTAAACGCCAGAATGAGAAATGCACCAGGGAGCATTTCCACGTTTAAGCTCCAGTTTAACCTTAAACTGGAGCTTAAACGTGTTCGACCCAATTTCCCCTCCAGGGTTGCTTTCTTCATTTCCACGTTTAAGCTCCAGTTTAACCTTAAACTGGAGCTTAAACGTGTTCGACCCAATTTCCCCTCCAGGGTTGCTTTCTTCATTTCCACGTTTAAGCTTCAGTTTAACCTTAAACTGAAGCTTAAACGTGTTCGACATTTTCACACTCCTGGGTTGCTTTCTTCCATTTCCACGTTTAAGCTTCAGTTTAACCTTAAACTGAAGCTTAAACATGTTCGACCATTCCACCTCCAGGAGTGTCCAACGTTTAAGTTCCAGTTTAAGCTTAAACTGGAACTTAAACGTGCTTCCACAAAAGGCATCACTGGAAGTGTCTGGCGTTTAAGTTGCAGTTTAAGCTTAAACTGCAACTTAAACGCCACTAATTGAAAAGGTTTCTGGGCCAAAGATATTGCAGTTTAAGTTAGCATTTGAGCACAAACATTAACTTAAACGTACTCTGGTATGAAACCCAATTGAATATCATGGTTTATGGGATTGGGCCTGAAGAATTGATGAGTCTGGAATTTCAATTTGTTGAGTCATGTGTCATTACTTGATTATCACTAAGTTGGCTCAATGAATGTTACAGAATTGGATCAGCAGCCTCATCAGGATTATGGATCATAAACCCAAAGCAAAAGGAAATCAGGGAAAGGCCTCAAAGCCCAAGAAACACAACAGAAGCTCAATTTAGAAAGTGTATAAATAGGATAGAATTTAAGTTAGTGAGGACTTTTGGGATCATTTTGCTAGTTTTCACACTTTTGTAATTGAATTCAGAGCTATGACTCACTAAACCCCTTTCATTGGGTTAGGGACCTCTATTGTAATTCAATGAATCAATAATAGTTTTTATCTTCTTCTTCAATCTTTTCTCTTGAATTTTGTTAGAAAGCTTCTCGATCTAATTCCATTGGTTAGTTGTCTTGGGAAAGAAACTATCCATAATTGGAATCCTTCGGAACCTTGGGAAAGGAATGGAGGATTCATGCTAGAGAAGCTTTCTCACAGTGAATTGGATTGGGGTTTGGATGGATATTGTGACATGTAATCCTACCAAATTGTGGTTCATGAAACTGTATGGTATAATCAGTGATCGAGCATCATCTCTTCTTATGAACATTTAAACCAAGGGATTGGGAATTTGTTTGTTTTTAGAGAGAATTGGTGAGCCAAGGCAGATGATGAGCGGATATTTTATATGCTTTTTGGGGGTAATTTCATATAGATTTTAGTATGTTTTAGTTAGTTTTTAGTATAATTTTATTAATTTTTAGGCAAAATTCATATTTCTGGACTTTACTATGCATTTGTGTATTTTTCTGTAATTTCAGGTATTTTCTGGCTAAAATTGAGGGAGCTGAGCAAAAATCTGATTTAGGCTGAAAAAGGACTACTGATGCTATTGGATTCTGACCTCCTTGCACTCGGAATGGATTTTTTGGAGCTACAGGAGTCCAATTGGGCTAGAAAGTAGACATCCAGGGCTTTCCAGCAATATATAATAGTCCATACTTTGCACGAAGATAGATGACGTAAACTGGCGTTCAACGCCAGTTCCATATTGCAGTCTGGCGTTCAACGCCAGAAACAGGTTGCAAGTTGGAGTTTAACTCCAGAGACAGCCCAGGCACGTGAGAAGCTTAAGTCTCAGCCCTAGCACACACCAAGTGGGCCCCAGAAGTGGATTTCTGCACCAATTATCTTAGTTTACTCATTTTCTGTAAACCTAGGTTATTAGTTTAGTATTTAAACAACTTTTAGAGACTTATTTTGTATCTCATGACATTTTTAGATCTGAAATTTGTACCTTTTAGCAGCATGAGTCTCTAAACTCCATTGTTGGGGGTGAGGAGCTCTACAGCGTCTCGATGAATTAATGCAATTATTTTTGTTTTCCTTTCAAGCATGCGTGTTCCTATCTAAATGTTCATTCGCACTTAATTATGGAGAAGGTGATGATCCATGACACTCATCACCTTCCTCAATCCATGAACGCGTGTCTGACAACCACCTCCGTTCTACATCAGATTGAATGAGTATCTCTTAGAATCCTTAATCAGAATCTTCGTGGAATAAGCTAGAATTGATGGCCGCATTCATGAGGATCCGGAAAGTCTAAACCTTGTTTGCAGTATTTCGAGTAGGATTCTGGGATTGAATGACTGTGATGAGCTTCAAACTCGCGATTGTTGGGCGTGATGACAAACGCAAAAGGATCAATGGATCTTATTCCGACATGATCGAGAACCAACAGATGATTAGCCGTGCTGTGACAGAGCATTTGGACCATTTTCACTTAGAGGATGGGAAGTAGCCATTGACAATGGTGATTCCCTACATACAGCTTGCCATGGAAGGAGCCTTGCATTTATGAAAGTGAGTAAGCATTATGTTGCAGGGATTCAGAGGACAAAGCATCTCCAAAACTCCAACATATTCTCCATTACTGCGTAACAATTACTTACTCTATGCACTTTAACTTTTTGCAATTAAAACTAAAGAACCCTATTGGTATCCTGACTAAGAATAATAAAATAACCATAGCTTGCTTCAAGCCAACAATCTCCGTAGGATTCGACCCTTACTCACGTAAGGTATTACTTGGACGACCCAGTGCACTTGCTGGTTAGTTGTGCGGATTGCAAAAGTGTGTCTTTTCTTGTTTTTCTTGTGCTATTCCAAAGCATTAGTCTTCCAAAAGGAATATACCTTTTCAAAACAAGTGTTACCTTTACTGTTCAATTGGCTAGAGCGTTGGTCTATGCTCTTGGTAATTGGGTATCTCCTTTTTAAAATCTTTTTCAAAAATAATTTTTCTTTGATTGAATCTTGTGCTAAACTTTAAGTTTGGTGTTTTCTTGGTAATCATTTTATAATTTTCGAAAATTTTATTGAAGTTTTCTAAAAATTTTAGGTTTAGTGTTCTTTCTTTTGTTCTTGTTGTTCTTGTGAATCTTCAAGTGTTCTTGAGTCTTTCTTGTGTTTTGATCTTAAAATTTTTAAGTTTGGTGTTCCTTGGTGTTTTCCCTCCAAAATTTTCAAAAACAAGGAGCATTAGATCTAAAAATTTTAAGTCTTGTGCCTTTTGTGTGTTTTTCTCTTTCATCATAAAATTTAAAATTCAAAAAAAATATATTTATCTTTTCTAACTATTTTCATGCTATATTTTCAAAATTTTTTATAAAAATTCAGATTTCAATTTCAAAATTTTTCAAATCTTATCCTTTAAAATATATATATATATATATATATTATATCTTTTTTGAAAATATCCTAACCATTTTCTCTCTCCTCACTTTTTGAAAATCTTTATAAAATATTTTCAAATTCTTATTAATTTTTTTAATTTTAATTTTCTTATTTTATTTTATTTTTATTTTGGTTTTTATTTTATTTTATTTTATTTCGAAAATCATTTTTTTATAAAATAAAAATTTAAATCCACATTACTCCATTTACTCCAACATGGACATAAGTGGAAATAAACAATCCAGAAGGACTCTGGGGTCATATGTTAACCCCACTACTGCTTCATATGGGAGAAGTATATGTATACCCTCCATTGGAGTTAGTAGTTTTGAGTTGAATCCTCAGCTCATTATCATGGTGCAGCAAAGTTGCCAGTATTCCAGTCTTCCACAAGAAGAACCTACAAAGTTTTGGCACAATTTTTACAAATTGCTGACACAGTACATGATAAGGATGTAGATTAGGATGTCTACAGGATATTACTGTTCCCATTTGCTGTAAAAGACCAAGCTAAGAGGTGGTTAAATAACCAACCTAAGAACAGCATAAAGACATGGAAACAGCTATCAGAAAAATTCCTGAATCACTATTTTCCTCCGAAACGGATGACACAGCTAAGGCTGAGCATCCAAGGCTTCAAACAAAGAGATAATAAATCTCTCTATGATGCCTGGGAGAGATACAGAGAAATGCTAAGAAAATGCCCCTCTGAAATGTTTTTAGAGTAGGTGCAGTTAGACATCTTCTACTATGGGCTTACAGAAAGAGCTCAGATTTCTCTAGACCACTCAGCCGGTGGATCTATACACATGAGAAAGACAATAGAAGAAGCTCAAGAGCTCATTGATACAGTTGCCAGAAATCAGCATTTGTAACTAAGCAGTGAACCTTCCATGAAAGAAGAGGCTAAACCAGTAACTGCTGAAATGAGTCCTACAGAACAAGTTACAGAATTCAATCAGCAATTGGATTTTGTAACAAAATAGTTAGCCGAATTCAAAGAGATATTACAAGAAACAAGAATGGCTAATATGAATATGGAAGTGCAATTGAAGCAAACAGAACAGCAGTTATCAAAACATATAACAGAAGAATGCCAAGCAGTTCAATTAAGAAGTGAGAAAACATTAAATACCTCACTTCAAGGTAGCAGGAAGCCAAGGAATGAGCAAACTACCCAAAATCCATCTAAGGACAGTAAGAGCCCAGAGAGGAATAATTCTGGCGCTCAAACGCCGAAAAATGGGTGGAAAGCTGGCGTTGAACGCCCAAACCATGCTCAGTCCTGGCGTTCAACGCCAGAAACAAGCAAGGAGTTGGCGTTGAATGCCCAAAAGGAGCACAGTTCTGGCGTTCAGACGCCAGAAGCAGGTAAGGAGCTGGCGCCTAACGCCACTCCAGCTTCCACCCCTGGCATTCAAATGCTGGTGGGGGATCAGACACATACTAGTGCTGATAATAACTGATGAGCGGATAATTTATACGCTTTTTGGCATTGTTTTTAGTATGTTTTTAGTATGATCTAGTTAGTTTCTAGTATATTTTTATTAGTTTTTAGTTAAAATTCACTTTTCTGGACTTTACTACGAGTTTGTGTGTTTTTCTGTGATTTCAGGTATTTTCTGGCTGAAATTGAGGGTTCTGAGCAGAAATTTGATTCAGAGACTGAAAAGGACTGCAGATGCTGTTGGATTCTGATCTCCCTGCACTCGAAGTGGCTTTTCTGGAGCTACAGAAGCCCAATTGGCGCGCTCTCAACGGCGTTGGAAAGTAGACATCCTGGGCTTTCCAGCAATATATGATAGTCCATACTTTGCCCAAGACTTGATGGCCCAAACCGGCGTGGCAAATCAGCCTCAGAAATTCCAGCGTTTAACGCTGGAACTGGCATAAAACTTGGAGTTAAACGCCCAAACTGGCATAAAAGCTGGCGTTTAACTCCAGAAAAGGTCTCTACACGAAAATGCTTCATTGCTCAGCCCAAGCACACACCAAGTGGACCCAGAAGTGGATTTTTACGTCATTTACTCATTTCTGTATACCCTAGGTTACTAGTTTACTATTAATAGGATCTTTTGACATTGTATCTGGATCTCATGACACTTTACACGTTTCTCATTGTATCTTCCACAGCGTGAGTCTCTAAACCCCATGGTTGGGGGTGAGGAGCTCTGCTGTGTCTTGATGGATTAATGCAATTACTACTGTTTCTCATTCAATCATGCTTGCTTCCATTCTAAGATAATACTTGTTCTTAACCCGGATGAATGTGATGATCCGTGACAATCATCATCATTCTCAACTATGAACGCGTGCCTGACAACCACCTCCGTTCTACCTTAGATTAAGTAGTTATCTCTTGGATTCTTTAACCGGAATCTTCGTGGTATAAGCTAGAACTGATGGCAGCATTCAAGAGAATCCGGAAGGTCTAAACCTTGTCTGTGGTATTCTGAGTAGGATTCAATGATTGAATGACTGTGACGTGCTTCAAACTCCTAGCAGGCGGGGCGTTAGTGACAGACGCAAAAGAATTGCTGGATTCTATTCCGGCCTGACCGAGAACCGACAGATGATTAGCCATGCTGTGACAGAGCATAGGAACATTTTCACTGAGAGGATGGGAGGTAGCCATTGACAACGGTGAAACCCTACATACAGCTTGCCATGGAAGGAGCCTTGCGTGTTTGATGAAGAAGACAGTAGGAAAGCAGAGATTCAGAAGATGGAGCATCTCCAAAACCTCAACCTATTCTCCATTACTGCAAAACAAGTAATCATTTCATGTTCTTTTGTCTTTCACAATCAATCCTGATAATTTCTGATATCCTGACTAAGATTTACAAGATAACCATAGCTTGCTTCAAGCAGACAATCTCCGTGGGATCGACCCTTGCTCACGCAAGGTATTACTTGGACGACCCAATGCACTTGCTGGTTAGTTGTGCGGAGTTGCAAAAGTGTGATTGCAATTTCGTGCACCAAGTTTTTGGCGCCGTTGCCGGGGATTGTTCGAGTTTGGACAACTGACGGTTTATCTTGTTGCTTAGATTAGGACTGTTTTATTTTTGTTGGTTTAGAGTCTTTTAGTTGAGTCTAGTTCATATTTTAAGTTTGGTGTCAATTACATGCTTTTGTTTTTCTTTTAAATTTCGAATTTGCATGTTCTTAGTCCCTTTTTGATTCATAAAAATTCTAAGTTTGGTGTCCTCTTTGTGTTTTTCCCTTAAAAATTTTCGAAAATTTAGTGTTTGATTTTCTAAAAATTTTAAGTTTGGTGTCTTTTTGTTGCTTTTCTCTTTCCTCTTTTCAAAAATCAAATCTTTTTCATAAAATTTTTTTCAATCATATCTTTTTAATTGCTGTTTTCAAAATCTTTTTGATCAATTAATTGATTCAGTTCTCAATTTGCTTTGATCTTATTTTCTTTTTGATTTTCGAATTTTCATTTTAATTTTCTTTTATTTTATTTTTTTTTTCGTTTAATTCAAAAAAAATTTAAATATATCTATTTGCAATCCATTATGGATCTAAGTGGGATTGATCAGTCCAAAAGGACTCTGGGGTCATATGCTAACCCCATTACAGCTGCATATGGGAGTAGCATATGTACACCTCCCATCAAAGCAAGCAGCTTTGAGCTAAATCCTCAACTCATTATCATAGTGCAGCAAAATTGCCAGTATTCCAGTCTTCCACAGGAAGAACCTACTAAGTTTCTGGCACAGTTTTTACAAATTGCTGACACAGTACATGATAAAGAAGTGGAACAGGATGTCTACAGATTACTACTGTTTCCATTTGCTGTAAAAGATCAAGCTAAAAGGTGGTTGAATAACCAACCTACAGCAAGCATAAAGACATGGAAACAGTTATCAGACAAATTCCTGAATCACTTTTACCCTCCAAAAAGGATGACACAGCTAAGGCTAGACATCCAAGGCTTTAAACAAGAGGATAATGAATCCCTTTATAATGCCTGGGAGAGGTATAGAAGTATGCTAAGAAAATGCCCCTCTGAAATGTTTTCAGAGTGGGTACAGTTAGATATCTTCTACTATGGGCTTACAGAAAAAGCTCGGATGTCTTTAGACCACTCAGCTGGTGGATCTATACACATGAGGAAGACAATTGAAGAAGCTCAAGAGCTTATAGACACTGTTGCTAGAAACCAATATTTGTACTCTAGCAATGAGTTCTCTCCAAAAGAGGAAGTCATGGCAGCAGTCACTGACCCTAATCCTCAAGAACAGATAATTGAGCTTAATCAACAATTGCTCCTGATGACAGAACAGTTAGCAGACTTTAAAGAGATGCTTCATGAAACTAAAGTTGCTAACAAGAGCATAGAACTGCAGTTGAATCAAGCAAAACAGCAAATATCTAAACAGATAACAGAGGAATGTCAAGCAGTTCAACTAAGGAGTGGGAAGACACTAAATACCTCTGCTCAAAAGAGCAGAAAGCCAAACAAGGAACAATTGACAAATGATAACCAAACCACTATTCAAAATCCCTCTGAGGACAGTAAGAGCCCAGAGAGGAATGTTATTGGCGTTCAAACGCCAGAAAGGGAAGGAAAGCTGGCGTTAAACGCCCATTCCTTGCCCAGTTCTGGCGTTCAAACGCCAGAAAAGGGGGAAAAGTTGGCGTTAAACGCCCATTTTCCACCCAATCCTGGCGTTCATACGCCCAGGGATGATCAGACACCTGAAAGTGCTGACAGTAATCCCTCTAACAAGGCTTCTTCAACCACTTCTGTAAGGAATAAACCTGCAGCATCTAAGGTTGAAGAATATAAAACCAAGATGCCTTATCCTCAGAAACTCCGCCAAGCGGAGCAGGATGAGCAATTTGCTCGCTTTGCAGACTATCTAAGGACTCTTGAAATAAAGATTCCGTTTGCAGAGGCACTTGAGCAAATACCTTCTTATGCTAAGTTCATGAAAGAAATCTTAAGTCATAAGAAGGATTGGAGAGAAACTGAAAAAGTGTTTCTCACTGAAGAATGCAGTGCAGTCATATTAAAGAGCTTACCAGAAAAGCTTCAAGATCCAGGAAGCTTTATGATACCATGCACATTAGAAGGTTCTTGCACCAAGACAGCCCTATGTGATCTTGGAGCAAGCATCAATCTAATACCTGCATCCACTATCAGAAAGCTTGGGTTGACTGGAGAAGTCAAACCAACTCGGATATGCCTCCAACTTGCTGATGGCTCCATTAAATATCCATCAGGCATAATAGAGGATATGATTGTCAAGGTTGGGCCATTCGCCTTTCCAACTGACTTTGTGGTGCTGGAAATGGAGGAGCACAAGAGTGCAACTCTCATTCTAGGAAGACCTTTCCTAGCAACTGGACGAACTCTCATTGATGTACAAAAAGGGGAAGTAACCTTGAGAGTCAATGAGGATGAGTTCAAGTTGAATGCTGTAAAAGCCATGCAGCATCCAGACACACCAAATGACTGCATGGGCGCTGACATTATTGACTCTCTGGTAGAAGAGATCAATATGGCTGAAAGCCTAGAATCAGAGCTTGAGGACATCTTCAAGGATGCTCAACCTGAGCAAGAAGAACCAGAGGAAGCAAAGGAATTTTCGAAAATTCCTCAGGAGGAGGATAAGCCTCCCAAACCTGAACTCAAACCACTACCACCATCCCTGAAATATGCATTTCTGGGAGGGGGTGAAACTTTTCCAGTGATTATAAGCTCTGCTTTAAATCCACAGGAAGAGGAAGCACTGATTCAAGTGCTAAGGACACACAAGACAGCTCTTGGGTGGTCCATAAGTGATCTTAAGGGCATTAGCCCAGCTAGATGCATGCACAAGATCCTGTTGGAGGATAATGCCAAACCAGTGGTCCAACCACAAAGGAGGCTAAATCCAGCCATGAAGGAGGTGGTGCAGAAAGAGGTCACTAAATTACTAGAGGCTGGGATTATTTATCCTATTTCTGATAGCCCCTGGGTGAGCCCTGTCCAAGTTGTCCCCAAAAAGGGAGGAATGACAGTGGTTCATAATGAAAAAAATGAACTGGTTCCTACAAGAACAGTCACAGGGTGGCGTATGTGTATTGACTACAGAAGGCTCAATACAGCCACCAGAAAGGATCATTTTCCTTTACCATTCATAGACCAAATGCTAGAAAGACTAGCTGGTCATGACTATTACTGCTTTTTGGATGGCTATTCAGGCTACAACCAAATTGCAGTAGATCCTCAGGACCAAGAGAAAACAGCATTCACTTGCCCTTCTGGCGTGTTTGCCTATAGGAGGATGCCTTTTGGTCTGTGCAATGCACCTGCAACCTTTCAGAGGTGCATGCTCTCTATCTTCTCAGATATGGTAGAGAAATTTCTGGAAGTCTTCATGGATGACTTCTCAGTATATGGAGACTCATTCAGTTCCTGTCTTAATCACCTAGCACTTGTCCTGAAAAGATGCCAAGAGACTAACCTGGTTTTAAACTGGGAGAAATGTCACTTTATGGTGACTGAAGGAATTGTCCTTGGGCACAAAATTTCAAGCAGGGGAATAGAGGTGGATAAGGCAAAGGTAGAGGTAATTGAAAAATTACCACCACCTGCCAATGTTAAGGCAATCAGAAGCTTTCTGGGGCATGCAGGATTCTACAGAAGGTTCATAAAGGATTTTTCAAAAATTGCAAAACCTTTGAGTAACCTGCTAGCTGCTGACACACCATTTGTGTTTGACACACAGTGTCTGCAGGCATTTGAGACCCTGAAAGCTAAGCTGGTCACAGCACCAGTCATCTCTGCACCAGATTGGACATTGCCATTTGAACTAATGTGTGATGCCAGTGACCATGTCATTGGTGCAGTGTTGGGACAGAGGCATAACAAGCTTCTGCACGTCATTTATTATGCCAGCCATGTTCTAAATGACGCACAGAAGAATTACATAACCACAGAAAAAGAGTTACTTGCAGTGGTCTATGCCATTGACAAGTTTAGATCCTATCTAGTGGGATCCAAAGTGGTTGTGTACACTGACCATGCTGCTCTTAAATATTTACTCACAAAGCAAGATTCAAAACCCAGGCTTATAAGATGGGTGTTGCTTCTGCAAGAGTTTGATATAGAAATAAGAGACAGAAAAGGGACAGAGAACCAAGTAGCTGATCATCTGTCCCGAATAGAACCAGTAGCTGGGGCGTCCCTCCCTTCTACTGAGATCTCTGAGGCTTTCCCAGATGAGCAACTCTTTGCCATTCAGGAAGCTCCATGGTTTGCAGATATTGCAAATTATAAAGCTGTGAGGTTCATACCAAAGGAGTACAGCAATGTGCAAAGAAAGAAATTAATTTCAGATGCCAAGTACTACATTTGGGATGAACCATATCTCTTTAAGAGATGTGCTGACGGAGTGATCCGCAGATGTGTACCCAGAGAAGAAGCACAAAGGATCCTATGGCATTGCCATGGATCACAGTATGGAGGACATTTTGGAAGTGAGCGAACAGCCACTAAAGTCCTCCAATGTGGCTTCTACTGGCCTACTCTCTATAAAGATTCCCGAGAGTTTGTGCGTAACTGTGACAGTTGCCAAAGAGCTGGTAACTTGCCTCATGGATATGCCATGCCTCAACAAGGGATATTAGAGATAGAACTGTTTGATGTATGGGGAATTGACTTCATGGGGCCATTCCCACCATCGTACTCAAACACTTACATTCTAGTGGCAGTGGACTATGTATCTAAGTGGGTAGAAGCAATTGCTACACCCACTAATGATACCAAGACCGTGCTGAAATTCCTCCAGAAACACATCTTCAGCAGATTTGGTGTTCCCAGAGTACTAATCAGTGACGGAAGCACTCATTTCTGCAATAGACAGCTATACTCTGCTATGGTTAGATATGGAATTAGCCACAAAGTGGCAACTCCATATCATCCACAGACAAATGGGCAAGCTGAAGTCTCTAACAGAGAGCTAAAAAGAATCCTGGAACGGACTGTGATGGCCCGAAGAAAGGATTGGGCAAAGAGCTTGGATGATGCTCTGTGGGCATACAGAACAGCATTCAAGACTCCTATAGGAACCTCTCCATACCAACTGGTGTATGGGAAGGCTTGTCATCTGCCCGTGGAACTGGAACATAAAGCCTACTGGGCAACCAGATTCCTAAACATGGATGCACAGTTAGCTGGTGAAAAAAGATTACTCCAGCTAAATGAGCTAGAGGAGTTCAGACTCAATGCCTTTGAAAATGCAAAAATTTATAAGGAAAAAGCAAAGAAATGGCATGACAAGAAGTTGTCAACCAGAGTCTTTGAGCCAGGACAAAAAGTTCTGCTCTTCAACTCTAGGCTCAGACTGTTCCCAGGAAAACTCAAATCCCGGTGGAGGGCTCCGTATGTGATTACAGGAGTGTCACCATATGGATATGTTGAGCTTCAGGATACTGATTCTGACAAAAAGTTCATTGTTAATGGACAGAGAATCAAGCATTATCTTGAAGGCAACTTTAAGCAGGAATGCTCAAAACTGAGACTTGAGTGATTCTCAGTAAAAGTCCAGCTAAAGACAGTAAAGAAGCGCTTGCTGGGAGGCAACCCAGTCATTAGGAGGTTATATGTTTTGTTTTTATAAAGGCAAGTGTCAAAAATGAAGAAATTCACAGAGTTACAGAAGGATTCAGCTCAAAAAGCAGAGAAAAAGAGCTTACTGGCGAAAAAATGCCAGTAAGGGGCATTTTGGGCGTTAAACGCCAGAATGGGTACCATTCTGGGTGTTTAACGCCAGGTGTGCAGTGATACGTAAAAATTTGATTTCACGTACAACCGGCAAGTATACCGGGTCGTATCAAGTAATAAAACTCACAAAGAGTGAGGTCGATCCCACGGAGATTGGTAGATTAAGCAACTTTAGTTAAATGGTAAGTTTAGTCAAGCGAACATGATTTTAAAGCTTAAGCTAAAATGGTAAGTCTAGTCCCTTCCTTGCTTCGAAGCTTAAGCCTTCATAGAAGTTTTGGAGCTTAACCCAATCACTAAACATGTCAGGGGGACATCTTCTCATTAGTGCTTTATATCTTTCCCAGGCTTCATACAATGACTCCCCTTCCATTTGCCTAAAAGTCTGAACCTCTGTCTTCAACTTGATGATCTTTTGAGGTGGGTAGAACTTTGCTAGAAATTTGCTCATCACTTCATTCCAATCATTGAGGCTTTCCTTGGGGAATGATTCTAGCCATTGAGTGGCTTTATCCCTCAAAGAGAATGGAAATAGCAACAACTTGTAGACATCTGGATGCACTCCATTTGTCTTCACTGTATTGCATATCCTCAGAAAAACAGAGAGATGTTGATTTGGGTCTTCAAGAGGTCCCCCTCCATAAGAGCAATTGTTCTGTACCAAAGTGATGAGCTGAGGTTTTAACTCAAAGTTATTGGCCTGAACATTTGGTGTAGCAATACTGCTCCCACAATGTCTTGGGTCAGGGATAGTATACGAGGATAACACCCTTCTAGCTTGTCCACCATTATTGTTGACCCCTCCAGGAGGATTTTGCATCTCATCCTCCATGGCTTGATCTTCTCCCTCTGATTCCTCTGACCCTTCTTCACCAACTATGAACTTTCCTCTTTCTGCTCTCCTTATCCTTCGGAGGGTTCTCTCGTCCTCAATATTACGTCTACTAGTTCCTGACATACACAAACAAAACCAAAATCACAAGTGAGACACTCTAGAACTAGAGTGAAATTGGGGTTAGTGAAACAAAATATCAAACAGTTAGTGGGCTTAACAAAAACACAAAGAAAATGCTTAATCTAAACCACCTTTCACTTAATCATTGTCAATCTTTCCAATCCCCGGCAACGGCGCCAAAAACTTGATACGTAAAAATTTGATTTCACGTACAACCGGCAAGTATACCGGGTCGTATCAAGTAATAAAACTCACAAAGAGTGAGGTCGATCCCACGGAGATTGGTAGATTAAGCAACTTTAGTTAAATGGTAAGTTTAGTCAAGCGAACATGATTTTGATTTTATGAGCAATGTGACTTTTTAACATAATTACAGGAATTTAAATGGCAATTAAGAACAAGAATATAGAAATAAAATGGAAGTAAATAACTGAAACTTAAATTGCAAGAAACTTAAATAACATCAAAGATAAATGGTAAGGAATTGAAGGGTGCAGAAATTTAAAGAACATAAGAGTAAATGGCAAGAATTGAAAGAACAAAATGTAGATGACAAGAATAATAAATTGACAGAATGTAAAAGGGAATTGGGTTATGGGTAATCAAATAACTAGAAGTAAAAGAAATAAGAATTGATGATGGAGAAGATCATTAGGGATCAGAGATGCTAGTGTTCATGAATTGATGTTGGTCAAATCCTTCTCAATCATGGGTATAGATCCATGGCAAGTGGGTAATTGAATCCCAATCTCTTGGTGATTCAATTTCTCTCAACATAACCAAATGCCACTCTCGTGATCTATTTGTTCATGAGAAGAGATGATGCTCAAACTTAATCCAGCCACACAATTCCCATAGTCTCAACCAAGGAGAGTTACATCTCACATACTAACCAAGGTGTGTTGATCAAGGAAATCATGAAAGGATGAACTCTAAACTGAATTATGTGGCTCATTCCTCAAATTCACCACACAATTCACATAGATTAACCCCTCTCTCGATGGTGGTTGAATCTTTGAAGAACAAGAGTTCCCTCTTTAGATCAACCACTAGAATTGAGGAGGAGAAGATGAATTCACCAATACATTTCAACTAGCAGAGCTCTTCCCCCTAATGAAAGTGGGGTTTAGTGAGTCATTGCTCCAATTTCAACAACAAATGCCATTAACAAAAATTAAACTAAGTGTCAAGGAAGATGATGAAGAAGAAGAAAAATGCTTCAAGCTTAAAGAAAATGAAGAAGAGAAGTTCCAAGATGAACCGAAATTAGCTCTCTGGGTCTCCTCTCGGAAGTACCAAAAGAGTTCTCAAATACAAGTGCTAAAAAAAATGTAAAAATGTCTAAGTGTCAAAAAGTAAAGTAAAAGTCCCCTAAAGTACAAACTCAATCTCTCTTTATACTAGTCCTAAAACTCTTTCAACGATCTTCAAGTGGGCTAGCAATGTGGGCTTTCTCATTGTTGCATTCTTGGTTCAATTGAAGAAGTTTTGGCCTTTGTGATGAATAGGGGAAGCAGAGCAAGTTGGCACCAATTCTGGCCCATTGAGGGGCGTTGTTGGCAATAACACCAGGCATAATGCACGTTGGCAACGTGCATGGCATTTTCCTGGGAGTGAAGTATGAGACTTGGGCGTTGCTAGCCCAAGTTGTTGCTAACAACTTGCTTTTCCTCTTCTTGGCTCTACTTTCATGCTAAATGTAGCCCAGAATTTGAGTGTCAACCTTCTGCCTCAATATGGACTATTATACATCATTGGAAAGCTCTTGATGTCTATTTTTCACTGCCACTGGAATCACCTCATTTGGACTTTCCTAGCTCAAGTTATGCTTCCTCAAAGAAGGTAAGGTCAAGCTGCCAAGTTGTTGCCAAAAACGCACCTTCACCCCCAAGTTGGCAACGTGCTCGTGCCTAGCCTCCCAAGGCAGGGGCTTGGGGCTGGCGTTGTTGCAAAACACGCCCCCTTAATGCACGTTGGCAACGTGCTCGTGCTCCCCCTCCAGGGCTCATCTCTAGCCTCCTTGAATTTCACTTCATGTTCTTGTTTTTAGGGTCTAAAGATGACTCTGGTTTGGCTTCAATTTTGTGCTCCACCATAGACTATCATATATGGTTGGAAAGCTCTGAATGTTAGCTTTCCAACGCAACTGGAAGCACTCAATTTGAATCTCTGTAGCTCAAGATATCTTCCATTGAAGATGACATGGTCAGGCTGCCTTGTTGGAGTTATTGTGGATAACGCCCCATATTTTCCAAGTTAGCAACGTGCATCACCATTTCCTGGCGTTGTTGATGAACACTCCTTCTCTTCAGCACGTTGGCAACGTGCTCGAGCCTTTCTCAAGGCTCCATGTTTGCTTCCTGGCATTGGCAACGTGCATGGCAAGGCCTATGGGCGTTGGCAACGTGCTTGGTGCGGCTGATGGGCGTTGGCAACGTGGTTGGTGCGGCCATTGGCGTTGGCAACGTGGTTGGTGCGGCCATTGGGCGTTGGCAACCTGGTTGGTGCGGCCATTGGGCGTTGGCAACTTGGTTGGCACCATGACTTGGTGCCTAGCCAAGCAACCATTCCTGGCGTTGTTGCCAAACACGCCAATGCTTCCTAGCTCAAACAACGTGCTCGAGCTCCCCTTTGGTGCCAAAATTGCTTGTGTGTGGCGTTGGCAACGCCCTCCTCAAGTTGGCAACGCCAGCTCCTTTTCTTCCAGGGCCAAGCTTGATTGTGTGGCGTTGTTAGCCTGCGTTGTCCTCAAACACGCCCTCCATCTCTAGGCTGGCAACGTGCTCGAGGTTCCATATTAGCACCCCAAGATTGCTTGGGTGGGCGTTGGCAACGCCCTCCTCAAGTTGGCAACGCCAGCTCTTCCTCCAGGGCCAAGTTCCTTGTGTGGGCGTTGGCAACGTGGTTCTAGAGTTGGCAACGCCAGCTCTTCCTCCAGGGCCAAGTTCTTTGTGTGGGCGTTGGCAACGTGGTTCTAGAGTTGGCAACGCCAGCTCTTCCTCCAGGGCCAAGCTCCTTGCTTGTGTGGGCGTTGCCTTCAACAACTCAGCCTATTCTTCAAGTTGGCAACACCAACTTCTCTTCCAAGGCTGCCTGGCGTTGTCCTCAATAACGCAGCCTATTCTTCAAGTTGGCAACGCCAACTTTGCTTCTTGGTTGCCTGGCGTTGTCCATAAAAACGCCCCTTTTTCCCAAGTTGGCAACGCCAACTTCTTGCCTCCATGCTTCCTTGTTTCATCACCTATCATCAACAAAGGAAATAGCTTCAAAGTTTTACCAATTCATGCAATAAATTCCATGAGATTCATTCATACTCATTCATGTATATATTCCTTAAATTATTTGCATGAATTTGGCTAGAATCAACATGTTCCTTAGTATTCTTATGCATGAAAACAAACTCATAAAAGGACTTGTTTATTTAGAGAAAATGAGTAAAATCAAGCTAAAATCAACTATACTAACTAGCTAATATATCAAATATGCAATTGCATCATGCAGCATCCTGGGCGTTCAGAAAAATGCCCAGTGATAAAGGATTTCTGGTGTTTAACGCCAGCCAGGGCACCTGGCTGGGCGTTAAACGCCCAAAAGGGGCACCAAATGGGCGTTAAACGCCAGAATGGGTGCCATTCTGGGCGTTTAACGCCAGAAAGGTGGGGGGACCACAATTTTGTTTTCAAATCAAATTTTTTCAAACTTTCCTTTTCTTACCCATACTTTTCTACAAAAACACATTTCAATCTCTCATCATTCACTTTCAAATTTTCAAAAATCTAAAATCATTCTTCAAATCTCTCAAATCATTCCCAAATTTTATTCAAAAACTCACCCTTCTCTCAATTTCTTTCCATATCTTCTCAAATCTCCTTTCAATTTTTTCTTTTTTCGAAATCTCCTCTTCCCCACCTTATAAATACACGTTTGGCCCCCCTCATTCCACCACACCATTCGAATTTACTCTTCCTCTCTCTCTCCTCTTTCCTTTCTTTTGCTTGAGGACAAGCAAACCTCTAAGTTTTGTGTGCTTTTCCGTGATCACTAAGCCAAGATTCATCAAGATCATGGCTCCTAAGGGAAAACAAACCAATTTAAGAGGAAAGAAAGAGAATAATCCAAAGAATCTTTGGAATCAAGAGAAGTTCTTAACCAAAGAACATGAAGACCATTATCACAAAATAATGGGTCTGAGGTCAGTGATCCCGGAAGTAAAATTTGATCTGAAAGAAGATGAATATCCGAGGATCCAAGAGCAAATTCGAAACAGAGGATGGGAAGTTCTAACCAATCCTGAAATAAAGGTTGGAAGGAACATGGTTCAGGAGTTCTACTCAAATCTGTTGCTAACAGATAAGCAGAGAATGACTGGAACTGCTTACCATACCTACAGAACCATGGTCAGAGGGAAAGTTATGTACTTCCATCTGGACAAAATAAGAGAAATCTTCAAATTACCTTAACTGCAAGATGATCCTGAATCCTTTAATAGGAGAATGGTGAGAGCAGATAAAGGGTTGGATCAAGTTCTAGAGGACATATGCCTCCCTGGAACTAAGTGGATAACCAATTCAAAGGGTGTCCCAAACCAACTCAAGAGGGGAGACCTCAAACCAATTGCAAGAGGTTGGCTAGATTTTATTGGGCGTTCCATATTGCCCACTAGCAACCATTCTGAGGTCACTATCAAGAGAGCAGTGATGATTCATTGCATTATGCTTGGAAAAGAAGTGGAGGTTCATCATGTGATTGCTTGTGAGATCTACACAATTGCAAATAAGAATTCCACTGAAGCTAAACTAGCTTACCCAAGCTTGATCTCCTTGCTCTGTAAAGAGGCTGGGGTAAAGATGGGAGTAGATGAATTCATACCCATTGAACATCCAATCACCAAGAAGTCAATGGAAGGACAAATGCAAGACAACTCTATCAAAAGGAGGGCGCAGGAGTTCCTCCCTGAATTCCCTGAAATTGGCTACTGGGCCAGCCTAGAAACATCTATCAACAAGTTGCAAGAAACTATGGAGCAACTGAAGGAAGAACAGCAGAATCAGAACTGCATGCTCTGCAAATTACTAAAGGAACAAGAGAAGCAGGGGCGTGAACTCCAAGAGTTGAAACGCCAAAAGCTCTCCTCTCAAGCTGAGGGAGCATCCACTTCTCAAAATCAAGGTTGTTGAGTCCTAACTCTGTGAAAACCTCTATCATTAGGAGCCTAGTTTAAATTTTTTGGCTTCTATTTTTATTTTCTAGTCTCATCTTATATCTATTTTTGAGTCTTGTTCTTAATTCATAATTAATAAAATTTAAAATTCATGTCTTAAAGTTATGAATGTCCTATGAATCCATCACCTCTCTTAAATGAAAAATGCTTTAATCACAAAAGAACAAGAAGTACAGGATTTCGAAATTTATCCTTGAAACTAGTTGAATTAGTTTGATGTGGTGACAATAATTTTTGTTTTCCGAATGAATGCTTGAACAGTGCATATGTCTCTTGAATTTGTTGTTTTGAGAATGTTAGAAATTGTTGGCTCTTGAAAGAATGAAGGAAAAAGAGAACTGTTATTGAGGATCTGAAAAATCATCTAATTGATTCTTGAAGCAAGAAAAAGCAGTGAATTCAAAAAAAAAATTTCGAAAAAAAAAAGAAAAGAAAAAAAAAGAGAGAAAGAAAAAGAAAGAAATAAAATTGTGATCCAAGGCAAAAAGAGTGTGCTTAAGAACCCTGGACACCTCTAATTGGGGACTCTAGCAAAGCTGGGTCACAATCTGAAAAGGTTCACCCAATTATGTGTCTGTGGCATGTATGTATACGGTGGTAATACTGGAAGACAGAGTGCTTTGGGCCACAGCCAAGACTCATACACTGGCTATGTTCAAGAATCATTATACTTAACTAGGAGAATCAATGACACTATCTGAGTTCTGAGTTCTTATAGATGCCAATCATTCTGAACTTCAAGGGATAGAGTGAGATGCCAAAACTGTTCGGAGGCAAAAAGCTACTAGTCCCGCTCATCTAATTGGAGCTATGTTTCCTTGATATTTTGGAGTCTATAGCATATTCTCTTCTTTTTATCCTATTTTGATTTTCAGTTGCTTGGGGACAAGCAACAATTTAAGTTTGGTGTTGTGATGAGCGGATAATTTATACGCTTTTTGGTATTGTTTTTAGTATGTTTTTAGTATGATCTAGTTAGTTTTTAGTATATTTTTATTAGTTTTTAGTTAAAATTCACTTTTCTGGACTTTACTATGAGTTTGTGTGTTTTTCTGTGATTTCAGGTATTTTCTGGCTGAAATTGAGGGTTCTGAGCAGAAATCTGATTCAGAGACTGAAAAGGACTGCAGATGCTGTTGGATTCTGACCTCCCTGCACTCGAAGTGGCTTTTCTGGAGCTACAGAAGCCCAATTGGCGCGCTCTCAACGGCGTTGGAAAGTAGACATCCTGGGCTTTCCATCAATATATGATAGTTCATACTTTGCTCAAGATTTGATGGCCCAAACCGGCGTGGCAAATCAGCCTCAGAAATTCCAGCGTTTAACGCTGGAACTGGCATAAAACTTGGAGTTAAACGCCCAAACTGGCATAAAAGCTGGCGTTTAACTCCAGAAAAGGTCTCTACACGAAAATGCTTCATTGCTCAGCCCAAGCACACACCAAGTGGACCTAGAAGTGGATTTTTACGTCATTTACTCATTTCTGTATACCCTAGGTTACTAGTTTACTATTAATAGGATCTTTTGACATTGTATCTGGATCTCATGACACTTTACACGTTTCTCATTGTATCTTCCACAGCATGAGTCTCTAAACCCCATGGTTGGGGGTGAGGAGCTCTGCTGTGTCTTGATGGATTAATGCAATTACTACTGTTTCTCATTCAATCATGCTTGCTTCCATTCTAAGATAATACTTGTTCTTAACCCGGATGAATGTGATGATCCGTGACAATCATCATCATTCTCAACTATGAATGCGTGCCTGACAACCACCTCCGTTCTACCTTAGATTAAGTAGTTATCTCTTGGATTCTTTAACCGGAATCTTCGTGGTATAAGCTAGAACTGATGGCGGCATTCAAGAGAATCCGGAAGGTCTAAACCTTGTCTGTGGTATTCTGAGTAGGATTCAATGATTGAATGACTGTGACGTGCTTCAAACTCCTAGCAGGCGGGGCGTTAGTGACAGACGCAAAAGAATCGCTGGATTCTATTCCGGCCTGACCGAGAACCGATAGATGATTAGCCATGCTGTGACAGAGCATAGGAACATTTTCACTGAGAGGATGGGAGGTAGCCATTGACAACGGTGAAACCCTACATACAGCTTGCCATGGAAGGAGCCTTGCGTGTTTGATGAAGAAGACAGTAGGAAAGCAGAGATTCAGAAGATGGAGCATCTCCAAAACCTCAACCTATTCTCCATTACTGCAAAACAAGTAATCATTTCATGTTCTTTTGTCTTTCACAATCAATCCTGATAATTTCTGATATCCTGACTAAGATTTACAAGATAACCATAGCTTGCTTCAAGCCGACAATCTCCGTGGGATCGACCCTTGCTCACGCAAGGTATTACTTGGACGACCCAGTGCACTTGCTGGTTAGTTGTGCGGAGTTGCAAAAGTGTGATTGCAATTTCGTGCACCAATAACCCTTCTAAAAAGGCTTCCCAACCCACATTTGTAGGTAATAAACCTGCAGCAACTAAGGTTGAGGAATACAAAGCCAAAATGCCCTGTCCTCAGAAACTCCGCCAAGCGGAACAGGATAAGCAATTTGCCCGCTTTGCAGACTATCTCAGGACTCTTGAAATAAAGATTCCATTTGCAGAGGCACTTGAGCAAATACCCTCTTATGCTAAGTTTATGAAAGAGATCTTAAGTCATAAGAAGGATTGGAGGGAAACTGAAAAAGTTTACCTCACTGAAGAATGCAGTGTAGTCATTTTGAAAAGCTTACCTGAGAAGCTTAAAGATCCGGGAAGCTTTATGATACCATGCACATTAGAAGGTACTTGTACCAAGCAAGCTCTATGTGATCTTGGGGTAAGTATTAACTTAATACCTGCAGCCACTATCAAAAAGCTTTGGTTGACTGATAAAGTTAAACCAACCTGGATGTGTCTCCAACTTGCTGATGGCTCCATTAAATACCCATCAGGCGTGATTGAAAACATGATTGTCAAGGTTGGTCCATTTGCCTTTCCCACTGACTTTGTTGTGCTGGAAATGGAGGAACATAAGAGTGCAACTCTCATTCTGGGAAGACCTTTCCTAGCAACTGGCCGAACCCTTATTGATGTTCAAAAAGGGGAAGTAACCCTGAGAGTCAATGAGGATGAGTTCAAGTTGAATGTTTTCAAAGCCATGCAGCATCCAGACACCCAAAATGACAGCATGAGCGTTGATATTATTGACTCTCTGGTAAAAGAAGTCAATATGGCTGAGAGTCTCGAATCAGAGCTAGAGGATATCTTTAAAGATGTTCAGCCTGATCTGGAGGATTCAGAGAGAATAATAGAACCTCTGAAAATCCCTCAGGAAGAGGAGAAACCTCCCAAACCCGAGCTCAAACCATTACCACCATCCCTGAAATATGCATTTCTGGGAGAAGGTGATACCTTTCCTGTAATCATAAGCTCTACCTTAGAGCCACAGGAAGAGGAAGCACTAATTCAAGTGCTAAGGACACACAAGACAGCTCTTGGGTGGTCCATCAGTGATCTTAAGGGCATTAGCCCAGCCAAATGCATGCACAAGATCCTATTGGAGGGTGACGCTAAGCCAGTGGTTCAACCACAGAGGCAGCTGAATCCAGCCATGAAAGAGGTGGTGCAGAAGGAGGTCACTAAATTACTAGAAGCTGGGATTATTTATCCTATTTCTGACAGCCCCTGGGTAAGCCCTGTCCAAGTCGTCCTTAAGAAAGGTAGCATGACAGTGGTTCATAATGAAAAAAATGAACTGGTTCCTACAACAACAGTTACAAGGTGGCGTATGTGTATTGATTACAGAAGGCTCAATACAGCTACCAGAAAGGATCATTTTCCTTTACCATTCATAGACCAGATGCTAGAAAGACTAGCAGGTCATGAATACTACTACTTCCTGGATAGATATTCAGGTTATAATCAAATTGCAGTAGATCACCAAGATCAAGAGAAAACAGCATTCACATCTCCATCCGGAGTATTTGCATACAGAAGGATGCCATTTGGCTTGTGTAATGCACCTGCAACCTTTCACTGATATGGTGGAAAAATTTCTGGAAGTCTTCTGATAAACCACTATTTTATGGTTTATCTTATGCTCAATTGAGTGGTTTTTATCAACTCTTTACTCACTTATTCATACAATTCGCATGTTTTACATTTTCCTTCCTGATTTTGTGCTATGATTGAAAACATGCTTCTTTGATCTTATATTTACTTATTATTAATCCTCTCTTATTACCATTAGATGCCTTGATATGTGTGTTAAGTATTTTCAGATATTATAAGGCAGGAATGGCTTGGAGGATGGAAAGGAAGCATGCAAAAGTGGAAGGAATGCAAGAAGTTGGAGAAATTGCTAAGCTGTCCAGCCTGACCTCTTCACACTCAAACGGCTATAACTTTAGCTATAGAGGTCCAAACGACGCAGTTCCAGTTGCGTTTGAAAGCTAACGTCCGGGGCTTCGATTTGATATATAATTTGCCATAGCTGCCCTGACACCAGGCGATGCGAACGCGTGGGTCATGTAGACGCGTGACCTGGTAGGAACGCAACCCGCGCGGCCGCGTGGACGACGCGGCCGTGTCACTCTTCTGCGACTTGTACGGACCAGAAAGCGCTGGGAGTGACCTCTGGGCTGCTTTTGACCCAGTTTTCAGCCCAGAACACACAGATTAGAGGCTATAAAGTGGGGGAATGCATGCATTCATAATTATTCACTCATAATTCACAATTTCAGTTTTAGATGTAGTTTTTAGTGAGAGAGGTTCTCTCCTCTCTCTCTTTAAGATTTAGGATTTAGGACTTCTCTTAGCTTGTAAGAGTGACTCTCGATCCAGGTTTTATATTCCTTTGTTTTAAGATTACCTTTCACTATGTTTATTTATTCCAGCTTTGAAATGATTATTTACTTTTATGATTCAAGTTATGAATTATTCCATGTTACAGATTATTATTAATGATATTTGAAGTATTCCAGTTTATGATTGTTCCTTTTAATTATCATTGTTTCCGATTTGAAGATATTTTTATTCCAGTAATTTACTTTCTCTCTTTTGGTCTTGGTTAAGAAATCAGTAACTCAACAGTTATCAAACTCAGCTTAATTGATAATTGTTATCTTGCTAATTAAATTGAACTTCAATAATCCCAACCTTTTCTTAGGAAATAAATAGGATTCGAAGGTCAACTAATTAGTCCCTTGACTTTCCTTTACTTTAAAGGTTGACTAAGTGGAAATTAGATATAACTTTCATTATTATTGAGAGAGATCACCAAGTTGGACTTCCAATTTCTCTTACCTTGCCAAAAGTTGTTTTTACAGTTATTAATTACTTTTAATCACCATTTAAATTAATTGTCATTTAAATCAATTGCTTCTCATCTTCTAAACCCCGATTACAACCCTTATAGCCAATAATAAGAACATACCCCCTTGCAGTTCCTTGAGAAGACGACCCGAGGTTTGAATACTCGGTTAACAATTTTTAAAGGGGTTTGTTACTTGTGACACCCAAACGTTTGTACGAAGGGATTTCTGTCAGTTTAGAGACTATATCTACAACGCGACTGTTTATATGAAATTCTTTACTGGCAAAAATCCTAACGTCAAAATGGCGTCGTTGCCGGGGAATTGCAAACGTGTGCCTTATTATTGGTTATTGTAAATATTTTTCAAAAAAAAAATATTTTTATTTTAATTGTTTATCTGTTTCAGCTCTTCCCTCTTATTTCTGATATCTAGTATGAATTCTCACCCCTCTCGCTTTGAGTTTGGTTCTAACTTTGTTGAAGGAAATAGAAACCACAGTAGGAATATGCATCAAGGTCAGACCAATCAAGGATGGATGGAGCCAAGAGGATCTAATCAACCCTTTAGGCAACAACACCCTCCGAGATATCCTGGACAAAGACCATTCTACAATGCATACCCAGCTGAAAGATACGGTGGACAACCTTGTAACTACCAACAAGCCCCACCCCGTGCATATAGGCCACCCTTTCAACATAACCTCGAATTACCACACTCACAAGCTTCTTTTCATCATTCGCCACCATATGATCCTTCCTTACCCCAGTACCAACCCAATCACTCCCAATCATCACCACCCTATTTTGTATCATGTCCAAGTCCGGCAACCCGAGAAGCAGAGGTTCGCCTAAAGGAAACAGTAGATAATCTTCAAACCACCATTCGACAACTGGAGCAAGCAGTAATTCAATGGGTTTCTAGGCGCACAAATATACAAGGATCAGCCACAACTCCATGTGGATAGTCTAATGAAGAGCGGAGCATGAAAGAGATACCAGAAACTCCAGTGGACAAGACAGGAAATGAATTTGTACTAGAACAAGTAGAAGAAGCTGTCATTGTTCAAGAAGAAGAGTTGGTTGAAGATCTAGGAGATGCTGAACCTCCATGGAAATCCAGAGCTGAGGATAACTCCGTTAGGGACGTTACAGTTGATGTTGAGGAGGGTGTACAACTTCCAAAGCATATCATGGTTAAAGACTTTGAAGGAAACATCAAGAGATGGATTCAATCATTAATGAATTCTTATCTACATTTGAATCCTCTCCCATTGGACTTGACATGGAGATTACAGAAGAAGAAACACAACCTCCCTTGCCCTTGGTGAACACTGAAGAAGAGATTGAATTGGAAGAAATCCACCAAAAGGAAGAGGTTGATATTGAAGAAGATTGCCAAGAGGTGGAAGATGTCGAAGAAGAGCACAAGGGAGTGGAGCTTGCACGTTCATTAGAAACACTTCCCCCTAAGTTGCCATCATCCTTCACAACATTCAAGTGGGTGCAATTCATATCCCCTAGCTTTCTAATTCCACTTGAATACGGGCTACTGGAGACGGATGGTCAACTTAGAGCTCTCTGTGGTATTAAGAGTAAGAAAAAGATGGTCAGTGATAAGATTTATCCTGCAAGGTTCAACTTGGTTGTGTGCTCAACATTCAAACACAAAGGTTGGTTTAGAGCTCAACGAACTGGGTCTAGGAAGTTGTTTGGCAGCTCTAGTGAGAATTCAGATTGCTTGCTACCCGGATGGAATCATGATGATCTACACAAAGACGGGTGCAAAGGCAAGGTCTGGGACCCCGAAATCCATTCTATCAATCACCACTCTTGGGGCCTTGTCACTTGCTTTAACTTACTTGAAGGCTTTCTGCGCCTAGTTTGGGACCCCGGAGGCTACTGGAAGTACAAACATTGGTGGGGATTCCTGGATCAGTACAAGCATAAACCACCATAACAGGAAGCTCACCAATTATCCAACTTAAGGACTTTAACTAAAAGTGCTAGGTGGGAGACAACCCACCATGGTATGATCGTTCCTTTTGCAATTTTAATTTTATTCATTTTTATTTGTTTTTGAGTTTTATTTTATTTTATTGAACCTGAAATCATACATAGCACTCATATTAATCACTGTATTCTGCATTGTTCATGCATTTAAAAAAAAATTTTGCTACGCAACGCGATCGCATCAGCGACGCGTCCGCGTCGCTTGGAGAGAAAGGAAAATTAAAAGTGAACGGAGAGTCACGCTGGAGCGTGGCTGGAGGCGTGCTAATGGCACATATCGACCCACGCGACCGCGTCACTGAGCGTCCGCGTCGAATGGAAAGTATGGCCTCCCACGCGACCGTGTGCTCCACGCGGCCGCGTGCCCTGGGTTTTCGACGTAAAAGGTTGCACAATGACATATTGTGCGAGAGTGGTGCTGGATTGGTGTTGAGAGCACAATCCTTATCACGCGACTGCGTGCCCCACGCGGCCGCATCATCCATCTTCTGACGCACACTCACGCGATCGCGTGCCCTACGCGATCGCGTCACCCTAATTTTGGCAAATAAATTAATTTGAACAGAGAGTCGTGCTGGCGCGAGGCTGCACTCACACCAGAAGCATAACATGGGCCTCACGACCGCGTGACTGACGCGATCGCGTGCCCATACTTAATGCGCATCCACGCGAACGCGTGCCCTACGCGGCCGCGTCGCATGCGTCGCACAGCTCACCCTAAAATTGCCACATATCTTATCTTTCTCTCCTCCAAATCCTAATTTTTCTTTTCCTTTCTTATTTACTTCCTCTTCCCTTCTTTCCCTTCTCATTTTTCTTATTTTTCTTTTTATTTTATTTTAATTTGTTTGCATACTTTCATTCATTGCATTATTTTCATTAGTGTTGGAATTTTATTTGGGTCATTGTGGATTGTTGCAAAATTGTTTGGCAATTATATTTTTAAAGGGTTGCTTGCATGTTCTCTTTAATACTTTCTATACCGTATTCACCATGCGTGCTATGTGTTTGTGAAAAAGCCCATATAGCATTATGCACTTCTCTATTTTACTTTATACTATTCAATGCTTGCTTTTCATAAACTCCCTTTACTATTTTATTAATTGACCATAATTGTCAATACAAACATGGTGATTTATCACCAGTAATGCTTGGTCTATGCTACTCATGCCCTTTGCCGGCATGCCAATAAACACCTTGCATTCACTTGTCCTTATATGCACTAGCTATTTTCCATCGATGGCTTTTCACATGTACTCGCGGGCATGTGTTAATGTCAGTTACATCCTAATGTGCATCCATCACCACCTTTTCCGTTCTCTTCCTTGCTATAGTTATCTCTTTGAATTTAATTTACTTTCTCTTCCCTTTTTCAGGATGGCCACCAAGAAAGGAAAGGAGAAAGCTACTCCCAAACCACAGACAAGGAGAGGAACATCAAAAGCCCCAGCTGAGGAACCCACAACCCCCATCCACTTGCACATCTTAGCATGCACCGAGGACGATGCAATCTTTAAGTGTGGGGAGGTTGATACTGATCTCCATGGGTTAGTACTCTCTTGTCTCAACACCATTGTTTTATTTTCTTTGTTTGTTCATTATTGCATATGCATGTTTAATTGCATGTTTGTTTGATTTTATGCATTTAGTTACTACTTGGTTAAAGTAATAAATTTCTTTTTAGGACCCTATTTTTGAAAAAGTTCACTAATTTAAATTGAAAATTTTATGTTAAAAATTTGTTTGAAGTTGTATTCGGAACATGGTTTTTTAGTTAAAGAACACACAACCTGTGAGATTTTGAGCTTATTTACATGGTTACATTAGTTAACCATAATTTTTTATTCTTGTGTGTTTTCTTCACGATGATTGCAATCTTTGCTTTGTTCCATTCTATATGTCCAATATTTAATATATTTACATGCTTGCATATGATTGAGGCCATTGTTTGATTCTAGCTCACTTATCCCAAAATTAGCCTACCTTTTACATCACTCTTGTTAGCCCCCTTGAGCCTTTAATTCCCTCTTATTCTATAAATCACAACACTAGCCTTAAGTAGAAAAACAAATTTAAAATCCCAAGTTGAATCCTTGGTTAGCTTAAGATAGAAGTTGTGTAATTGTTTAAGTGTGGGAAACCTATTGGGAACATGGATGATAAAAACAAAAGGTAGGAAGTTGAAAAAAATGAAATAATTCAAAATAAAATTTTTGGGAAGCATGCTCATGTGAAGTCAAAATAATTAAATTACCATGTGCATTGAAAAAAATATATATATTAAATAAGGGGGATACAAAAAAAAGAAAAGAAAAAAATAATATTACCCCAAATGCAAAATAAAAAGGATCAATGCACATGGGACAAAATTCAAAATTAAATTTGATACATGAGCATGTAATACAAAAGTAGGAAAAATTATGGGAAGCTAAGTATAATTTTAATTTTTTTATAGAGTATGTATATGTTAGGTGAGATCTTAGACTACTCAAGGATTCACTTCACTAGCTCACTTAACCTTATATATATACCCTCACCCTTACCTTGGCCCCATTATAACCTTGAAAAGACCTCGTGATGTTTGCATTAGTACATTAAATATTTGTTGATTGGTTAGATGAAGAACAATGTTTAGAAAGCATGACTAGAGAAGAATAGAGAGATTGACCCTAGGCACTTGAGAGTTAGAGTGATATACACTACCAGTGAGGGTTCAATGCTTGATTCTATGTTTCCTGCTTTCATGAGCTATCTTCTCACAAGTTTACTTGTCCTTATTTTATATGATTTAAATTAGTGGGATTTGAATTATTTTTGTCTTGGAGAACTTATTTACTCTTAACCAAGTAGGTAGAAACATTTAGCATGTAGCTGCATTCATAGGTTGCATTTCATACATTTCACCATTCCTCTTCATCTCTTTATAGTTTCTCTTGAGCTTAGCATGAGGACATGCTATTGTTTAAGTGTGGGGAGGTTGATAAACCACTGTTTTATGGTTTATCTTATGCTCAAGGTTTTTATCAACTCTTTACTCACTTATTCATATAATTCGCATGTTTTACATTTTCCTTCCTGATTTTGTGCTGTGATTGAAAACATGTTTCTTTGATCTTATATTTACTTTTTATTAATCCTCTCTTATTACCATTAGATGCCTTGATATGTGTGTTAAGTGTTTTTAGATATTATAAGGCAGGAATGGCTTGGAGGATGGAAAGGAAGCATGCAAAAGTGGAAGGAATGTAAGAAGTTGGAGAAATTGCTAACCTGTCCAACCTGACCTCTTCGCATTCAAATGGCTATAACTTTAGCTACAGAGGTTCAAACGACGCGGTTTTAGATGCGTTGGAAAGCTAACGTCTGGGGCTTCGATTTGATATATAATTTGCCATAGCTGCTCCGAAGCCAGGCGACGCGAACGCGTGGGTCACGCGGACGCGTGACCTGGCAGGAACGCCCCACGCGGCCGTGTCACTCTTCTGCGACCTGTACGGACCAAAAAGCGTTGGGAGTGACTTCTGGGCTGCTTTTGACACAGTTTTCAGCCTAGAACACACAGATTAGAGGCTATAAAGTGAGGGAATGCATGCATTCATAATTATTCACTCATAACTCACAATTTTAGTTTTAGATGTAGTTTTTAGTGAGAGAGGTTCTCTCCTCTCTCTCTCTTTAGGATTTAGGATTTAGGACTTCTCTTAGCTTGTAAGAGTGACTCTCGATCCAGGTTTTATATTCCTTTGTTTTAAGATTACCTTTCACTATGTTTATTTATTCCAGCTTTGAATTGATAATTTACTTTTATGATTCAAGTTATGAATTATTCCTTGTTACAGATTATTATTAATGATATTTGAAGTATTCCAGTTTATGATTGTTCCTTTTAATTATCATTGTTTCCGATTTGAAGATATTTTTATTCCAGTAATTTACTTTCTCTCTTTTGGTCTTGGTTAAGAAATCAGTAACTCAACAGTTATCAAACTCAGCTTAATTGATAATTGTTATCTTGCTAATTAAATTGAATTTCAATAATCCCAACCTTTTCTTAGGAAATAAATAGGATTCGAAGGTCAACTAATTAGTCCCTTGACTTTCCTTTACTTTAAAGGTTGACTAAGTGGAAATTAGATATAACTTTCATTATTATTGAGAGAGATCACCAAGTTGGACTTCCAATTTCTCTTACCTTGCCAAAAGTTATTTTTACAGTTATTAATTACTTTTAATCACCATTTAAATTAATTGTCATTTAAATCAATTGCTTCTCATCTTCTAAACCCCGATTACAACCCTTATGGCCAATAATAAGAACATACCCCCTTGCAGTTCCTTGAGAAGACGACCCGGGGTTTGAATACTCGGTTAACAATTTTTAAAGGGGTTTGTTACTTGTGACACCCAAACGTTTGTAGGGATTTCTGTCGGTTTAGAGACTATATCTACAACACGACTATTTTTATGAAATTCTTTACTGACAAAAATCCTAACGTCATCTTCATGGATGACTTTTCAGTATTTAGAGACTCATTCAGCTCCTGTCTTGACCATCTAACACTTGTTCTAAAGAAGTGCCAAGAGACTAGCCTGGTTTTAAACTGGGAAAAATGTCACTTTATGGTGACTGAAGGAATTGTCCTTGGGCACAAAATTTCGAACAAAGGAATAGAGGTGGATCAAGCTAAGGTAGAGGTAATTGAAAAATTACCACCACCTGCCAATGTTAAAGCAGTCAGAAGCTTTCTGGGGCATGCAGGATTCTATAGGAGGTTTATAAAGGATTTTTCAAAAATTGCCAAACCTCTAAGTAATCTGCTAGCTGCTGACACGCCATTTATCTTTGATACAGAGTGTCTGCAGGCATTTGAGACTCTGAAAGCTAAGCTGGTCACAGCACCAGTCATCTCTACACCAGACTGGACATTACCTTTTGAACTGAAGTGTGATGCCAGTGACCATGCCATTGATGCAGTGTTGGGACAAAGGCATGACAAGCTTCTGCATGTCATTTACTATGCCAGTCGTGTTCTAAATGATGCACAGAAGAATTACACAACCACAGAAAAAGAGCTACTTGCAGTGGTTTACGCCATTGACAAGTTCAGATCCTATTTAGTAGGATCAAAAGTGATTGTGTACACTGACCATGCTGCTCTTAAATATCTACTCACAAAGCAGGATTCAAAACCCAAACTCATAAGATGGGCGTTGCTTCTGCAAGAGTTTGATATAGAAATAAGAGACAAAAAAGGGACAGAGAATCAAGTAGCAGATCACCTGTCCCGAATAGAACCAGTAGAAGGGGCGTCCCTCCCTCTTATTGAGATCTCTGAAAACTTTCCAGATGAGCAACTATTTGCCATCCAGAAAGTGCCATGGTTTGCAGACATTGCAAACTACAAGGCAGTAAGATTCATACCCAAAGAGTACAGTACACAGCAAACAAAGAAATTGATCACGGATGCAAAGTACTATCATTGGGACGAACCATATCTCTTCAAGAGATGTGCAGACAGAGTAATCCGTAGATGTGTGCCTAAAGAAGAAGCACAGAAGATCCTCTGGCACTGCCATGGATCACAGTATGGAGGATATTTTGGAAGTGAGCGAACAACCACATGAGTCCTCCAATGTGGCTTCTACTGGCCTACTCTCTATAAAGATTCTTGAGTGTTTGTACTTAATTGTGACAGTTGCCAAAGATCTGGCAATCTGCCTCACAGTTATGCCATGCCTCAACAATGGATCTTGGAGATCGAGTTGTTTGATGTATGGGGTATTGACTTCATGGGGCCATTCCCACCATCATACTCAAACACTTATATTCTGGTGGCAGTGGATTATGTATCCAAATGGGTAGAAGCTATAGCAACACCCACTAATGATACTAAGACAGTGCTGAAATTCCTCCAGAAACACATCTTCAGCAGTTTTGGTACCCCTGGAGTATTAATCAGTGATGGGAGCACTCATTTTTGTAATAAACAGCTTTACTCTGCTTTGGTTCGATACGGAGTTAGCCACAGGGTGGCCACTCCATATCATCCACAGACAAATGGGCAAGTGATGAGCGGATAATTTATACGCCTTTTGGCATTGTTTTTAGTATGTTTTTGGTATGATCTAGTTAGTTTTTAGTATATTTTTATTAGTTTTTAGTTAAAATTCACTTTTCTGGACTTTACTATGAGTTTGTGTGTTTTTCTATGATTTCAGGTATTTTCTGGCTGAAATTGAGGGTTCTGAGCAAAAATCTGATTCAGAGACTGAAAAGGACTACAGTTGCTGTCGGATTCTGACCTCCCTGCACTCGAAGTGGATTTTCTGGAGCTACAGAAGCCCAATTGGCGCGCTCTCAACGGCTTTGGAAAGTAGACATCCCGGGCTTTCCAGCAATATATGATAGTTCATACTTTGCCCAAGATTTGATGGCCCAAATCGGCGTTCAAAGTCACCCTCAGAATTTCCAGCGTTAAACGCCAGAACTGGCATAAAACTTGGAGTTAAACGCCCAAACTGGCATAAAAGCTGGCGTTTAACTCCAGGAAAGGTCTCTACACGAAAATGCTTCATTGCTCAGCCCAAGCACACACTAAGTGGACCCAGAAGTGGATTTTTACGTCATTTACTCATTTCTGTATACCCTAGGCTACTAGTTCACTATTAATAGGATCTTTTGACATTGTATCTGTACCTCATGACATTTTTACACGTTTCTTTGTGTACCTTCCATGGCATGAGTCTCTAAACCCCATGGTTGGGGGTGAGGAGCTCTGCTGTGTCTTGATGGATTAATGCAATTACTACTGTTTCTTATTCAATCATGCTTGCTTCCATTCTAAGATATTACTTGTTCTTAAACCGGATGAATGTGATGATCCGTGACAATCATCATCATTCTCAACTATGAACGTGTGCCTGACAACCACCTCCGTTCTACCTTAGATTGAGTAGATATCTCTTGGATTCTTTAATCGGAATCTTCGTGGTATAAGCTAGAATGATGGCGGCATTCAAGAGAATCCGGAAGGTGTAAACCTTGTCTGTGGTATTCTGAGTAGGATTCAATGATTGAATGACTGTGACGAGCTTCAAACTCCTGAAGGCGGGGCGTTAGTGACAGACGCAAAAGAATCACTGGATTCTATTCCGGCCTGATTGAGAACCGACAGATGGATATCCGTGCCGTGACAGGGTGCGTTGAACATTTCCACTGAGAGGATGGGAGGTAGCCATTGACAACGGTGAAACCCTTGCATACAGCTTGCCATGGAAGGAGCCTTGCGTGCTTGAAGAAGAAGACAGTAGGAAAGCAGAGATTCAGAAGATGGAGCATCTCCAAAACCTCAACCTATTCTCTATCACTGCAAAACAAGTACTTATTTCATGTTCTTTTACTTTTCACAATCAATCCTGATAATTTCTGATATCGTGACTAAGATTTACAAGATGACCATAGCTTGCTTCAAGCCGACAATCTCCGTGGGATCGACCCTTACTCACGTAAGGTATTACTTGGACGACCCAGTGCACTTGCTAGTTAGTTGTTCGGGATTGCAAAAGTGTGATTGCAATTTTGTGCACAAAGTTTTTGGCGCCGTTGCCGGGGATTGTTCGAGTTTGGACAACTGACGGCTTATCTTGTTGCTTAGATTAGGACTGTTTATTTTTGTTGGTTTAGAGTCTTTTAGTTGAGTCTAGTTCATATTTTATGTTTGGTGTCAATTGCATGCTTTTGTTTTCTTTTAGTTTTTTTTTTTCGAATTTGCATGTCCTTAGTCTCTTTTTGATCTTTAAAAATTCTAAGTTTGGTGTCCTCTTTATGTTTTTCCCTTAAAAATTTTCGAAAATTTGTGTTTGATTTTCTAAAAATTTTAAGTTTGGTGTCATTTTGTTGTTTTTCTCTTTCCTCATTTCAAAAATCAAATCTTTTTCATCAAAATTTTTCAATCATATCTCTCTAATTGCTAGTATCAAAATCTTTCTAATTAACTAATTGATTCAGTTCTCAATTTGCTTTGATCTTATTTTCTTTTTGATTTTCGAATTTTTTATTTTAATTTCCTTTTGTTTTATTTTATTTTTTTCGGTTATTCAAAAAAAAAAAAGAAAAAAAATTATCTATTTGCAATCCATATCATTTCCCTTTATCCATTATGGACTTAAGTGGGATTGATCAGTCCAAAAGGACTCTGGGGTCATATGCTAACCCCATTATAGCTGCATATGGGAGTAGCATCTGTACACCTCCCATCAAAGCAAGCAGCTTTGAACTAAATCCTCAACTCATTATCATAGTGCAGCAAAATTGCCAGTATTCCGGTCTTCCACAGGAAGAGCCTACTGAGTTTCTGGCACAGTTCTTACAAATTGCTGACACAGTACATGATAAAGAGGTGGATCAGGATGTCTACAGACTATTACTGTTTCCATTTGCTGTAAAAGATCAAGCTAAAAGGTGGTTGAATAACCAACCTACAGCAAGCATAAAGACATGGAAACAGTTATCAGACAAATTCCTGAATCACTTTTACCCTCCAAAGAGGATGACACAGCTAAGGCTGGACATCCAAGGCTTTAAACAAGAGGATAATGAATCCCTTTATAATGCCTGGGAGAGGTATAGAGGTATGCTAAGAAAATGCCCCTCTGAAATGTTTTCAGAGTGGGTACAGTTAGACATCTTCTACTATGGGCTTACAGAAAAAGCTCAGATGTCTTTAGACCACTCAGCTGGTGGATCTATCCACATGAGGAAGACAATTGAAGAAGCTCAAGAACTTATAGACACTGTTGCTAGAAACCAATATTTGTACTCTAGCAATGAGTTCTCTCCAAAAGAGGAAGTCATGACAGTAGTCACTGATCCTAATCCTCAAGAACAGATGATTGAGCTTAATCAACAATTGCTCCTGATGACAGAACAGTTAGCAGAATTTAAAGAAATGCTCCATGAAACTAAAGTTGCTAACAAGAACATAGAACTGCAGTTGAATCAAGCAAAACAGCAAATATCTAAACAGATAACAGAGGAATGTCAAGCAGTTCAACTGAGGAGTGGGAAGACACTGAATAACACTGCTCAAAGTAGCAAAAAGCCAAACAAGGAACAATTGACAGGGGATAACCAAACCACTGTTCAAAATCCCTCTGAGGACAGTAAGAGCCCAGAGAGGAATGTTATTGGCGTTCAAACGCCAGAAAGGGAGGGAAAGCTGGCGTTAAATGCCCATTCCCTGCCCAGTTCTGGCGTTCAAACGCCAGAAAAGGGGAAAAAGTTGGCGTTAAACGCCCATTTTCCACCCAATCCTGGCGTTCAGACGCCAAGGGAGGATCAGACACCTGAGAGTGGTGACAGTAATCCCTCTAACAAGGCTTCTTCAACCACTTCTGTAAGGAATAAACCTGCAGCATCTAAGGTTGAAGAATATAAAGCCAAGATGCCTTATCCTCAAAAACTCCGCCAAGCGGAACAGGATAAGCAATTTTCCCGTTTTGCAGACTATCTAAGGACTCTTGAAATAAAGATTCCGTTTGCAGAGGCACTCGAGCAAATACCTTCTTATGCTAAATTCATGAAAGAAATCTTAAGTCATAAGAAGGATTGGAGAGAAACTGAAAAAGTGTTTCTCACTGAAGAATGCAGTGCAGTCATTCTAAAAAGCTTACCAGAAAAGCTTCAAGATCCAGGAAGCTTTATGATACCATGCACATTAGAAGGTGCTTGCACCAAGACAGCCCTATGTGATCTTGGAGCAAGCATCAATCTAATACCTGCATCCACTATCAGAAAGCTTGGGTTGACTGGAGAAGTCAAACCAACCCGGATATGCCTCCAACTTGCTGATGGCTCCATTAAATATCCATCAGGCATAATAGAGGATATGATTGTCAAGGTTGGGCCATTCGCCTTTCCAACTGACTTTGTAGTGCTGGAAATGGAGGAGCACAAGAGTGCAACTCTCATTCTAGGAGGACCTTTCCTAGCAACTGGACGAACTCTCATTGATGTACAAAAGGGGAAGTGACCCTGAGAGTCAATGAGGATGAGTTCAAGTTGAATGCTGTAAAAGCTATGCAACATCCAGACACACCAAATGACTGCATGGGCGCTGACATTATTGACTTTCTGGTAGAAGAGGTCAATATGACTGAAAGCCTAGAATCAGAGCTTGAGGACATCTTCAAGGATGCTCAACCTGATCAAGAAGAATCAGTGGAAACAAAGGAATTTTCGAAAATTCCTCAGGAGGAGGATAAGCCCCCCAAACCTGAACTCAAACCACTACCACCATCCCTGAAGTATGCATTTCTGGGAGAAAGTGACACTTTTCCAGTGATTATAAGCTCTGCTTTAAATCCACAGGAAGAGAAAGCACTGATTCAAGTGCTAAGGACACACAAGACAGCTCTTGGGTGGTCCATAAGTGATCTTAAGGGCATTAGCCCAGCTAGATGCATGCACAAAATCCTGTTGGAGGATAATGCCAAACCAGTGGTCCAACCATAGAGGAGGCTAAATCCTGCCATGAAGGAGGTGGTGCAGAAAGAGGTAACTAAATTACTAGAGGCTGGGATTATTTATCCTATTTCTGATAGCCCCTGGGTGAGCTCTGTCCAAGTTGTCCCCAAAAAAGGAGGCATGACAGTGGTTCATAATAAAAAAAATGAACTGGTTCCTACAAGAACAGTCACAGGGTGGCGTATGTGTATTGACTACAGAAGGCTCAATACAGCCACCAGAAAGGATCATTTTCCTTTACCATTCATAGACCAAATACTAGAAAGACTAGCTGGTCATGATTATTACTGCTTTTTGGATGGCTATTCAGGTTACAACCAAATTGCAGTAGATCCTCAGGACCAAGAGAAAACAGCATTTACTTGCCCTTCTGGCGTGTTTGCCTACAGAAGGATGCCTTTTGGTCTGTGTAATGCTCCTACAACCTTTCAGAGATGCATGCTATCCATCATCTCTGATATGGTGGAGAAATTTCTTGAAGTCTTCATGGATGACTTCTCAGTATATGGAGACTCATTCAGCTCCTGTCTTAACCACCTATCACTTGTCCTGAAAAGGTGCCAAGAGACTAACCTGGTTTCAAACTGGGAAAAATGTCACTTTATGGTGACTGAAGGAATTGTCCTTGGGCACAAAATTTCAAGCAGGGGAATAGAGGTGGATAAGGCAAAGGTAGAGGTAATTGAAAAATTACCACCACCTGCCAATGTTAAGGCAATCAGAAGCTTTCTGGGGCATGCAGGATTCTACAGAAGGTTTATAAAGGATTTTTTGAAAATTGCAAAACCTTTGAGTAACCTGCTAATTGCTGACACACCATTTGTGTTTGACACACAGTGTCTGCAGGCATTTGAGACCCTGAAAGCTAAGCTGGTCACAGCACCAGTCATCTCTGCACCAGATTGGACATTACCATTTGAACTAATGTGTGATGCCAGTGACCATGCCATTGGTGCAGTGTTGGGACAGAGGCATAACAAACTTCTGCACGTCATTTATTATGCCAGCCGTGTTCTAAATGACGCACAGAAGAATTACACAACCACAGAAAAACAGTTACTTGCGGTGGTCTATGCCATTGACAAGTTTAGATCCTATCTAGTGGGATCCAAAGTGGTTGTGTACACTGACCATGCTGCTCTTAAATACTTACTCACAAAGCAGGATTCAAAACCCAGGCTTATAAGATGGGTGTTGCTTCTGCAAGAGTTTGATATAGAAATAAGAGACAGAAAAGGGACAGAGAACCAAGTAGCTGATCATCTGTCCGAATAGAACCAGTAGCTGGGGCGTCCCTCCCTTCTACTGAGATCTCAGAGACTTTCCCAGATGAGCAACTCTTTGCCATTCCGGAAGCTCCATGGTTTGCAGATATTGCAAATTATAAAGCTGTGAGGTTCATACCCCAGGAGTACAGCAGAATGCAAAGAAAGAAATTAATTTCAGATGCCAAGTACTACCTATGGGATGAACCATATCTCTTTAAGAGATGTGCAGACGGAATGATCCGCAGATGTATACCCAGAGAAGAAGCACAAAGGATCCTATGGCATTGCCATGGATCACAGTATGGAGGACATTTTGGAAGTGAGCGAACAGCCACTAAAGTCCTCCAATGTGGCTTCTACTGGCCTACTCTCTATAAAGATTCCCGAGAGTTTGTGCGTAACTGTGACAATTGCCAAAGAGCTGGTAACTTACCTCACGGATATGCCATGCCTCAACAAGGGATATTAGAGATAGAATTGTTTGATGTATGGGGAATTGACTTCATGGGTCCATTCCCACTATCATACTCAAACACTTACATTCTGGTGGCAGTGGACTATGTATCTAAGTAGGTAGAAGCAATTGCTACACCCACTAATGATACCAAGACCATGCTGAAATTCCTCCAGAAACACATCTTCAGCAGATTTGGTGTTCCCAGAGTACTAATCAGTGACGGGGGCACTCATTTCTGCAATAGACAGCTATACTCTGCTATGGTTAGATATGGAATTAGCCACAAAGTGGCAACTCCGTATCATCCACAGACAAATGGGCAAGCTGAAATCTCTAACAGAGAGCTAAAAAGAATCCTAGAACGGACTGTGATAGCCCGAAGAAAGGATTGGGCAAAGAGCTTGGATGATGCTCTGTGGGCATACAGAACAGCATTCAAGACTCCTATAGGAACCTCTCCATACCAACTGGTGTATGGGAAGGCCTGTCATCTGCCCGGGGAACTGGAACATAAAGCCTACTGGGCAACCAGATTCCTAAACATGGATGCTCAGTTAGCTGGTGAAAAAAGATTGCTCCAGCTAAATGAGCTAGAAGAGTTCAGACTCAATGTCTTTGAAAATGCAAAAATTTATAAGGAAAAGGCAAAGAAGTGGCATGACAAGAAGTTGTCATCCAGAGTCTTTGAGCCGGGACAAAAAGTCCTGCTCTTCAACTCTAGGCTCAAATTGTTTCCAGGAAAACTCAAATCCTGGTGGAGGGGTCCGTATGTGATTACAGGAGTGTCACCATATGGATATGTTGAGCTTCAGGATACTGATTCTGACAAAAAGTTCATTGTTAATGGACAGAGAGTCAAGCATTATCTTGAAGGCAATTTTGAGCAGGAATGCTCAAAACTGAGACTTGAGTGATTCTCAGTAAAAGTCCAGCTAAAGACAGTAAAGAAGCACTTGCTGGGAGGCAACCCAGTCATTAGGAGGTTATATGTTTTGTTTTTACAAAGGCAAGTATCAAAAATGAAGGAATTCACAGAGTTACAGAAGGATTCAGCTCAAAAAGCAGAGAAAAAGAGCTTACTGGCGAAAAAACGCCAGTAAGGGGCATTTTGGGCGTTAAACGCCAGAATGGTCACCATTCTGGGCGTTTAACGCCAGTAAAGGTGCCATTTTGGGCGTTAAACGCCAGAATGGGCACCATTCTAGGCGTTTAACGCCAGGTGTGCAGCATCCTGGGCGTTTTAGAAAAACACCCGGTGATAAAGGAATTCTGGCGTTTAACGCCAGCCAGGGCACCTGGCTGGGTGTTAAATGCCCAAAAGGGGCAACAAATGGGCGTTAAACGCCCAGAATGGCACCCATTCTGGCGTTTAACGCCAGAAAGGTGGGGGGACCAAGATTTTGTTTTCAAATCAAATTTTTTCAAACTTTCCTTTTCTTACCCATACTTTTCTACATAAATGCATCTCAACCTTTCATCATTCACTTTCAAATTTTCAAAAATCTAAAATCATTCTTCAAATCTCTCAAATCAATCCCAAATCTTGTTCAAAAACTCACCCTTCTCTCAAATTCTTTCCATAAATTCTCAAATCTTCTTTCAAGTTTTTCTTTTTTTCGAAATCTCTCCTCCCCACTTTATAAATACACGTTTGGCCCCCTAATTCCCCCACACCATTCGAATTTGCTCTTCTCTTCTCTCTCTTCTTTCCTTTCTTTTGCTTGAGGACAAGCAAACCTCTAAGTTTGGTGTGCTTTTCTGTGATCACTAAGCCAAGATTCATCAAGATCATGGCTCCTAAGGGAAAACAAACCAATTTGAGAGGAAAGAAAGAGAATAATCCAAAGAATCTTTGGAATCAAGAGAAGTTCTTAACCAAAGAACATGAAGACCATTATCACAAAATAATGGGTCTGAGGTCAGTGATCCCGGAAGTTAAATTTGATCTGAAAGAAGATGAATATCCGGAGATCCAAGAGCAAATTCGAAACAGAGGATGGGAAGTTCTAACCTACCCTGAGATAAAGGTTGGAAGGAATATGGTTCAGGAATTCTACTCAAATCTGTGGCTAACAGATAAGCAGAGAATGACTGGAACTGCTTACCATACCTACAGAACCATGGTCAGAGGGAAAGTTATGTACTTCCATCTGGACAAAATAAGAGAAATCTTCAAATTGCCTCAACTGCAAGATGATCCTGAATCCTTTAATAGGAGAATAGTGAGAGCAGATAAAGGGTTGGATCAAGTTCTAGAGGACATATGCCTCCCTGGAACTAAGTGGATAACCAATTCTAAGGGTGTCCCAAACCAACTCAAGAGGGGAGACCTCAAACCAATTGCAAGAGGTTGGCTAGACTTTATTGGGCGTTCCATATTGCCCACTAGCAACCGTTCTGATGTCACTATCAAGAGAGCAGTGATGATTCATTGCATTATGCTTGGAAAAGAAGTGGAGGTTCATCATGTGATTGCTTGTGAGATCTACACAATTGCAAATAAAAATTCCACTGAAGCCAAATTGGCTTACCCAAGCTTGATTTCCTTGCTCTGTAAAAAGGCTGGGGTAAAAATGGGAGTAGATGAATTCATACCCATTGAACATCCAATCACCAAGAAGTCAATGGAAGGACAAATGCAAGGCAACTCTATCAAAAGGAGGGCGCAGGAGTTCCTCCCTGAATTTCCTAAAATTGACTACTGGACCAGCCTAGAAGCATCTATCATCAAGTTACAAGAAACTATGGAGCAACTGAAGGAAGAACAGCAGAATCAAAACTGCATGCTCTGCAAATTGCTGAAGGAACAAGAGAAGCAGGGGCGTGAACTCCAAGAGTTGAAACGCCAAAAGCTCTCATCTCAAGTTGAGGGAGCATCCACTTCTCAAAATCAAGGTTGTTGAGTCCTAACTCTGTGAAAACCTCTATCATTAGGAGCCTATTTAAAAATTTTTTTTTGTTTTCTATTTTTATTTTCTAGTCTAATCTTATATCTATTTTTGAGTCTTGTTCTTAATTCATAATTAATAAAATTCATGTCCTAAAGCTATGAATGTCCTATGAATCCATCACCTCTCTTAAATGAAAAATGCTTTAATCACAAAAGAACAAGAAGTATAGGATTTCGAAATTTATCCTTGAAACTAGTTGAATTAGTTTGATGTGGTGACAATACTTTTTGTTTTCTGAATGAATGCCTGAACAGTGCATATGTCTCTTGAATTTGTTGTTTTGAGAATGTTAAAAAATTGTTGGCTCTTGAAAGGATGAGGAAAAAGAGAACTGTTATTGAGGATCTAAAAAAATCATTTAATTGATTCTTGAAGCAAGAAAAAGCAGTGGATACAAAAAAAATAATAAAATAAAATAAAATAAAATAAATTTTTCGAAAAAAAAAAAGAGAGAGAAGAAAGAGAGAAAAAAGAAAAAGAAAGAAACAAAGTTGTGATCCAAGGCAAAAAGAGTGTGCTTAAGAACCCTGGACACCTCTAATTGGGGACTCTAGCAAAGCTGGGTCACAATCTGAAAAGGTTCACCCAATTATGTGTCTGTGGCATGTATGTATCCGGTGGTAATACTGGAAAACAAAGTTCTTTGGGCCACAGCCAAGACTCATACACTAGCTATGTTCAAGAATCATTATACTTAACTAGGAGAATCAATAACACTATCTGAGTTCTGAGTTCCTATAGATGCTAATCATTCTGAACTTCAAAGGATAGAGTGAGATGCCAAAACTGTTCGGAGGCAAAAAGCTACTAGTCCCGCTCATCTAATTGGAGCTAAGTTTCCTTGATATTTTGGAGTCTATAGTATATTCTCTTCTTTTTATCCTATTTTGATTTTCAGTTGCTTGGGGACAAGCAACAATTTAAGTTTGGTGTTGTGATGAGCGGATAATTTATACGCTTTTTGGCATTGTTTTTAGTATGTTTTTGGTATGATCTAGTTAGTTTTTAGTATATTTTTATTAGTTTTTAGTTAAAATTCACTTTTCTAGACTTTAATATGAGTTCGTGTGTTTTTCTGTGATTTCAGGTATTTTCTGGCTGAAATTGAGGGTCCTCAGCAAAAATCTGATTCAGAGACTGAAAAGGACTGCAAATGCTGTTGGATTCTGACCTCCCTGCACTCGAAGTGAATTTTCTGGAGCTACAGAAGCCCAATTGGCGCGCTCTCAACGGCGTTGGAAAGTAGACATCCTGGGCTTTCCAGTAATATATGATAGTCTATACTTTGCCCAAGATTTGATGGCCCAAATCGGCGTTCAAAGTCACCCTCAGAATTTCCAGCGTTAAACGCTGGAACTGGCATAAAACTTGGAGTTAAACGCCCAAACTGGCATAAAAGCTGGCGTTTAACTCCAGGAAAAGTCTCTACACGAAAATGCTTCATTGCTCAGCCCATGTACACACTAAGTGGACCCAGAAGTGGATTTTTACGTCATTTACTCATTTCTGTATACCCTAGGCTACTAGTTCACTATTAATAGGATCTTTTGACATTGTATCTGTACCTCATGACATTTTTACACGTTTCTTTGTGTACCTTCCACGGCATGAGTCTCTAAACCCCATGGTTGGGGGTGAGGAGCTCTGCTGTGTCTTGATGGATTAATGCAATTACTACTGTTTCTTATTCAATCATGCTTGCTTCCATTCTAAGATATTACTTGTTCTTAAACCGGATGAATGTGATGATCCGTGACAATCATCATCATTCTCAACTATGAACGTGTGCCTGACAACCACCTCCGTTCTACCTTAGATTGAGTAGATATCTCTTGGATTCTTTAATCAGAATCTTCGTGGTATAAGCTAGAACTGATGGCGGCATTCAAGAGAATCCGGAAGGTGTAAACCTTGTCTGTGGTATTCTGAGTAGGATTCAATGATTGAATGACTGTGACGAGCTTCAAACTCCTGAAGGCGGGGCGTTAGTGATAGACGCAAAAAAATCACTGGATTCTATTCCGGCCTGATTGAGAACCGAGAGATGGATAGCCGTGCCGTGACAGATGGAGCATCTCCAAAACCTCAACCTATTCTCTATCACTGCAAAACAAGTACTTATGTCATGTTCTTTTACTTTTCACAATCAATCCTGATAATTTCTGATATCCTGACTAAGATTTATAAGATAACCATAGCTTGCTTCAAGCCACAATCTCCGTGGGATCGACCCTTACTCACGTAAGGTATTACTTGGACGACCCAGTGCACTTGCTGGTTAGTTGTGCGGGATTGCAAAAGTGTGATTGCAATTTCGTGCACCAGCAAGCTGAAGTCTCTAATAGAGAACTTAAAAGAATCCTGGAATGGACTGTGATTAACCGTAGAAGGGATTTGGCAAGAAGCTTGGATGATGCTCTGTGGGCATACAGAACAGCATTCAAGAACCCTGTTAAGAGTCACGTTAACTTAGTTAACGTGAACTCTAACGTGGAAGAGAGGAACAATGCCAAAGTTAGTGACACTCACCTTTGTCACTAACGTTGGATCAAACTAGCATTGCCCACGTTAGTGGTCACGTTAAGACCACTAACGTGAAAGTTAACGTGGAGCTAAGATTGATGAGCCAAAGTTAGTGAGACTCACCTTTGTCACTAACGTTGAAGATGGCATTCAGTACCACGTTAGTGGCCACGTTAACTTAGTTAACATGAGCTCTAACATGGAGAGTAGGGGTACTTGGAGCGTTAGTGACAAAGGTAAGTGTCACTAACACTCTCGAAGGTGAGGCATAACAATGTTAAGAGCCACGTTAGTTATAGTAATGTGAACTCTAATGTAGGGACAAAGGGCACAAGGCAACGTTATTGGGAAAGGTGACTCCCAATAACGCTTGCGAAGGTTTATAAGGCAACGTTATTGGGAAAGGTGAGTCCTAATAACGCTTGCGAAGGTTTACAAGGATACGTTAGTGGTCACGTTGGTGCCACTAACATTGGAGTTAACGTGGGCTATATGGGGTTGGAACGTTAGTGAAAAATGTGATTGCCACTAACGTTTTCGAACCCACAATGTCACTTAACGTTAACTTCACTAACGTCCATGCCTAATTCACACTTTTCTGCAAGCTGAGCCCACTAAAGATTGTAACTGCTTCAACTCAAGATCTAAGGCCTACATCCAAGACTTGAAGAACTCACTAGAAGATCAACAGAAGTAGTATATATAGGAGTAGTTGAACTATAGAGAAGCTCGGAACTTTGGAGAACTACCCTCTGTATATTTACATTTCTGCACTTTTAGCTAGGGATGTATTCTTTTCTGCCATTTTCCATTTCTAAAGCTATGAACAACTAAACCCCTTTCATTGGGTTAGGGAGTGGTGCACGAAATTGCAATCACACTTTTGCAACTCCGCACAACTAACCAGCAAGTGCACTGGGTCGTCCAAGTAATACCTTGCGTGAGCAAGGGTCGATCCCACGGAGATTGTCGGCTTGAAGCAAGCTATGGTTATCTTGTAAATCTTAGTCAGGATATCAGAAATTATCAGGATTGATTGTGAAAGACAAAAGAACATGAAATGATTACTTGTTTTGCAGTAATGGAGAATAGGTTGAGGTTTTGGAGATGCTCCATCTTCTGAATCTCTGCTTTCCTACTGTCTTCTTCTTCAAACACGCAAGGCTCCTTCCATGGCAAGCTGTATGTAGGGTTTCACCGTTGTCAATGGCTACCTCCCATCCTCTCAGTGAAAATGTTCCTATGCTCTGTCACAGCATGGCTAATCATCTGTCGGTTCTCGGTCAGGCCGGAATAGAATCGAGTGATTCTTTTGCGTCTGTCACTAACACCCCGCCTGCTAGGAGTTTGAAGCACGTCACAGTCATTCAATCATTGAATCCTACTCAGAATACCACAGACAAGGTTTAGACCTTCCGGATTCTCTTGAATGCCGCCATCAGTTCTAGCTTATACCACGAAGATTCCGGTTAAAGAATCCAAGAGATAACTACTTAATCTAAGGTAGAACGGAGGTGGTTGTCAGGCACGCGTTCATAGTTGAGAATGATGATGATTGTCACGGATCATCACATTCATCCGGGTTAAGAACAAGTATTATCTTAGAATGGAAGCAAGCATGATTGAATGAGAAACAGTAGTAATTGCATTAATCCATCAAGACACAGCAGAGCTCCTCACCCCCAACCATGGGGTTTAGAGACTCATGCCGTGGAAGATACACAAAGAAAACGTGTAAAGTGTCATGAGGTACAGATACTATGTCCAAAAGATCCTATTAATAGTAAACTAGTAACCTAGGGTATACAGAAATGAGTAAATGACGTAAAAATCCACTTCTGGGTCCACTTGGTGTGTGCTTGGGCTGAGCATTGAAGCTTTTATGTGTAGAGACGTTTTTTGGAGTTAAACGCCAGTTCTCATGCCAGTTTGGGCGTTTAACTCCAAGTTTTATGCCAGTTCCAGCGTTAAACGCTGGAATTTCTGAGGCTGATTTGCCACGCCGGTTTGGGCCATCAAATCTTGGGCAAAGTATGGACTATCATATATTTCTGGAAATCCCAGGATGTCTACTTTCCAACGCTGTTGAGAGCGCGCCAATTGGGCTTCTGTAGCTCCAGAAAATCCACTTCGAGTGCAGGGAGGTCAGAATCTAACAGCATCTGCAGTCCTTTTCAGTCTCTGAATCAGATTTTTGCTCAGAACCCTCAATTTCAGCCAGAAAATACCTGAAATCACAGAAAAACACACAAACTCATAGTAAAGTCCAGAAAAGTGAATTTTAACTAAAAACTAATAAAAATATACTAAAAACTAACTAGATCATACCAAAAATATACTAAAAACAATGCCAAAAAGCGTATAAATTATCCGCTCATCACAACACCAAACTTAAATTGTTGCTTGTCCCCAAGCAACTGAAAATCAAAATAGGATAAAAAGAAGAGAATATACTATAGACTCCAAAATATCAAGGAAACTTAGCTCCAATTAGATGAGCGGGAGTTAGTAGCTTTTTGCTTCCGAACAGTTTTGGCATCTCACTCTATCCTTTGAAGTTCAGAATGATTGGCATCTATAAGAACTCAGAACTCAGATAGTGTTATTGATTCTCCTAGTTAAGTATAATGATTCTTGAACATAGCCATTATATGAGTCTTGGCTGTGGCCCAAAGCACTCTGTCTTCCAGTATTACCACCGGATACATACATGCCACAGACACATAATTGGGTGAACCCTTTCAGATTGTGACCCAGCTTTGCTAGAGTCCCCAATTAGAGGTGTCCAGGGTTCTTAAGCACACTCTTTTTGCCTTGGATCACAACTTTATTTCTTTTCTTTTCTTTCTTTTTTTTTCGAAATTTTTTTTTTGCTTTTTCTTGCTTCAAGAATCAATTTGGTGATTTTTTCAGATCCTCAATAACAGTTCTCTTTTTTCTTTCATTCTTTCAAGAGCCAACAATTTTAACATTCTCAAAACAACAAGTTCAAAAGACATATGCACTGTTCAAGCATTCATTCGGAAAACAAAAATTATTGTCACCACATCAAACTAATTCAACTAGTTTCAAGGATAAATTTCGAAATCCTGTACTTCTTGTTCTTTTCTGATTAAAGCATTTTTCATTTAAGAGAGGTGATGGAGTCATAGGACATTCATAGCTTTAAGGCATAGACACTAAGATACTAATAATCATGTAATAAGACACAAACATAGATAAACATAAGCATAAAAATTCGAAAAAATAGAAAATAAAGAACGAGGAGATTAAAGAACGGGTCCACCTTAGTGATGGCGGCTTGTTCTTCCTCTTGAAGATCTTATGGAGTGTTTGAACTCCTCAATGTCTCTTCCTTGTCTTTGTTGCTCCTCTCTCATGATTCTATGATCTTCTTTAATTTCATGGAGGAGGATGGAATGTTCTTGGTGCTCCACCCTTAGTCGTCCCATGTTGGAACTTAATTCTCCTAGGGAGGTGTTGATTTGCTCCCAATAGTTTTGTGGAGAAAAGTGCATCCCTTGAGATGAATATCTCCATCTCCCATGGCTCGGAGGTGGAAGCTTCCCTTTCCTCTTTCTAGAGGTTTCTCCGGCCTTAGCAACGCTTTTACCACACCAAACTTCGAAGGTTTGCTCGTCCTCGAGCAAAAGAAGAAAGAGGAGAGAGAGTGGTGGGGTAGGTGGGGATCCTGTGGGGTCTACAGATCCTGAGGTGTCAAGGAAAAGTCATCCCTGCACCAAATGGCATGCAAAAATGCGTTTTTGGCCAATTCTGGCGTTAAACGCCGGGCTGGTGCCCATTTCTGGCGTTTAACGCCAGCTTGGTGCCCTTTTCTGGCGTTTAACGCCAGTCTGGTGCCCCTTTCTGGCGTTAAACGCCCAGAATGGTGCCAGACTGGGCGTTAAACGCCCATCTGCTAGCCTTACTGGCGTTTAAACGCCAGCAAGCTTTTCCTCCAGGGTGTGCTGTTTTTCTTTCTATTTTTCTCTCTGTTTTTGCTTTTTCAATTGATTTTGTGACTTCTCATGATCATCAACCTACAGAAAACATAAAATAACAAAAGAAAATAGATAAAATATAACATTGGGTTGCCTCCCAACAAGCGCTTCTTTAATGTCAGTAGCTTGACAGTGGAGCCTCACAGATGTTCAGAACAATGTTGGAACCTCCCAACACCAAACTTAGAGTTTGAATGTGGGGGTTCAACACCAAACTTAGAAGTTGGTGGTGGCCTCCCAACACCAAACTTAGAGTTTGACTGTGGGGGCTCTGTTTGACTCTGTTTTGAGAGAAGCTCTTCATGCTTCCTCTCCATGGTTACAGAAGGAGAACCTTTATAGTCTGCACTGTCTGCAAGCCATGGAACTTCCTGAATAGCAAACAATTGCTCATCCGGAAAGGTTTCAGAGATCTCAGTAGGAAGGAGGGACGCTCCTGCTACTGGCTCTATCCTTGACAGGTGATCAGCTACTTGATTCTCTGTCCCTTTTCTGTCTCTTATTTCTATATCAAACTCTTGCAGAAGCAACACCCATCTTATGAGCCTGGGTTTTGAATCCTGCTTTGTGAGTAGATATTTAAGAGCAGCATGGTCAGTGTACACAATCACTTTTGATGCTACTAAATAAGATCTGAACTTTTCAATGGCATAAACCACTGCAAGTAACTCTTTTTCTATGGTTGTGTAGTTCTTCTGTGCCTCATTTAGAATACGGCTGCCATAATGAATGACGTGCAGAAGCTTACCATGCCTTTGTCCCAATACTGCACCAATGGCATGGTCACTGGCATCACACATTAGTTCAAATGGTAATGTCTAGTCTGGTGCAGAGATGACTGGTGCTGTGACCAGCTTAGCTTTCAGGGTCTCAAACGCCTGCAGACACTCCTTATCAAAGATAAATGGCGTGTCAGCAGCTAGCAGATTACTCAGAGGTTTGGCAATTTTTGAAAAATCCTTTATAAACCTTCTGTAGAATCCTGCATGCCCCAGAAAGCTTCTGATTGCCTTAACATTGGTAGGTGGTGGTAATTTTTCAATTACTTCAACTTTAGCTTGATCCACCTCTATTCCCTTGTTTGAAATTTTGTGCCCAAGGACAATCCCTTCAGTCACTATAAAGTGACATTTTTCCCAGTTTAAAACTAGGTTGGTCTCTTGGCATCTTTTCAGAACAAGTGCTAGATGGTTAAGGCAGGAGCTGAATGAGTCTCCAAATACTGAAAAGTCATCCATGAAGACTTCCAGAAATTTCTCTACCATATCTGAGAAGATAGAGAGCATGCACCTCTGAAATGTTGCAGGTGCATTGCACAGACCAAAAGGCATCCTTCTGTAGGCAAATACTCCAAAAGGACATGTAAATGCTATTTTCTCTTGGTCCTGAGGATCTACTGCAATTTGGTTGTAACCTGAGTAACCGTCCAAAAAGCAGTAGTATTCATGACCTGCTAGTCTCTCTAGCATCTGATCTATGAATGGTAAAGGAAAATGATCCTTCTGGTGACTGTATTGAGCCTTCTGTAGTCAATACACATGCGCCACCCTGTAACTGTTCTTGTAGGAACTAGTTCATTTTTTTCATTATGAACCACTGTCATGCCTCCCTTCTTGGGAACAACGTGGACAGGGCTCACCCAGGGGCTATCAGAAATAGGATAAATAATCCCAGCCTCTAGTAACTTAGTGACCTCTTTCTGCACCACCTCCTTCATGGCTGGATTTAGCCGCCTTTGTGGTTGAATCACTGGCTTAGCATCATCCTCCAATAGGATCTTGTGCATGCATCTTGCTGGGCTAATGCCCTTAAGATCACTTATGGACCATCCAAGAGCTGTCTTGTGTGTCCTTAGCACTTGAATTAGTGCTTCCTCTTCCTGTGGATTTAAAGCAAAGCTTATGATCACTGGAAAAGTGTCACCTTCTCCCAGAAATGCATATTTTAGGGATGGTGGTAGTGGCTTGAGCTCTGATTTAGGAGGCTTATCTTCCTCCTGAGGAATTCTTAGAATTTCTTTTATTTCCTTTAGTTCCTCCAGATTAGGCTGAACATCCTTAAAGATGTCATCTAGCTTTGATTCAAGACTTTCAGTCATATTGACCTCCTCCACCAAAGAGTCAATAATATCAGTGCTCATGCAGTCATTTGATGCGTCTGGATGTTGCATAGCTTTGACAACATTCAACTTGAACTCATCCTCATTGACTCTCAGGGTTAATTCCCCTTTTTGGACATCAATGAGGGTCCGTCCAGTTGCTAGGAAAGGTCTTCCTAGAATGAGAGTTGCACTCTTGTGCTCCTCCATTTCCAGCACTACAAAGTCAGTGGGAAAGGCAAATGGCCCAACCTTGACAATCATGTCCTCAATTATGCCTGATGGGTATTTAATGGAGCCATCAGCAAGTTGGAGGCATATCCTGGTTGGTTTGACTTCTTCAGTCAAGCCAAGCTTTCTGATAGTGGATGCAGGTATTAGGTTGATACTTGCCCCAAGATCACATAGAGCTTTCTTGGTACACGCACCCTCTAATGTGCATGGTATCATAAAGCTTCCAGGATCTTTAAGCTTTTCTGGTAAGCTCTTTAATATGACTGCACTGCATTCTTCAGTGAGAAAAACTTTTTCAGTTTCTCTCCAATCCTTCTTATGACTTAAGATCTCTTTCATGAACTTAGCATAAGAAGGTATTTGCTCAAGTGCCTCTGCAAACGGAATCTTTATTTCAAGAGTCCTTAGATAGTCTGCAAAGCAGGCAAATTGCTTATCCTGTTCCACTTGGCGGAGTTTTTGAGGATAAGGCATCTTGGCTCTATATTCTTCAACCTTAGATGCTGCAGGTTTATTCCTTACAGAAGTGGTTGAAGAAGCCTTTTTAGAGTGATTACTATCAGCACTCTCAGGTGTCTGATTCCCCTTTTGCGTTTGAACGCCAGGATTGGGTGGAAAATGGGCGTTTAACGCCAACTTTTCCCCCTTTTCTGGCGTTTGAACGCCAGAACTGGGCAGGGAATGGGCGTTTAACGCCAGCTTTCCCCCCTTTTCTGGCGTTTGAACGCCAATAGCATTCCTCTCTGGGCTCTTACTGTCCTCAGAGGGATTTTGAGCAGTGGTTTGGTTGTCCTCTGTCAATTGTTCCTTATTTGGCTTTTTGCTACTTTGAGCAGTGTTATTCAATGTCTTCCCACTCCGTAGTTGAACTGCTTGACATTCTTCTGTTATCTGTTTAGATATCTGCTGTTTTGCTTGGTTCAACTGCAGTTCTATGTTCTTGTTAGCAGTTTTAGTTTCATGAAGCATCTTTTAAATTCTGCTAACTGTTTTGTCATCAGGAGCACTTGTTGATTAAGCTCAATCATCTGTTCTTGAGGATTAGGATCAGTGGCTACTGCCATGACTTCCTCTTTTGGAGAGAACTCATTGCTAGAGTACAAATATTGATTTCTAGCAACAGTGTCTATAAGCTCTTGAGCCTCTTCAATTGTCTTCCTCATGTGTATAGATCCACCAGCTGAGTGGTCTAAAGACATCTGAGCTTTTTCTGTAAGCCCATAGTAGAAGATGTCTAACTGTACCCACTCTGAAAACATTTCAGAGGGGCATTTTCTTAGCATACCTCTATACCTCTCCCAGGCATTATAAAGGGATTCATTATCCTCTTGTTTAAAGCCTTGGATGTCCAGCCTTAACTGTGTCATCCTCTTTGGAGGGTAAAAGTGATTCAGGAATTTGTCTGATAACTGTTTCCATGTCTTTATGCTTGCTGTAGGTTGGTTATTCAACCACCTTTTAGCTTGATCTTTTACAGCAAATGGAAACAGTAATAGTCTGTAGACATCCTGATCCACCTCTTTATCATGTACTGTGTCAGCAATTTGTAAGAACTGTGCCAGAAACTCAGTAGGTTCTTCCTCTGGAAGACCGGAATACTGGCAGTTTTGCTGCACTATGATAATGAGTTGAAGGTTTAGTTTAAAGCTGCTTGCTTTGATGGATGGTGTACAGATGCTACTCCCATATGCAGCTGTAATGGGGTTAGCATATGACCCCAGAGTCCTTTTGGATTGATTAATCCCACTTAGGTCCATAATGGACAAAAGGGAAATGATAATGATTGCAAGGAGATAAATTTTGTTGTTTTTTTTTTTTTGAATTTACGAAAAAAAATAAAATAAAATAGAAGAAAAGTAAAAAAAATTCGAAAATCAAAAAGAAAATAAGATCAAAGCAAATTGAGAACTGAATCAATTAGTTAATCAAAAAGATTTTGAAAACAGCAATTAAAAAGATATGATTGAAAAATTTTTATGAAAAAGATTTGATTTTGAAAAGAGGAAAGAGAAAAACACAAAAGGACACCAAACTTAAAATTTTTAGAAAATCAAACACACAGTTTTCGAAATTTTTAAGGGAAAAACACAAAGAGGACACCAAACATAGAATTTTTATAAATCAAAAAGGGACTCAGATCATGCAAAAATCGAAAATTAAAAGAAAAACAAAAGCATGCAATTGACACCAAACTTAGAATATGAAACTAGACTCAACTAAAAGACTCTAAACCAACAAAAATAAAACAGTCCTAATCTAAGCAACAAGATAAGCCGTCAGTTGTCCAAACTCAACAATCCCCGGCAACGGCGCCAAAAACTTGGTGCACAAAATTGCAATCACACTTTTGCAACTCCGCACAACTAACCAGCAAGTGCACTGGGTCGTCCAAGTAATACCTTGCATGAGCAAGGGTCGATCCCACGGAGATTGTCGGCTTGAAGCAAGCTATGGTTATCTTGTAAATCTTAGTCAGGATATCAGAAATTATCAGGATTGATTGTGAAAGACAAAAGAACATGAAATGATTACTTGTTTTGCAGTAATGGAGAATAGGTTGAGGTTTTGGAGATGCTCCATCTTCTGAATCTCTGCTTTCCTACTGTCTTCTTCTTCAAACACGCAAGGCTCCTTCCATGGCAAGCTGTATGTAGGGTTTCACCGTTGTCAATGGCTACCTCCCATCCTCTCAGTGAAAATGTTCCTATGCTCTGTCACAGCATGGCTAATCATCTGTCGGTTCTCGGTCAGGCCGGAATAGAATCCAGTGATTCTTTTGCGTCTGTCACTAACGCCCCGCCTGCTAGGAGTTTGAAGCACGTCACAGTCATTCAATCATTGAATCCTACTCAGAATACCACAAACAAGGTTTAGACCTTCCGGATTCTCTTGAATGCCGCCATCAGTTCTAGCTTATACCACGAAGATTCCGGTTAAAGAATCCAAGAGATAACTACTTAATCTAAGGTAGAACGGAGGTGGTTGTCAGGCACGCGTTCATAGTTGAGAATGATGATGATTGTCACGGATCATCACATTCATCCGGGTTAAGAACAAGTATTATCTTAGAATGGAAGCAAGCATGATTGAATGAGAAACAGTAGTAATTGCATTAATCCATCAAGACACAGCAGAGCTCCTCACCCCCAACCATGGGGTTTAGAGACTCATGCCGTGGAAGATACACAAAGAAAACGTGTAAAGTGTCATGAGCTACAGATACCATGTCCAAAAGATCCTATTAATAGTAAACTAGTAACCTAGGGTATACAGAAATGAGTAAATGACGTAAAAATTCACTTCTGGGTCCACTTGGTGTGTGCTTGGGCTGAGCATTGAAGCTTTTATGTGTAGAGACGTTTTCTGGAGTTAAACGCCAGTTCTCATGCCAGTTTGGGCGTTTAACTCCAAGTTTTATGCCAGTTCCAGCGTTAAACGCTGGAATTTCTGAGGCTGATTTGCCACGCCGGTTTGGGCCATCAAATCTTGGGCAAAGTATGGACTATCATATATTGCTGGAAAGCCCAGGATGTCTACTTTCCAACGCCGTTGAGAGCGCGCCAATTGGGCTTCTGTAGCTCCAGAAAATCCACTTCGAGTGCAGGGAGGTCAGAATCCAACAGCATCTGCAGTCCTTTTCAGTCTCTGAATCAGATTTTTGCTCAGAACCCTCAATTTCAGCCAGAAAATACCTGAAATCACAGAAAAACACACAAACTCATAGTAAAGTCCAGAAAAGTGAATTTTAACTAAAAACTAACTAGATCATACCAAAAATATACTAAAAACAATGCCAAAAAGCGTATAAATTATCCGCTCATCAGGGAGCTCTGTTGTAATTTGATGGATCAATTATAGTTTTCAATCTCTTCTTCTTTCTTCTCTTTTGATTTAATAGAAAGCTTTCGATCTTAATTCAATTGGTTAGTTGTCTTGGAAAAGAAACTCTCCATAATTGGATCTCCTCTAAGCCTTGGAAAAGGGATGAGGAGATCATGCTAGAAATGCTTTCTCATGTTGGACCAAATTGGGGTCTGGGCGGATATAGTGACATGTAATCCTCCCAACACTTTGATTTGGAAATACACGTGGTATAATCAGTGACCACACTTCATCTCTTTCCAGGAGTAATTAAATCAAGGAATTGGGCAATTGTTCAAGCTTAGAGAGATTGGGTCACCAAGGAATTGGAACCCAATCACTTAAGATTGCCAAGGAGGTCAATAGATGCTTTGATTGAGGAAGAGATGAAAATGAATTTGATCCGGAGAATACAACATCTCCTAAGCCCAATAAATTCCCCATTTCTGATCTTACCCATTCTCTTTACTTTCTGCCATTTATTTTCATGCTCATTTCCCCAAATCCCCATCTAAGATTCTGCACTTTAGTTTCTGCTATTTACTTTCCCACCATTTAATTTTCTGCAATTCTCAAACTAAATTTTGTTTAGCTCAACTAGCATACTCTTCCAACTAAAGTTGCTTGACCAATCAATCCCTGTGGGATTCGACCTCACTCTATTGTGAGTTTTTACTTGACGATAATTCGGTATACTTGCCGAAAGGAAATTTGTTGATAGGCATGTTTTCATGCATCAAGTTTATGGCGCCGTTGCCGGGGATTCATTTTGTATCAACAATGATTAAGTTGGAAGTTCACTAGATTGAGCATTTTTTCTTTTGTTTGTTTACTTTATCCAATTGTTTACCTTCAGTTTGTTTCGTTTCTTCCTCACCCTCTATACCCCCTCTGTTTTCTTTTTTTCTTTGTTATTATCTACAATTCTGCTCACTAACCCACTAACTGTTTGATAATTTGCATCACTCACACTAACAATCACTCTAACAAGAATAATCCCTTTATTTCATCTCTTGCTGTGTGCTTTGTTAGTTGTATGACAGGGAGAAGAGGGGGAGCTTCAACTTCCTTTGATTCAGAACCTGAAAGGACCCTCCAGAGACTAAGGAGGGAAGCAAGAGGGAAAGGAGTTGTTAATGCTGAGGAAGAGGAAGAGTACTTTGAAACCAACATGGAAGAGAACTTGGAAAACAATCATTAAGGAGAAGCTCACAACTATGCTAGAGAAGGCCCTGCAAATCATGCTGGGCAAGAAAGGAGAGTTCTAGGCTCCTACATTAATCCAAATCCAGGAAACTATAGAAGTAGCATCCAGAAGCCTACCATACATGCCAACAACTTTGAACTAAAACCCCAGCTCATCACTCTTGTTCAGAACAACTGCTTATTTGGAGGAAGTGCTCAATAAGACCCCAATCAATATCTAACCACCTTTTTGAGAATTTGTGAC